>NC_090267.1:279016492-279616492 GCF_040414725.1 Anabrus simplex | reverse complement strand
CAACAAACATTGTAAATATAGGTTCAACTATTCAATACAATGAGCTCATTCTTTACCTTTAATGTATTCCCAGCTCATGCTGGTTACGAGCGTAATCTCAAAGTACACCATGAAACCCATCCAAAATATTCTAGGAGTTGTATTACAGAGGATAGCAAATAAGCTATTGCATCTATCTACTATTTCACTGAACATTCACTTTATCCAAGTCCACAATACTGGTAGTAATTCATATAGACAAATAACCCACACAGTAGGGTTAGGTTTAAGGTTAATGAAAATTAATGAATTATCTATGAAGGAACAATATACATGGGGAATGAATTATAAAAATAAATAAATATCAGTGTACCAATTTTTCTTTCCAAGTTAATCTAAATACAGTAGCCTATAAATCCATTGTAAACTAACAGGTTGTGCTGCTTTTATCATGTACACACATATTTCATCCAATCCTGCTGCTTTTTCCACTTTAATTTGTTTGATAGCATTTATCACTTCTTCCATTGTGATTACACTCTTGGAATCTGTCTCCTCACACTCTGCCTCTATCATCTCATCTGTACCACTTCTCACATTCAGGAGTACTGCGCGAGTTGGCCGTGTGGTTAGGTGCACGTGGCTGCGAGCTTGCATTCGGGAGATAGTGGGTTCGAATTCCACTGTCGGCAGCCCTGAAGATGGCTTTCCGTGGTTTCCCATTTTCACACGAGGCAAATGGTGGAGCTCTACCTTAATTAAGGCCATAGCTGCTTCCTTCCCACTCCTAGTGCTTTCCTGTCCCATCATTGCTATATGACTTATACGAGTCAGTGTGACGTAAAGCAACTTGCAAAAAAAAAAAAAAAAAAAAAAAAAAAATGGAAAGTAATGCAGCAAAATACATTGTCTTTATGGGGTTTTAAATCAGTTTTGAAAAATTGGTTGCTGATGGGGTTGGTCTTTGGGAGAGAACCACAGTGTTTCATAAGATAGAGGAAGATGGAAAGGCACTTTTTATCTGAAGCCATTTATGGAAATATGCACGAAGATCAGCAAAAGTTGCCCTCCATCAACAATTTGTCTCTATCTGGATTAAAGAAGAACTACCAGATCACTGAACAACAGCCCTCATTCACCCTCTGCACAAAAAAGGAGACAAAACTGACCCTAATAACTACAGGGGAATCTCACTCCTAGACATAACATACAAAATCTTTTCAATAATCATCCTTAACAGGATAAGTTTACAACATGAGAAAGAACTAGGAGAATATCAAGGAGGTTTCAGACCCTGGAGGAGCTGTCCTGATCAGATCGTGAGTCTTCAGTTGATAGTGGACTATAACAGGAGAAGAAACAGAGATATGGTGATTACATTTGTAGATTTCAAGAAAGATTACGATTGCATCCATAGAGAATCTCTGTTTAAAATTTTAAGACACCTTAGACTACACCCCAAATTAATAAACATGATAAAATCAACTCTCACTAACACCAACCGAGCTCGATAGCTGCAGTCGCTTAAGTGCGGCCAGTATCCAGTAATTGGGAGATAGTGGGTTCGAGCCCCACTGTCGACAGCCTTGAATATGGTTTTCCGTGGTTTCCCATCTTCACACCAGGCAAATGTCGGGGCTGTACCTTAATTAAGGCCATGGCTGCTTCCTTCCACTTCCTAGACCTTTCCTGTCCCACCGTCGCCATAAGACATATCTGTGTCGATGCGACGTAAAGCAAAAAAAAAAAAAAAGCACTAACACCAAATCAAAAGTGAAGTTTAGGGGTGAAACATCAGAGACATTTGAAATTAAAATTACTATGGCAGGGAGATGGGCTATCACCACTATTATTTAATTGTGCTCTAGAAATGGTAATGAGGGAATGGTTTAGGAAATATCTCCCAAAAATAAAGATTGTCCAAAAAATCAAAACAAATTGCCTGGGATTCACCGACGATTTAGCATTACTAGCAGTGGACATAAAAGAAACAAAAACCCAGATATCAGAACATCAAAACATTGCAAATAAAATTGGCCTCAAAATATCATTTGAAAAAACAGAAATTATGCCCCAAAATACAACACAACTAAAAGAAGTTGCCATAAATGGTAATAAAATCAAAATAGTAACTCAATTCGAATATCTTGGTGGAGTAATAACACATACGGTAACTTATAAGAAAAAATCTCAATCCAAACAAGAACAAATAGACATGATACTGTATAGGCTTTTGGGCTTATGCCGTGCCAAGAAAATAAGGTGAAATTCATTACATTTTGCAGAGAACTCCTCGTCGCCAGATGTTTCATTACAGGCTTGTGTCTATGTCATACACCTGTCAATGTCATATGTTACGTACACACATTATGTGAACCACTTATACCTGTTCTGATGGTTTGGTCAGCTTCCACTTCGAACGCTAGGGTTGTGCCACTTCCTAAGAGTCATCTGGTGGTGAATGAACATACCATTTCCACTTCTATTATAACGTCCAAATTCAAAGAGTCATTGTTTAAGAAGCCTTTCTCATGGACAGTCAAGATTTCTTCTGAGAACACAGAGCACAGTTCTCTGCGAAACGTAAAGAATTATATCTATTTTATAAGCAATATAGAAAAGCTATTCAGAAATCTCGCTCCGATAAAATTCTAAGGTAGTATTTTAATGTTTGTGGGCATGATGGCTGATTGGGATATTCACTGGCTTCTCATCAAGGCTGCCATGGTCTGAATCCTGGGCAATGCATGTGGAAAATTTGAAATGAAAATTCATCTCCCTTTGGTTTCGACTCAACATAAAATTAGAGGTCCCATGGCTATGATTAAGATATCAGCAGTCACGTAAACTTACAAGCTTCTTTCCTTTTATCTTGTGTCTTGTCCTGGGTCAACTATCTCAATTTTAGATTCAAGTATTTCCAGCAACATACATTTTTCTTCCTTTGTTCTAGAATAATAAATTAAACTTCAATTTTATATTAGTTTTTTTTTTTTTTTTTTTAATCTTCGCCACCGCCTTTCTGTAATGTACTGGTAGCTTATCAAACAATTTGTACTCTCATAATAATTTTAATAGTTACTTATTAGACAACATCATGTTTGTAAAAGATTCCTTTTAAACGTATTCAGTGTTTACTCATTCAGTTACTTCACCTTTTTAAGATATTAATTGTAAGTAGACTTGGTGGTCAAAGCCTTGAAACTGTTCACACTTTCAAATGTCTAGGGAGTGAATTAATGCAGGATACAAGGCTGGCTGGACATCGAAATTAGTAAGAGGGTACAACAGGGCAATGTATTCTACCAGAGTATAAGAAACCTTGTCTGGAATAAGGAAGTACCAAGGAAGTTAAAGAGATAGTGAACAAAATGTATTATACACCCATATTGACTTACGCAGCTGAGAACTGGACATTGACAAGTAGAGAGGAGAGTAGAATTCAAGCCAGTGAAATTGAATACCTATGAAGTATGATAGAAAAGACAGAATGTGAAATGAAGATGTGAGAAAGGAGGTTGGAATTGAAAACTTAAATGAGAGAATTGATAGGATTAAACTAAGATGGTTTGGACATGTAAAGAGACGGAGGAAGAAAGAAAGATGATGGAGATGAAGTTTGAGGGAAAGGGAGACCTAGAACAAGGTGGATCAATTCAAAAAAGAGGAATGCAAGAAGAAGAAACCTGGACTGGGACAAAATGATGGAAGGGAAATGGTGGAAGGTGGAGAAGTGTCATAAATTCCCCAACTCTGTAGGAGCTGGATAAGGGAAAAAGAGGAGGATGAGGATGAATTGTATGGATTAAATTGTTCTACCATGTACAACATACAGGTTATGTATGAATTTTATATTCTTATGATATATATTAACCAGTTGTGAAGATTTTGTGGCTAATGATGGCTCAAAAGAGCTGAAACATGTACCAGTATCTGTGCACAATAATCTAAAGAGATTATAAGTTTATAGTGGTATTAAATATGTGAACAAATAGATGCTTGTTCTGATCATTATAATCAATACGAAACCTGAAAATGAGTTTCATTATTTGTAAATCATGTTTATGATGCGGTTAAACTCAGTGGCATACAAAAAAAATGCCCAACTGGCTGATGCAGGAGTCCTTGAAAACTTGTCTCTCCCATCTGCCTTGTGCTTAGTTGTGTGGTTGTACTGTACGAAAGTGGTCAATGCATACTGGTGCAGCTGAGGTAACATCATGTTCTATAAAAGAATGAATTTCTGGCTCAGCAGACGAACATGCCAGTGCATATTGAACTTATTGCACATGAAGCCATACAGAATAACATTTGTGCAGCAATTAAATGTACTGTTGACAATTATATTATTATTATTATTATTATTATTATTATTATTATTATTATTATTATTATTATTATTATTATTATTATTATTATAAGCTGCCTCTGTGGATCCATGGTAGAGTGTCGGCCTCCGGATCCCAAGATAGCGGGTTCAAACCCGGCAGAGGTAGTCGGATTTTTGAAGGGCGGAAAAAAGTCCATTCGACACTCCATGTCGTACGATGTCGGCATGTAAAAGATCTCTGGTGATACATTTTGTATTTACCCGACAAAATTATTTAAATCTCAGCCTTAGACGCCCAAGAGAGATCCGGTTTACTCTAGGTCCGCTAGATGGCAGACAGAGTAAACCGGAACGTCGAAATTGACGAGCAGACAGCCATATGGCGTCAATTTGAAATGTCTGCAAACGGTAGCTGAGGCCATACGATTATTATTATTATTATTATTATTATTATTATTATTATTATTATTATTATTATTATTAGCATATGATGTGTACATGACAATCAAAATATACAAAAATAATACAAAATGTATAAATATACAAGTTAGTGACAGCATCAGCATATTTTGATGTCCAAATTTTTAATCCACGTAATCACTTCCGGTGTTACTTCATAGAATTCCTCCATGGCACCAGGAAATGCACATAGGGGACACTCTAGAACTATGTGCTTGACAGACTGCACTTGAGCACCGCAGTCACAGCAGGAAGAATCTACCCATCTCCATAGATATAAGGCTGCACCAGTCCTACCAACACAACATCAGATCCTGTTCAGGGTTGACCAGACAGCATCTGGCAAACTGAAGCCAGCCAGTTTTATGCTGGGGTCGGAGATATCACATAAGCCACGGGGAGAGGACATCCTCCACTTTTCTCTCCAGGCATTCCTCGAATTGAACCGAGGACAAGACAGGTCCAAAACTGTCTTACACTCTGGATTTCTTGATTTCAGCCCAATTGTAGTGTGCTGCTTTATATCTTGATGTATAGAAAGGGCCTCATTCTTCACTATTCTGCACCATAAGCAGGTAAGTGCTTGTCTCCTTACATGAGGGGGAGAGATATTACAAAGGACAGGTAACCATTGCACTTGGCGAAGTTGGATGTCAATTAGGTTGCAGTGAGAACTATTCATATTCCGGCAGAGTACACCATGACCAAGGCAGTAGTTTGCAAAGTATTGGCATCAGCTCCCCATGAAGTTCCAGCCAACTTGCTCAGCAGGTTATTCTGGGTCTTAAGTTTGGCGGCTGTTTTTTCTATGTGACTACGATATGACAGTGAAATCCCTCAAGATGGCAATTTAATCCCGAGCTGCTCACTTTCCAGGCAGTATTTATATTGAAGCTCAACAGAGGTTTAGACACTATCAAGTTAAAGAATTCATAATGTTAAATATACGAAACATAATGTAATGAAAATTTTAGGACTATTTATCAAGATCAGTGTTTTTGAGTGATATACCGGGTGGTTCACCAGCCCCTAATGCGCATATCATTGTCATCCGAAAAACATTAGTAGCTGCTTCTTTATGGCCTTAGTACAACCATGCTGCTTAAATAATGCTCGCAAATATGGTATAATTCATTAACAGCAGTGTTATTTCTATTATTAACTATAATGAATGTGGGAAACGATCACAGCTATGAATAACACTATGATACTTTTGGACAGGAAGGGTCTATAATGGACTACAGTCTGCTAGAAATGCACCACGGCTTATGGTAGCGAACGTGGCTAAATCACGCTTCACAGCTGTTGCATTAGCCAAGCTGCATGGTAGTAAGTTTGAATCAGAGGATGGTAAACTTTCCCCCCCCCCCCCCCCCGTTTGATTAACGCCATTTACAGTGACTGTAATATGGCCGCATATCATCCCGTTACTTTCGCCTCTATGCTGTAGTGGTTAGTGTGATTAGCTGCCAGAACCCTGGAGATTCGTATTCAATTCCCGGCTCTGCCATGAAATTTGAAAAGTGTTACGAGGACTGCAACGGGGTCCACTCAGCCTCAGGAGGTTAACTTTACAGTGTTCTTTTAGCTTTTTACCATTACGGAGCACATGGCATACATTTTAATTCAACCGTACTTTCTCCATACATTAGCAACAATTCAATCTATCCTTCACAGGAATATATCATGAGGAAATGAATAATCCTCGAAGTGGTTTTCCGTGATCTCCCACTTCTCCTCCAGGCAAATGCCGGGATGATACATAACTTAAGGCTACGGTCACTTCCTTTCCTCTTCCTTGTCTATCCCTTCCAATCTTCCCATCCCCCAACAAGGCCCATGTTCAGCATAGCAGGTGAGACCGCCTTGGCGAGGTACTGCTCCTCCTCCCCAGCTGTACCCCACGATCCAAAGTCTCACACTCCAGGACACTGCCCTTGAGGAGGTAGAAGGGGGATCCCTTGCTGAGTCTGAGGGAAAACCAACCCTGGAAGGTAAACGAATTAAGAAAGAAAATCATCCTGTTCCGAAGAGTGAATTTGGTCCTGAAAAGGACCGTTTTTGTCCAATGTTATGCAACCAGGTTGGACTACGATGTGATGGTCTGTAGGTAGGAAGTAGGGTACCCTGCGTATTCAGAGTAACAAGTGTTTGAAATGACGACCACTTTACAGTGTTCATTTAACTTTTTACCATTACAGAATACGTGACATACATTTTAATTCGACCATACTTCCTCCACAGCAACAACTCAACGTACTCCTTATAAGAATACATCGTGAGGAAATGAATAAGTGCTGTGATGCGACCTGGTAGGTGTGGATTAATATTTGTGTGCGTTGGATTCGGTAGGTTGTGGATTCGAATCCCATGCAGGCCATCCTGAAAATGGTTTTCCTCGGTTTCCCATTTTCACCACCAAGTGAATGCTGGGACGGTACCTTAATAAAAGACCAAGGCCTATTTCCTTCCCAATCCTTCCCCCACCCATCCCTAGGGGAAAGACGCCAAATCAGAGCGCTCCCCATAAAAATCAATAGCAAAAAATATTGATTATTATTATATCCCCACTAAAATGGAGCACCTCTGTCGTTAAAAAAAAAAGGCATTATTCTAGATTTGAACCACTATACTGCCGATACTCACACATCTTCTACTCCAGCCCTTAACCGATTCAGCCACGAAGTCAACATACATGACGCTTGCTAGAGGTTTAGCACTAAAGTACGGCCATTCCACCTCGAAAGTTAACATGCGTGTCAAAGTCTTTAATGAAGATTTACAGTGTTCATTTAACTTCATTACATTACAGAGCACGTGGCATAATCTACTAACTCGATAATATTACGGGTACCTGTGTTATTTCAAAGCGCAATAAATCATATGTTTGCAGAATGGTCCTTAGTATTTGTTGCGGAAATTTTTTTTTTTTTTTTTGCTAATTGCTTTACGTTGCACCGACACAGATAGGTCTTATGGCGACGATGGGACAGGAAAGGACTAGGAGTGGGAAGGAAGCGGCCGTGGCCTTAATTAAGGTACAGCCCCAGCATTTGCCTGGTGTGAAAATGGGAAACCACGAAAAACCATTTTCAGGGCTGCCGACAGTGGGATTCGAACCTACTATCTCCCGAATACTGGATACTGGCCGCACTTAAGTGACTGCAGCTATCGAGCTCGCTGGGTGCGGAATTGTGCATAGTAGTTTTTCCTTTGCTAGGTCCATGGATCAACTTTACAGTGATGGCACACAGGTAACGGATAGCCTTATTGACAATAAAGAGAAATTTCAAGTTATTTGGTGTTCATAAAAATAAATTATATGGAGCTTTAGGTTATACACGTTATTTGGGTTGCCTGTCTCCGAAGAAATAACAGGCTGGTTAACCACCCAGTATGTGATGACAGCAGTTCAGGATTGTCCATAACCACCTGTAATATTTTCACAAATATATCATTTGGGTAAATTCCACATTTGGTATCTATTTATTTCAGGCATATTTACAAAATAAGAAAGAAATATTTTCATTGGAAATGTAGGCAGTCTGAAAATGTTCATGTATAATTTCCAGGAACGGCTGAATTTAAAAAAAATCTTTTTAGGGCCCATATATGTATCCTGTGTAGAATTGTAAACAAAATGTGAATACTGCAAGATGAGTTCAAAGCTGTTCTTTGCCGTTCTTTGAGAGAATGCGGGGGCTTTTAAAACTCCATCCTTGGTGAAATAGCTCTTCAGGGTGAACTTCTGCATTATCCCCATCAAACACTGATGCTGCTGTTCATATCAAGTTTGGTGGGGACAATCCTCAAGAACACACAAATTTTCTCCCGTCACTGGCTTCCACTTCCTGGCACGTGATCTTGGTTTCAAGGGCACGTATCTGACACATACTTATTTATCTCTAGAACAATTAGGCCAGTCACTTTGTTGCCAAAAAAACAGCAGAAAAGCATCTAAAACAAACTCGAAATGCTTTTTGGTACTCAGACATCCGTGAGGGCTCATGGCGAAATCTACCTCTCGCCACAACCACTGAACAATAGTTGAAGTTATTACAGCTGAAGCTGTTTCTTATTCATCTGTGCTGGCTGTCACTTCAGCAGTAACCTCTTGCTTTGCATAGTCACTGTCGTATTACTACCAAAAACATCGCTTCCCAATACATCACTTTCACTACTATCGTCTATCAAAGGAATAATTTCTGCGACCATAAGAGAATGTGACAGCCTGGCCATTCTTCTGCGACTGAGTAGCCTCTAGCCTGCAAAGCAAAAATACCTGCCAAGTATTTGCTTTCTGCATTTCCCCTTTATAAATGTCGAGAATTTTCAAGTTAGATGTAGTTCACAAAGCATTCTAAGATGGCTTAAGAGGACATGATACTTTCTAAAGCAACTTCTTTGAAAGTGAAAAGAGCGCATTTCGTGTTCTATCATAAGTTATGAATTTCATTATGGTCCGTATTGACTACTGATCACTATCAAAGGGTAGAGAAAGATCCACCTAGTCAATACCACTAGCTTAATATAGTGTCCTATATAATTGGTACTAGTTTTGACCACACATACATTGGATCATCTTCAGCCACAATCCAATTGGAAAACATATGCTCATATACACCCAATAAAGAAAACAATCTGGTATGTCTCAATTTAAAATTGAAACCAAATGACACATCAAAACTGCTGAGGCTGGTACCAAACTATGTCGTCGCTCTTAAAGCAACCAAACATTCCTGAGTTGATCTGGGAGTTGATATTCCCCATCTGTATAGTCAAGCCACTTGATTTATAAATTATGTCTTGTAGCTTGAAGGGGAACATTCATAACTTGCATAAGTATTCCTTTTCATCATATGTAGTGATCTATTGTTTAATTTGTTTTGAAGTGAATGTCCCAATCATCATCATCATCATCATCAATGTCCCACTCCAGTCCGGGTGTGGTTAACAAGCCTCCTCCACTCCTTTCTGTCCTTCCACTTTTCCTGCTCCACTACTTCTGCCACATATAATCCAACTTCTCTAATGTCCTTTCAAATCTGATCCATCCACCTTCTTCTCGGTCTTCCAACTGGTCTCTTTTCCTCAACTTCTTGCTACCCGTTCCTTTCCCATTCTTTTTACATGTCCGAACCATCTCAGTCTTGCCTTCTGTATGTTCTGTACTAATGGTTCTATATTTAGCTCTTCTCTGATTTTAATATTTTGAATTCTATCTCTTATTGTCTTTCTAACTGTTGTTCTTAAAAATTTCATTTCTACTGCTTGGATCTTACTATCTTGTCTCTTATTAGTTATCAGTGTTTCTAATACGTATGTTACAATTGGTATAAAATACTGGTTTTTTTTCTTCTTTGCGTTTAGGCCATCTGTGGACCACAGTGCTTGTGTTCTAGCTGTGTTTTTGTCATCGTCTGCCCCTTTTAGCGTACTGGACTGTGTTCTTAGTGGCCTCTTGAGCCTTCCTGTTGGTCCAGTATTCCTTCATTTTATCACTTCGCTGAATTCTTTCCTGCGCTCCTCTGACCAGTTCCTGACTCCTTTGTGGCTAGCTGATGTAAGGGATGTTAGGAAAGGTTTCGTTTTGACCATTAAACGGTATGCATTCCTGTCAGTTATGGTGGCTTGATTAATATTAAGCTCTGCAAGATCTTTGTCCACTTGCTTGGTCCAGGGGAATCCAGTAGCTTTGCCTTTGTTAGCAACTTTGAAGATCTTATGGGATAATCTGTTAGGATCCATTCTGCATAGGTGTTCATAGAAAGTCAGACGTTACCTTCTGATGGCGTCTATGAGGTTTTCTTGATGCTGGTAAAGCTCATTGTTGGGTTTGTACCGTCACCTTCCATCTGGTAGGATCCTTGGCCCTATTATTCTTCTCAGGAATTTCCATTCTTGCACTTCCAGGGCTCTCAGTGGGATCTTTTTAGTCAGGGATAGGCATTCTGATGCGTAGAGGACTGATGGTCTGACTACTGCATTATAGTGTCTCAGTTTTACACTCTTTGATAAATGGTTTGAGGCGTACAGTTTTCTGCAGGCATGGTAGGCCTTGTCTAATTTGATTTTCCTTTGTTCAAGAGACCGTTTCACTTAGGTCCTCCGATATCCACTCTCCGAGGTACTTCACATTTTTAGCTCTCTCGATATGCTTTGTATCACTGACTCCCATTGTTGTAGGGGCATCTTTGATGTTGGTGGTAAACTCGGTCTTTCCAATGTTGATCATGAGGCCCGCTTTAGCTGCTATAGAATGCAGTGTTTGAAGCTGCATAGTGGCTTTATGCATGTCGTTTGCTAATAAAGTAAGGTCATCAGCAAAGGCCAGGCATGGAATCCTCAGGTAATCTGATTTAAACCCCATTCTTAATCCGGTGTTCTCAGATAATGACCTGGTCCATTCTCTTATGATCTTTTCCAGGACACACTTAAATAATATGCATGAGATACCATCTCCTTGCCTCACCCCTGTTTTGATTGTGAAGCTCTCTGATAATTGACCTCTAAACTTAACTTTGGAAGTGGTGTTGTGCAGGGTGGCTTGCACCAACCTATTAAATTTTTCGTTTAGTCCCAGTTCTCTTAAGGTATTGAAGAGTGTGATCCTATCCACGGAGTCATATGCCTTCTGAAAGTCGACAAAGATAGCTACCTACTGTCAGCATCTTTTCTTGCTATATTGAAGGATGGTCTTCAGATTTTGTATCTGTTCAGCACAAGACCTTGCAGTTCTGAACCCTGCTTGATATTCTAATTCTTTATCCAGTTGTCTTGTTATGTGCCATTCCAGAATCTTGGAAAAGACTTTATATGATACTGAAAGGAGTGATATTCCTCTATAGTTGCTGGGATCTGTTTTACTTCTCTTCTTGTGGATTGGGTGGATAACGGCTGATGTCCAATCATCTGGGAGCCTTTCCTTAGCCCATATGTTCTGGATTACTTTGTGTATGTGCCTGAATATTTGCTCACCAGCTTGTTTCAACATTTCTGCCACGATTCCGTCTTCTCCAGGAGCTTTGTTGTTCTTGAGAAGTTGAATGGTCTCTCTTACTTTTTCATAGGTGGGAAGAGGGATCCGGGTTAGTTGACTCTCTAACTGGGAGGCGCTGTGCAGGTTCTTCAGCATTCAGAAGTCCTTGGAAATTCAGCTAGGGTCTTGATGCAGTCATCATCGTTGAGGCACAGTGATCCATCTGTTCTCTGGAAATGTACAGTTTGGGGTGTGAACTGGGTCGTCTGTTGTTTTAGACCTTTGTATAAGTCTCTGGAGTTGTTTCTTCTAAAATCATCCTCGGCTTGCTTAATCAGTTCTTTGTGTAATAAAGCTTGTAGGTTGGGTTTTTATGATGGTTCCATTTTAGCCATGCTAGTCGCCTGGCTTCTATAGCCTCATCGCATTCGTTAGACCACTAGGGGTGCTTGTTTCCTTTAGGTCTGTTGGGGATCATCTTCTGAGCCGCATCTGTTATAGCATCCCGAAATAGGTCCCAATTTGTAGTGGTGTTAATCCTATTGATGTGTTGGTTCCTCTCTTGGTAACTTGCATTGTCTTCTTTAAGTTTGGTGATATGAAACCTAGGAATCTTCTTTTTCTTCATAAGCATGGCCTTTGTCTTATACAGTGGTTTCAGATTCATCTTAACTATGGACAGGTAATGATCAGAGTCAATGTTAGCTCCTTGTAAAACCTTCACGTTCATAATGTCACAGTGGTGCTTCTTATCTATTGCTACTTGGTCAGTTTGGAACTCACCCATCATGCCGTTTGGGCTGCGCCAAATCATGGCCTTCCTAGGTAGGCGTTTAAAAGCCATAGACTTCAAGAGTAATCCATACTTGGTGCACAGACTGATTAGCCGTTCCCCATTCTTGTTGGTTCTCTTATGGGTGGGGTATCTTCCTACAATCTTCGATATTTCTGTTCTCTCCCAATCTGAGTGTTGAAATCTCCCAGCAGTATTGTCGTATGGTGATGTGGGATGTGGTCTAGAGTTTCCTCAAGGGTGTCCCAATACTTATCTGTAGTCTCTGAGTTTTCCTTGTTAGAGTCATTGGTAGGAGCATGGAAGTTAACCAAAGAGTATCCCCTATGCTAGACCTGAAGGAAATTACTGAAGTTCTATCATTGGGCAAAGAGAAGCCAAGTGTGCTAGCAACTAGTTTGTGGTGTACTTGGAACCCTGTCCCCAGGAAGGGTACATTCATCATGACTCTCTTACCAGGCTTTCTCTTATATATTCTATATTCTTGAGATTCCATGGCGTCTTCATTTGGGAACCTAGTCTCTTGTAAGGCTGCAATGCTGATGTTCTTGTCTTTCAGGATTTCAAGGGTGTGTTTAAGTTTCCCAGTCTTGATCAGGGAGTTAATATTGATCATAGCTAGGTATGTGATGTTCCTTTTTCTTTTGGTTCTGACTGGGTCACATGAAGGCATAGGTGTCCCAGAATCCGACGACCTATATGCCCCGTCATGAACGGCGGTGGATTGGTTACCACCTGGGGATTTATCATTATTGTCTTCGTACTTCATGTTTGATACAGTCTATCACACAAGTGTGTATATAGTTGGTCACCCGAAAGTGACAAGTTGTTGACTATCAAGGTTGTAAGCCTTGAAACCCCCAGCACTGATCGGTTCACTGACCCAGTTTCCCGCTGGGATTGGTTACCCAACCTTCCACTGGGTTGCTCAGCTTAACAGGGACACCTCGTGTAGGTTACATGCTGGAGTTGGAGTGAAAGAAGCTAGTTGGATTCTCTTGCTGAATCCAATATTTTATGTTGCAGATACCCGGCAACGATGCATTTCACCCCATTTGCCTGGAGCCACAAAGTCTCCTCCCAGGTTTATATAATGTTAATTTCATTCTCTTGGGTACTTTGTCATCCTATAAAAGCTCTCTGACTTGATGGTAAAATGTTGTACCTTTACTTAGTCTGTTATTAATTTCAGGGTTGATTTCATTACTTCCATTAATAATGCTACCCAGGTATGTAAACTGTTCTACATTCTCTAACCGTTCTCCGTCTATGTTCACTTGGCTTCTCTTTTTCTCTTTTCTACAGTGCAAGACTAAAGTTTCTAATTACCATTCCAGACTCCTTCACATTTTCATTCCAAATATCCAGTCTCTTTTGTACTTCTCCCTTTCCCCAAATCACCACATCATCTGCAAATACCAAAGCATTCACTTCAGCAGTACTGATACTCTGTTTTACACGTTTTATAATTTCATCCATCGATATAATAAACAATAATGGTGACAGTGCACTTCCTTGTTTGAGACCTTCTTTTGTATAAAATGTTTTAGAATCACCACTCCCCACTTGTACACTGCTTTTACTCTCATGATACAACATGTTTATCTTATTAATTAATGATTTTGGTACATTCCTTCTCAGTAGGCATTCCCATACATGTTTCCTCTTAACTGTATCATTACTTTTTCCAAATCCAAAAATGTAAAAGATGATTTCCTCGTTCCTTTCCAGATTTTTTTCCATTATCGTTCGCACTGTAAATATCAAATATATTGTTGATCTATTCGGCCTAAAGCCATATTGTTCTTCCTCTAACTGTGTTTCTATTATATCCCTCAGTCTTTTGTCTATGACTTTCTCCATTATTTTTACCCCATGTGATAATAGCGTTATACCTCTATAATGTTCATATTTCTTCCTATTTCCTTTTTTGAACAATGGTACAATGCTTCATTGTTGCCAATCTTCAGGTATTCTTTCATCCTTCCACATGGCATTGAGAGCTCGGTATATCCATTGTAGTCCAATGCTTCCTGCTGCCTTTATCATATCAGCATTAAATTCGTCTTTTCTGCTTGCTTTACCTTTAATCATTGCTTTCAGTGCCCTTTCAATTTCCAACCATGTTATCGGGTTCTCTTCCTTTTCTCCATCTATTATTTCCATTTTCTTATCTCCTTCTTCCTCCGAGCAGTCATCCTTATTATAAAGTTTTTCAAAATACTTAGCCATCACCTTCTAAAGACCCTTTTTGTCATGTACGATTACTATGGATCTATCTCCTCTCTCTAATGCCTTGATTTTTCTTGTTCTTTTCAATTTTATTACTCTGTATAATAGTTTCTGATTTCCTCGACTATCTTGCTCAATTTTGTTGGAAAACTCTCCCCAACTTTTCTCCTTTTCTTCCTTGATACTCCTCTTTACTTGAAGTTTCAATCTTTTGTATTCCATATGTAACTTTTCTATCTTATTCTCATCCTTCTGATACATTTTTTGCTTTTCCTTATCCATTTCTTTCTTCACCTTGTTCCTTTCTTTTATTTCTTTTTGTATTTTGTCTGCCACCACCGTGTCTCTTTTACCTTAACCTTTGCTTTTGTTTTCCTGCACACCTCATTTGCTGCTTCCACAAATGTCTGTCTTAAATTGTCTCACTCTTCTTCTCCACTTCATATTTCCATGTTAGGCAACTCCTTTTTTTATCCATTCTTGGAATGCCATTCTTTTATCCTCCTCCAACTCCCAAATCCTGATCTTTGGTTTCTTCTTCAATAATGAAAATGAAATGAGAGCCTACACCTGTTTCCCAGTCAATGACCGGGTCAGGGATGGGATGAATGAAGCCCCCAACTTGTGGCGATGATAGGAATTGTGCCGGTTGCCGGGGCCTGTCGCACTCCTCTGGGACAATGATTAATGACTGACAGATAAAATGCAATGATAGTGGAGAGCATTGCTGGAATGAAAAATGGCAGGGAAAACTGGAGTACCCAGAGAAAAACCTGTCCTGCCTGCACTTTGTCCAGCACAAATCTCACATGGAGTGACCGGGATTTGAACAGTGGTATCCAGCAATGAGAGGCCGGCGCGCTGCCGCCTGAACTACGGAGGCTCTTGGTTTCTTCTTCAATACAATTTTAATAATCTATGATCACCCTCCGTACTTTCACTGGGGATTATCTTCATATTCATGAGATATTTTCCCCATTCTCGGTCTGTTATTATATAATCGATGAGTGTTCCATACTGTCCATCCCAACTATATCAGCTAATCTTATGGCTATTCCTCTTCATAAACCATGTGTTCTTTATTATCAGGTTATTTCTGATACGTCCGGCTCCATAGCTAAATGGTTAGCGTGCTGGCCTTTGGTCCAGAAAGTCCCGGGTTCGATTCCAGGCCGGGTTGGGGATTTTAACCTTAATTGGTTAATTCCAATGGCTCAGGGGCTGGTTGTATGTGGCGTATTCAGCATTAGAAATCATCCTAGGTAGGGCCCTCATCTTCACAGACATGCAGGTCACCTAATACGCTGTCTACGACGAAAAGACCCGCATCAGGCTACTCCGGAGGCCATACGCTATTATTATTTCTGATACAATAGTCCAACAGTTTCTCTCCATCTTCATTTCTATCACCTTCCACATGGCATTGAGAGCTCAGTATCTCAGTATTTTATTTAAGATTCTGATTAGTATGTGGGACCAGAACATTCTCATATCCCATTCTATCAGTTCCCACATGAGCATCAGATCTCCCATTATCATGATCCCATCTCCAACAATATGAGTTTCCAGTTCATTGAGGAACTCTTCTTTTTCTTCCATGCTACATCCTGTCTGTGGAGCATACACCTGTACTATCTTCAGTAGTTCCTTGCTTACATGTATGTTCATTATTGTAATTTTTTCATTTACATACTCAACTTCAGCTATTGGTTCAACATTTCGATTCACTACAAATCCCACTTCATTTCTCTTTACTCTTACCCCTTTCTTAGTTTCTTCATTCCTATCCCTTTCCATTTTACTTCACTTAATCCCAGGATGTTGAGTTTTTGTCTCTCCATTAGGTCAATCAATTCATTTTCCTTCCCATTCATTGTTAAAATATTTATTGTTCCATATCAAGTTCTGTTCTCTGATCTAACACTTGCACGAACATCAGGATTACCATCATACTGTGCAACTGTAGCCAGAGACTTGTCAATTCCATTTCCATTATTAAACTTCCGCCCGATGCTTGTGTTATAGTTGAAAGCAAGTACAAATTTGCTCATCTACTGACCTGCTAAGCCTAACGCATCTGTGGATTTTCTTTTGGTGTTACTCCCTTAGCCTTTGAAGATCCCTCTTCTCCACAAGGCAGTAGTTTCCTCTTCTAATTTTCCCCAGAAAGGATGGGTTGCCTCATCAACCATCTTTGCCATTCTGAAGGTCTCCTTCTCTGCCTAAGATGCTGTTAAGGTTTTCACCCGTAACCCTGGGCATGGTTTCCATGTTATACTCCGTGAGACTTGGTCCCTGCCTGAACTTAGCTCTCCTGTGGAGGATACCACCCCCGCAACGTGGATGCGCCAGACAAGAATTTGGGCCGATGACCTTCGATGTTAGGCCCCTTAAAACAACAAACAGCAACAAGACAAGAATTACTCAAGTGAAGGATAGAGAAGATGACCCTATCTCCTTTGAGCCGGGTTAATGGTTGTGTATGATGCCACAACCAATGACCCTATGTTCCTCGTAAATTGTGTGCACTTGGCACGGACACCAATACCAGATTGACTGTTAAGAGGGTGCAGGAGTATAGTTTATAAGTAGGGCAAGGCATTTAATTACCAAAAACTAGCAAGAAAATGCAAAATAAAAATGCATTTATGACCTAAAAATGGTTAAAAATGACAAAAAATTTGAAAAAAAAAAAAAGACCAATAAATTACTCATAAATCACTTATTTATTAATCCTCTAAGAAACACTTAGCTGATTTGAGAGAGAATTTTAGTGGATGACAATGCATTAAGTTTAATTTGTTTTTGTTACTAAGAAAGTAAATACCACTTTGCCATCCCTGGTGCCAAAAAATGAAATATTTTAGAACTGGCATATTCTTATTTATTATTTATTTATCGTATGATGTACACAGAAAGATTATATAAATAAGTATGCAAATAAGTACACAATGTATACAAACAGAAGCCTATAGTTCCAAATCAAGTCCATTGATCCATTTTAAGGCCTCCTCAGTTGCGTTATGAATGTCCTCCAAAGGACCTTGAAATGCTCTCTGTGGACACTCGACAATTACATGGTAGATGGTCTGTGAGGTAGCTCCACAATCACACCCAGGAGACTTCTGCCAGCCCCATTTATAAAGAGTATAGCCGCATCTTCCTTGATTGACTCTAATCCTGTTTATAGTCCTCCATTGACGTCTGGGTAGATGGAATCCGGGAGGTTGAACATGAGGTAGGGTCACAAGATGTTGATTGGGAACAGAAGACTGTTGCCATTGATGTAACCAGGCGTTCGTGATGGAGAACCCAGATTCTTCCAGTGTAAGTGCAGCACGCCAGGATGGAGATCTAGACTTAAGTCGTGGAGGGGCAAATTGATTAATATCTTGATGAACGGGGAGGTTGGAGTCCTGGTTGATCTTCTTCCACAATTTTAGAAGAGCTTCAGACCTTCTTAAGCAAGGCGGTGGAATATTGCTGAGTGTAGGCAGCCAGGCCACGTTTGTAGAGCGAATGCAACCAGTTATAATGCGCATTGCTTGATTTAGTTGAGCATCTATCTTCGCAGTATGAGCACTGTTCAGCCAAGTTGAAGCGCAGTATTCGGCAACTGAATAGCAAAGGGCTAGAGCAGTAGATCTCAACACTTGATTGTTTGCGCCCCAAGAGGTGCCGGCTAATTTTTGAAGGATATTATTCCGACTTTTAATCTTGGCGGCTGTGTTGTTAATATGATGCTTATATGTTAGGGATCTGTCTAATGTGACTCCTAAATATTTTGGGAAGGGACAATGCTGTAAGGATTGATTTCTGATTGTTATTGAAGGCTTGTAGTTGGCAAATTTATTTCTGAGATGGAACACAGATACAACAGTCTTTTGGAGGTTTGGACGAAGACACCATTTTTGGAAATATGTGTCTAGCTTTTTTAGATCTGCTGTAAGTATTTGTTCAGCTTCTGGAAAGCTTGGTGTTTGACTAACCAGTAGTATATCATCTGCGTAAATAAATTTCCTGGACTTAGTTGCTGGTAAGTCAGCAGTATAGAGGTTGAAAAGTAAGGGTGCCAGAACAGATCCTTGTGGAAGTCCATCATTCAGTTTGTAAATTTTGCTTACTGCATCATCCGAGAAGATCTGAAAGTTTCTGTTGCTAATCATATTGCCAATGAGATTTGTAAGCTTGACACAGGGGATGGCAGAGATAAGTTTTAGCAGAAGCCCTTCTCGCCAAACAGTATCATAGGCTGCTGATAAGTCTAAGAAGACAGCCATACTAATCTTCCGATTCTCAAATCCATTTTCAATATGAGAAGTCAAAGCAAAAATTTGGTCATCGCAATTTCTTCCAGGTCTGAAGCCAGCTTGTTCTGTGGGAAGGAGATTATTGATGGTTTCTGAAATCCTATTGTATATTAGTCTTTCCAGGAGCTTTAGAGTAACACTTAGCAGTGCAATGGGTCTGTAGCTTTCCACTCTCAGAGGGTCCTTGTTGGGTTTCAAGATCGATATTACTTTGGTCTTCTTGAATAATGAAGGAAGGTTACCTGTCTCCAAAATATTGGAAAAGAATTTGGTGAGCCAAGAGATTGTTGCAGGTCCAAGATGTTGTAGGAATTCTGGGTAGATGCCGTCTATACCGGCTGCTTTCCCGGATTTTATGTTCTTTATGCCTTCTAGGGTTTCCTCTCTTGAGAAAGGGCAAGAGAATTGGGATGATTGTTGTTTTGCTAATTGCTTTTTATGTTTCAGTGCTGACCGGATTTCCCTTACAACTTGTTTATCTCTATTGATCTTTGAGATAGAGATCATGTGTTTGGCTAGATCGTTTATGTTAACACTCAGCTTCTGTCCACCAGCTGGCTTTGATGAGTCAAGCTTTCTAATGAGAGACCAGGCCTTTCTACTTGAGTGGGTAAAATCAAGAGATGACACAGTGTCGATCCAGATTTGTTTTCTATTGTCATTCAGTGATTGAATAAGTTTTGTGGCTGTTTCATTGTTGCCATTTTCCTCAAATTCTTTAAGAAGGCTCTCGCTCTCTGCAGTCCATCCAGGAATATATTCTTTACGGCATCCTCTTGGAATGCAGCGCCGAGCAGCACCTTTTATAACTCCAACAAATCTGTCATAATTATTAAAGGTTGGCTTAATCCATCTTATATTTGCATCAGTTTGTTCTGTAAATTTTTTCCAATTAGCTTTTTTAAAGTTCCATCTAGGTTTCGGATAAGATCGAATGACAGGAATATACATGCCAATTCGGAGTATGACAGGCCGGTGTTGACTATGAGGGAAATTGTTGAGAACTGAGCGAAGTATCTGGTTTGGAGAGTTTTGGGATTGGGTTATGAAGGAAAGATCTGGAGTATATTCCTTACCCCATCGGGCAGAGAAGAAGGTCCCTTTTTCTTTAGCATCGTAGATTAGTTTAAGATTTTCCATATCCATCCAGTCAACAATTGCCTCCCCATTTAGATCACTTTGTTGATAGCCCCAACATGTGTGATGACTGTTGAAGTCTCCTATGATTACGGTTGGGTGTTGTAAGGATGGTAGGGGAGGAGTGGGCCACTTTGTGTTTGGTGGCTTATATATGTTCATTATTGTTAGATTATTAATTTTAATTGTGACAGTGAAAATGTCATCACTTGAGCTACAGTCGACTACTGCGTAGTTGGTAATATTGTTTCTCACATAGGTAGCTAAGCCATAAATCTCGTGATTATTGTGAGCCACTAACTTGAAGCCGGGATCTTGCCTCTTGTTCTTAGCTGCATTTCATTGGTTGTATGAGTTTCTTGTAGCGCAATGACATCAATCTGTTGATCTTTCAGAATTTTAGCTAGACATTCACATTTTGCTCTACTGATGCCTTCGATGTTAAGATGGCATATTCGAATTGAAGGTCCGATTTTTCGGCTATAGACTTCCGGGTCCTGATAAGGACCGGTTTCTTTATTACTCTGTGCATTATGACCGAGAGGTCTTTTCAGACAGTTCGATCGCATCTCTTCGCCGTTGTTTTCTTAGCACCACCCGGGGGACACGTGTAGGGTAATTTAAGGTTTCACCTACGGACGTGAAGCAACGCTCGTCCCCCGGCATATTCTTCAAATACTCTCCTAGAAAATGGGTGTCATTTAATTTACAAATAATATTTAAGAAAACAAACTTCAGTGGCTGTTTACAATAAATTCCATTTGAAATGCACAATGAAAACTTTGCGTAGGTTCTCAAATGAAAGCAATTGTCTATTGTCTGCAAGTAATGATTTGTACATGGAGAAGCTTCTCTCTACCTCAGCTGAAACCATTGGTGCATACTGAACACAAGCAATATCTACCAGATTCAATTCACAGTCAGTAAGAGAAAAATTTTCTCCCGACAATGCTTTGCCAATAGAACACAAAAGTTTTATACCCACTGTTCTTTTGCAACACCTTATTCAATTTCACGGATACAACTTCACCCACTTTACCACACACACGATTCAGATCATTCACAACTTTATACACAATTTGCAACTGCTCCACTAGTGGCACTTGGGATTTTTCTAGAGCACTTATTGCATTAGGAAGGAATTCGAAATTTGTTTTTATGTAGGAAAGTTTACCTGCAATTTGTTTGTCAGCCAAGAATTCCTGCACTGTTTTTATTGATCCAGCCTCAGTTTTGTTGAAGGAATCGACCACTTTCTTTACAACTTCAAAGTTCTCGCAGTAATAACAACAAGCCTCAATACACGATCCCCATCTAGTCAAAACAGGTGAAAAGGCCAAGGGAATTTCAGGAGCTTCTGTTTTGAATGCTAGAACTCTAGATGGGGCTTTTAAAAACACTTTCTTTATGCACCCAATTAACTTGTCAACTTCAGGAAAATTATGTCGTACCTCCTCTGGGGTCCGATGTAAAGCATGGGCTAGGCATGTGACATGCACTATTTTCGAGAAGAGTGCATGTAACAAATTTGCAGCCTTCACCATGTAGGGTACTGCATCTGTTATTAAATGCAGCACATTGTCATTCTGAATGCCATCGGGCCGCAATAGCCTCAAAGACTGGTCAAACAGTTTGCTAATTGTTGACCAGTTATCTTGGTCCAAATGCTCACAATGTAGTAGAAATGGTTCTCCAGCATTCCCTGCTTCCAGGACGCCTACAGTAACGTTGGCTATATATCGTCCCATACTGTCTGTTGTTTCATCTATGCATATCCATATTTCTCCGTCTCCTACCCTTATCCTTATTTCTTGTAACGTTTTGTCATAGCAACTTCCAATGTGGGTTCTTCTTAATGTTCTGGGATCTGGTATAGATTTTCCAGTCTCCTCTTCTAAGAATGAACGCAGTTTTGGATGGTTCAATTTGTTCAGTGGAATATCAGCACATAAAAATGATGTACACAGTTTCTCACAAAATGGAGAAAATGTTGAAGATTCACCCAGTAGTGTCTGGTGTAAGCCATGTACGCAGCTTTGGATGGTCCAATTTGTTCAGTGAAATATCAGCACATAAAAATGATGTACACAGTTTCTCACAAAATGGAGAAAATATTGAAGATTCACCCAGTAGTGTCTGGTGTAAGCCACGGTTTCTTTTATCTTCAAGTCACTGCACACCATGTTTATGTTTTTCTCGCGACACATGTTGTTCAACTGTAAACTTCTTTCCTGCTGAAACTCGCATATCACACACTTTGCAAAATAATATTTTCCCATCAGTTAAATTTAAATTTCGTGTGGCTATTTCTAGCCGGGTGCAGCCCTTGTAAGGCAGAACCTCCGATGAGGGTGGGCGTCATCTGCCATGTGTAGGTAACTGCGTGTTATTGTGGTGGAGGATAGTGTTATGATGTGTGGTGTGTGAGTTGCAGGGATGTTGGGGACAGCACAAACACCCAGCCCCCGGGCCTTCCCATCAGTGAAAAAAATATTTTCTCCATATTATGTAACAAATTGTTTTAATTTAACAATTGCACTTCCTTTAACTTTGGGCATCTTACAGTACTTGTCAACAAAGAACTCACTCGACTCTCAGCGTGCGGGCAACTGACTTCCTTCTTATCTAGCTGAAGATAAGGAGCAACGCCTAGCTTGGGCGAGTCTATTATGCGTCTTACATATAGGGGAAGCAGGTACTGCTTTAGTATGTTTTCTTGGAAGTGTAATCCAGTTGAAAATACTCTTTCATTCAAAACTAGTAGCAGCAGGTTATGTTGCAAGTCTACTTTCTTTCTTGAGCAAGTTATTTGTCTAAGTTAAACATAATAGACAAGTATTGTAAATATAAATAATATTAATTAAATATCCAAATATAAGAAAATATAACACTTACCAGAAAACATTTTAAAATGTCACCACTTTTTCCTGTCAGAATATAGTTTCTGTTCCTCTATGTCCTCCCACTTGAAGTTGTATTGTCATAAATTTAGGACAGTTGCCTAAGTACGAACACAGACCCTTGCTTCTATCAGCAAGATGATGCTATTTTCTACATGTCTTGCATGCCCAGTGATGATTTATAGCCACTGTGATCACCTTAATATTGAAACATATTTTAAAAAACATAGTGACTTTGCAAACAAATAAAACTTATCAAGTGTACCTATGGGATTATTTTAAAAAGCTGTGTGCATCCTGCAAATGCATGTCTATAAATGACTGCAGAATAACATTAGAAATGTAATACAGAGATCGAACCCCTTACGTTGCAATGGGTGTGCATGACCATGTTGCGATAGGGACAGGCATGAATGGACATACAAGGAGAGATATTGTTATGGTAATGGGAGATTTAAATGCAAAAATTTGAAGTGCTAACCAAGGCCTGAGTCAATTATGGGAAGGCATGGTATAGGAACCTGAAACGATAATAGAGAACGATTCATCGATCTGTGTGGTATATTTGGATTGGTTATTAGTGGTACAATTTTCTCTCACAGAGAATGCCATAGGGTAACCTGGGTCTCTCCGGATCATAAGACTGAAAACCAGATTTATGCTGCCATCAATCGATGAGTTAAGTGTTACTTTTGCAGGGATAAAAGGACGTTTATTAATAAGCTAGCCACTAAAGCAGAGCATTCAGTGGAAGTAGGAGATGTAAGAACTGTCTATACTGTACCCGACAAATTTGGTGACCGATTAACATTACTTGTGAGTCAGCACAAATCATTTGATTTAGTGTGAAGGGGTTAGAGTTTATTAACATCAAGTCTTCCCAGCGTGTAACAAGTTGTTTGACGAGTTCTGGCGGAGCTGAGTATTGATCGGCATGGTAATTTTCGATTGAGTCAGCCTGTTCGTCATGTGATAAACTGGATTCTCAAAGCAAGGCACTGCGCATGTGCACAGCTGAGCACTCGCTAACACGTCTAGAATAATCCGAGCCAATTAAAGTGGCCCAGTGAACCAATGACCTGTCAAGCCATGGACAAACCTGAGAGCCAGAGGTTATAAAACATTTTGCAAATACTAAATCACTCTCTTATATACTCGTATATCCTTACATTCTTATACTCTCTCACTCTCCTACTCTTACGCTCTGAAGTTTCCGCTATTATTATTCTACTAGGCTTTGAGCAGATTACGTACTCATTCGATTGCTTACTGGACTGCATCTTGCTAAATTCAATGAGGACTTCGTTAAAATTTTTCAACATGAACATTACCTTACTTAACCACATTGATCTTCTTCTTCTTCTTCTTCTTCTTTTATGACCACATAGGATCACTTTAGTCAGTCCGTCATTCAGGTCTCTTTGAAGGGATTGTTCGGGCTTTGCGGTCTTCCCAGTACTTCTTCAGACGCTCCGATCTCCGTGCCCTTTCTTCAGTTGAAAATATGTGTCATCTTATTTAACAAAATAATACCACGTTATTTTATACGAATGTCGAGCCCTCAGTTAAGTGTTGTGTTCGTCAGTTCAGTGAAATATTACTTGGCTCGAACATGCACTAAAATTATATCATGTCAGTTACAGCTACCTTTCAACTATGTACGTGAAGGAGACAGCATTTCAACAGGAATCGTCACCTCTACAATATGCACTTCACCACAAGTTCCTTTTGGGGATCATTGTAAGTATCTAGGTGTTAATATAAGGAAAGATCTTCATTGGGGTAATCACATAAATGGGATTGTAAATAAAGGGTACCGATCTCTGCACATGGTTATGAGGGTGTTTAGGGGTTGTAGTAAGGATGTAAAGGAGAGTGCATATAAGTCTCTGGTAAGACCCCAACTAGAGTATGGTTCCAGTGTATGGGACCCTCACCAGGATTACCTGATTCAAGAACTGGAAAAAATCCAAAGAAAAGCAGCTCGATTTGTTCTGGGTGATTTCCGACAAAAGAGTAGCGTTACAAAAATGTTGCAATGTTTGGGTTGGGAAGAATTGAGAGAAAGAAGAAGAGCTGCTCGACTAAGTGGTATGTTCCGAGCTGTCAGCGGAGAGATGGCGTGGATTGACATTAGTAGACGAATAGGGTTGAATGGCGTCTATAAAAGTAGGAAAGATCACAATATGAAGATAAAGTTGGAATTCAAGAGGACAAACTGGGGCAAATATTCATTTATAGGAAGGGGAGTTAGGGATTGGAATAACTTACCAAGGGAGATGTTCAATAAATTTCCAATTTCTTTGAAATCATTTCGGAAAAGGCTAGGAGAGCAACAGATAGAGAATCTGCCACCTGGGCGACTGCCCTAAATGCAGATCAGTATTGACTGATGATTGATTGATCAAGAGGAACATGAAGATCATCGTGGGACATCAACCTTCCTGCCAGCATGAAGTACTAAACGTGTGAGGCACCTCTAACATCGAGAGGATGGACGTGATGGACATGCTAATATAATGGAGGCGCTGATCGAGAATTGAACCCCATCATAAAATTTAAGTACCATTCTTGAAACTTTTTCTGTTCCATCTACATAGAAACTAGATGATCTCTCTTCTTTAATCAGTATTTTTGCTAACGTTTTTCATATTTAGTGATATTTCACAATTCCTATTCTCGAGGTGGTGGTAGATTAGTTACATGTATGATCGAGCTTTGACATTCTATTAGTGTAGTTAGACATAGTTAGTCTTTGGAATACTTTCCCATGTATGCCTAACCTTAGTTGAAGCTTAAAATAATTGACCATTCGATTAACACTGAATTCAACCAGAAATCATGACATTTTGGGATTATGAGATTGAATAGTGTGTTGTTCCATTACATTAGATTGATTTAAGGTTCATCTATGCATCATTCGAGACTTTGCCAAGATGATGTCATCTGAATTCCAGATTTATTTTGAGTTAAATTATAGACTTAATAATCATTAATTATAATAAAAAACTCCAATTACAAGAATGGGTTAAAGACTAAATTAAAAGTCATAAGCATAAATGGTAATTGATTCTTCTTGTGAATGAAGTTATTGTGCTCATAATGTGAATTTGCCTGGAATATTGGTGGATCCTGTGGGATTAAATTACAGTTTTTAAGAAGCAAGCATGTGTCTTGGGAACACTGCGTTCTGATATTAATTTGGAGCACGCTTGAGTGTCATTTTGAAGTGAGAACAATAATAAATAAATTAAAGCTTACTGACCACGTGTTTGTCGATTCGAGTCTTTAACCAACCTGATGGTAGTGATGATTATTTTCCTATCAGATCCTAGAGTTGCATCTAATTCAGATCGATCGCCATCGAAATATTATTGTTACATTCTTTCAAGTGATTACCTTAATTCAGTCACATGTCGCGCAAATTGCCGAGCATGTTCATGGACTTAAAGCTCATCTATTTGATTCAGGTAACCCCAATTAGGACTTAAAAATTATCCTTCATACTTGTGTAATAATAACTTGACTAGGATTCAATTGTAAATAATGTATATATAAAATTGTTCATGTATCCTCTGTGTGAATGAATGAATGAATGGTGTAGATAGTTATATTTTCAGATATGAATTTTGTGCATTGTGTTGTGGTCTGATCATGCGTTCACCGTGATGATCTAGACTATTCCAGCATTGTATTGGTCAAAATCTTGTTGTGGAAGTGTTTATTTCAACATTTATACATTTATTGTCGTTAAATCACTCTTTTTTTTTTTTTTTTGCTAGTTGCTTTACGTCACACTGACACAGATAGGTCTTATGGCGACGATGGGATAGGAAAGGCCTAGGAGTTGGAAGGAAGCGGCCGTGGCCTTAATTAAGGTACAGCCCCAGCATTTGCCTGGTGTGAAAATGGGAAACCACAGAAAACCATCTTCAGAGCTGCCAACAGTGGGGCTCGAACCCATGGTCTCCCGGATGCAAGTTCACAGCCGCGCGCCTCTACGCACACGGCCGACTCACCCGGTAAATCACTCTAGTGATAGGATTTGAAGCCAATGAATTTAAATATAAGATGAAAGATCATTTTGTTTCAATTATAAAGGCAGTGATTTTACCATGTAAAAGCTGACTATCTGGAAATTTAAAGTAGGCTTATCCAATTTAACGAGTAAAGATGTATAATTCAAAGTAAATCATCTCTAGTCAACATAAGGTTATTAGACGAGAATGTGTACAGTCAGGAATAAGGTTTTATTCCGCGAATAGGGATTTTATCCAAAAGTCATCAGTGATCTTAAAGTCAAATCATGACGTAATTAATCTTCATTTAGGCTATTAGCTAATTACCAATGTTAAATAATTTCTTAATTATTGGCGTCATGACATAACTTGCCAGAAGTATATTAATTGATGAATGAAGCTAACAATTATCTAGATTTCAGCAGTAATATAAATAATTAATAATTAATAACAAGAATTTAAAAAAAGTTATTCACCACGTGGTTGACTGAAAGTCTGAGTTTATTTGTACAAGTGAGGAAGTAGATAGAGTGAAGTTTTTTTTGTTAGGAAATTATTATGTCAGGACAACCTTTCCTCAATTATTTGATTTTTTGGAGCCAGTGGAGGCCTAATTTTGATTTTGTTATTTTTCCAGCGGATAATCTTTTGCCTACGGAACTGAGGGACAATTCCAGATCGTTGTATAGTCGGACCCAATATTGTCTTCGTGAAATGTTAAATTTTGGAGTCAGCACAAATGTTTTGTATTTATATTTTAAAGATGGCTTATGTAATAAATGTAAACCCTGTGGTTTGGATTTGTGTTTTCCTTGGTCGTCAATCCTACTCCTTTTAAATGCCTCTAAAGAAGGACAGCCCGCGAATGAACGGTCCACCTTTGGGATCTCTCGTGCGCAGGCGAAGCTTTATCTGTCCCTGTAATAATTAAGAGGGGAATTCTTCAAGGCAGTATTATTGGACATTTATGTTTTCTTATATATATCAATGATATGTGTAAATAAGTGGAATCAGAGATGAGGCTTTTTGCAGATGATGTTATTCTGTACAGAGTAATAAATAAGTTACAAGATTGTGAGCAACTGCAAAATGACCTCGATAATGTTGTGAGATGGACAGTAGGCAATGGTATGATGATAAACGGGGTTAAAAGTCAGGTTGTGAGTTTCACAAATATGAAAAGTCTGCCCAGTTTTAATTACTGTGTTGAATGGGGTCTAAGTTCCCTGTGGGGATCATTGTAAGAAGAAAGATCTTCATTGGGGTAATCACATAAAAATGATTGTAAATATAGGGTACAGATCTCTGCACGTGGTTATGAGGGTATTTAGGGGTTGTAGTAAGGAGGTAAAGGAGAGGGCATATAAGTCTCTGGTAAGCCCCAACTAGAGTATGGTTCCAGTGTATGGGACCCTCACCAGGATTACTTGATTCAAGAACTGGAAAAACTCCAAAGAAAAGCAGCTCGATTTGTTCTGGGCGATTTCCAACAAAAGAGTAGCGTTACAAAAATGTTGCAAAGTTTGGGCTGGGAAGACTTGGGAGAAAGGAGACGAGCTGCTCGTCTAAGTGGTATATTGCAGGTTATAAATTTCATTTTTTTGTCCGTATTGAAGATCTACTTGTGATACAAATTCTTATAATTTTGTTAAATACCATACCTGAAGCTCTCAAAACAAATCCTGAGGTATCTGAAGATTTACTGCTTCCACTGATTTCTGCTATCTGGGAAAAGGAGACTTTCCCAGAAGAATGGAACAAAGGGCCGCTTATCAAACTTCCGAAGAGAGGGGACCTGTCGGTTTGTGAAGACTGGCATGGTATCACACTGCTCTCTGTGTCCAGAAAGGTTCTTTCATGAGTCATTCTTGACAGGATCAAACTGTATGTGGACAGTAAGCTGAGAAAAGAGCAGGCTGGGTTCCAAGAAGGCCACTCCTGTGCCGATCAGATCAATACCTTATGGATAATTGCAGAGCAATCAGCAGAATGCCAGTCATCTTTGTATTTGCTCTTTACTGACTTTGAGAAGGCCTTCGACAGCATCAGTCTGATTAAGTGCATGTATGATAAGTATACATGCCAGGTAGAACATAAAGGACATTTAACAGAACCCATTGAAGTTAAGACTGGTGTGAAACAAGGATGTCTACTTTCACCCATACTGTTCTTTATGACTCTTAATGTTGTCATGAGAAGCGCAATGAATTGACGACTGGGAATCCAGTGGAATCTTACTCAACGACTGGAAGATTTGGACTTTGCCGATGACCTATGCTTACTTGCTCATAGTTGTAAAGATATGGAAATTAAGCTTAAAGACCTGGAAACTGAGGCACAGGAAGTTGGACATCGGATTAACATTAAGAAGACAAAGGAAATGTGATTGAGAAACTGAAATAACAGTCCATTGCAATTGGATGGCCATTTTATAGAGATAGTGAATAACTTTTGCTACCTAGGAAGCATTGTAACGGTGAGTGGAGGGTCAGATGAAGATGTGACCAGCCATTTGAACAAAGCTAAGCGTGCATTTGTAACACTCTGTCCCATATGGAGGTCTAAAGAACTCAGTATGAGAACAAAACTGTGGATCTTCAATAGCAATGTTAAGTCTGTGCTGTTTTATGTGTGTGAAACCTGGAAAGTGACCAAATCATTGACACAGAAGATGAGAAACTTCTTAGGATACTGGCCAGAAGTGGTGTCAAATGAGGAACTGTGGAAGAGAACGCACCAATTACCGATTGAACAGCAGATTAAGAAAGTGGCAGTGGATTGGCCATACACTGCGTAGATCTGATAACAGCATAGCAAAACAAACTCTTGTGTGGAATCCCATGGGGCAGAGGAGGAGAGGAAGACCTAAGATGACAAGGAGGAGATCAGTGGAGATAGAGAGTGAGCAGCTGGGGTATACATGGGGAAAGCTGAAACACATGGCACATCACACATAACCAGATGCACCTCAACAGGAGTTTAAGGAATTAAGTCAAGTCAAGTGTTCATCTGTAGAAGTATTGTAAAGAAAGGAATATAATTAATTTAATACATATATATTTACCAGATATTGTATAGGAGCTAAATTGTGGCTGAGAAATAATATCAATAATGTAGAAATTTTCTCACAGAACTGAAGTGTTTATTGCAAACACAACAGGAACAGTAGGAGGGGGAATATTCATACTGGTGAAAGAAGAATCTGTAAGCTACAAATAATTTAAGGATGAGAAACATGAAATTCTAAGTGGAAGACTCATTTCTAAAGATAATAGGTAACTTGACATTTTTGGGAGTAGAGACCTAGAAGGGGTGATGCTGACATAGAATTATTTGATGAGATAATTAGCTATGTTGAGAATGACAGAATGGAACATTATTGTAAGAAGTGATCTCAATCTGGGAATATAATGAGGTCAAATGGTAAATAAGTTAATCTAGAAAGGACAGCTGAATCAGAAAGTGATGCAGCCAACTAGAGGGAAAAATACATTCTAGACATGTTGCTGATAAAACCAGATGAGCTCTATAAAGAAAATGAAGTGATCGATGGTATAAGTGATCACAGAACTCTTCTTGTTGTAGTTTAGAATAAATGCAACAGAAGGGAGGTTGTAGAAGTAAGACTATTAGGCAATACTGTATGGTTGATAGAGGCATGGGAGAGTATTTAAAAAATGGAGAAAATGGAAAATGATGACTATAAACAGTTATGGGACAGGTGTAAAGCAATTGTTGAGAAGTGTGAAAACAGTTGCATACCTTTAAAGGTGGTAAGGAATGGTAAAGACCCACTATATTACAACTAAGGATGGGATTTATAGGCACTAAAAACGGTTAAAATAGGCAGGCATATCGGCACTAAAAATAGCCTAAATAGGTGCCAATTTATAAAATAGGCATGAAAGAGTTACTTATAATTTAATGTACACTCAGTGACTATGGAAGGAATTTGCAGCTAGCAACTTTGCAATATTTTCAGGTACTGGTACTGATAACAATCGTATTCTAATATCATTAAGAATGTATAATAAAAATCTGGTCTCTCAACTTCACATGAAGTGATGGGACAAAACTTCAATGAAGCCAGTTCATCTGGCTTCACTGGCTTCATCTTGCTCCACCTACATCGTCTTGTAACATATTGGCTACATTTGCTATCCCTGAATTTCATTGCAGGACCCTATTTCCCTGAAGATGGCTACCTCCCCAGATGTTTGCTCAAGACTTCTCCTAACTTCTTGTACAATCCTAATATACTACAAAAGAGGCATGCCAATCTTCTCCAACTCTTTCCCATAAACTATTTTTCTGGTTTTTGAAGACGCCAAGGTGCCGGAACTTTTTCCTGCGAAGTTCTCCCGGCCGCTTGCTGAAGTTTGCCTTCAGTAACACCAAATCTGATCAAACCGATGGGCATGACAAGCCTTTCTGCATCGTTGACACACGTGGTATGAATTTGTTTGTGTATTTTCTTTAAAAATCTTTAAATGCTGGATGCTTCAGTGTTTGCAGTAAAATATGCCTCCCATAATTGCAGTTAAATACTGTCTCCCACAATTGCAAAGGGATATTGTCTCCCACCATTGCAGTGGTAGAGTGTCGGCCTCCGGATCCAAAGACAGCGGGTTCAAACACGGCAGAGGTAGTGGGATTTTTGAAGGGCGGAAAAAGTCCATTTGACACTCCATATCGTATGATGTTGGCATGTAAAAGAACTCTGGCGACACATTTGGTGTTTACCCGGCAAAATTCATTAAATCTCAGCCACAAATGTCCAAGAAAGCTTCGGTTTACACGGTCTGCTATCTAGCAGGCCTAGAGTAAAATGGAACATTGAAATTGATGAGCAGACAGCCAGATGGTGTCAAATTGAAATGTCTGCACATGGTAGCTGAGGCCATACGATTATTATTATTATTATTATTATTATTATTATTATTATTATTATTATTATTATTATTATTATTATTATTATTATTACAACTTCATCCAATTATTTCGTTGACTTGTAGACAAATTAATTGTAGATAAGTGTTTCATCATTCAGGATTTAGGCTATAAGTTGCTTTCAAGGAATATAGCGGTACAACATCAAAGAAAGGATCCTTCGCCGCCGCGGCTCAGTCACGGCCAGTTAGATTCCTTTCTTGCATGATGACGGAGGCAGAAGTTCAGAAAGATTCGGTAGAGCTCTCTCTTTCGTGTCATCAGAATAGGAGTGCGAACGTACTTGAATGTGCCAGTATTGGGACACAGCATATGACGCAAGTACTTAATAGGAGGAGTGAGGAAATAATAATAGAGGAACAGCGTAAAGAGGAGGAACATCTTGAGATCACTAGGGCATTGGTGAAAAGCATTCTAGCTATTCCGCTTAAGAACCTTAAGTTGGAAATCCAGAATGGATTGCGAAAATTGGAGGAAGCTCTCGATGCTGGAGCAGCATGCAGGACATCCTGGAAGAGAGCTAGTGAAAATCTAAAACGGGAACAAACAACCGTAGAGATAAATGAATTGCCTACGACACCGTTAGTGACGAACGGGGAGGAGAAAGATAAGGAGAAATGGGTCGAGATTTCCTATAAGAAAAAAACAAGAAGAAGGAAATGAAGGAGGATAAAGATATCCAACCTTTAACAGATAAGGTAGATTCTGGCAGAATGGAGGTCATTGATGGTGGGATAAAACAAGATAAACGGACCCATTTAAAATCAAGGGATCGTTCTGATGCTGTCCTTATCAAACCAACAAACGGCAAGACTTTTGCAGATGTTTTGAAGGGTATTCGGAGTAAAATAAAACCGGAAGACAGCGGTGTGAGTATTCGATCTATTCGCAAAACTCAGACCGGAGTGATTCTTCTCGCTTTTAATAAAGACACGCAAAACGAGAACAGGGACAATTTTAATAAATATTTAAGGAATGTCCTTGGAACGGATGGCGATGTGAAGACTTTAACTCCCCGCACTACCTTGGAAATTCGGGACATGGACAGTATCACCACTGCTTTAGATGTAGAGGAAGCTGTAAGACAGGATCTTCAGAATTTCGAAGGAGAACTGAAAGTGTCAATTAATAATCCGAACAGCAGAGGGCAAAAACTTGCTATCATTGAGATAGAAGATAAGGAGGCCAAGAAACTTTTAGATATGGGTAAAATTAAAATAGGATGGTTAGATTGTAGAATCCGAAAAAGGATCGTGGTATCTCGCTGCTTTCGATGTCTTTCGTATGGACACCATGCACGAAACTGCAAAGGTGTAGATAGAAGCAAACTTTGTTTTAAGTGCGGAGAAGCCGGGCATAGGGCGGTAGGTTGCAAAGCAAATCCGAGATGCATAATTTGCACAGACATTAACGTTGACGAAGCTAATCGAAGTCATGTACTTGGCTCAAAAGCCTGCACAGCATTTCGTGAAGCTCTCGAAAAGGCTAAAACTAGCAGTAAATGATGAAGGTTATTCAAGCAAATATGCATAGGAGTAGAACTGCCAATGATCTTTTGACGCAGATGACCTTTGAGATAGGAGTAGACGTATTTCTTCTCAGTGAACCTTATCAAGACAGAGACCACCCAGGATGGTTCGTAGATAATTGTGGCACAGCTGCAATTTGGATACCAGATTTGGGTAGATGCCCAGTATCAAACCAAGGATGCGGAGACGGTTTTGTTTGGGTCCGCACTGGTAGATATACTTTAGTGAGCTGTTACCTTACGCCAAATGAGTCAGTATTTGAATTTCAGGCTAAGCTGGACGGCCTAGAGGACGTATTACAAGGTTTTGACAACGGTTTAATCGTAGCTGGTGATTTCAATGCCCAAGCACTAGAATGGGGTATGCCACAGTATGACTCTAGAGGGCGCCGAACTATGGAGATGGCCGCTAGGCTGGGTTTGACGGTCACTAATGTTGGAAATGTGCCAACTTTTCGACGACCGGGCTGTAGAGGAACCATACCGGACATGACTTTTGTATCTGAGGACATCATGTCGAATATCAATGACTGGCGGGTGATTGAAGAATACACGGGAAGTGATCACCAGTACATTACTTTTTGTATTCTTCCTGAAACTTCACAGATTAATATTAGATCGTATGAACCAACGCGGTGGAATATAGAAAGTATGGACAAAGAAAAATTTCTTGCTATCCTAAGAAATGAAATGGATAGTATAACAGAACAAATATGTTGTTATAAATGGAAAGAAGCCGCTGAGAAATGTGTTGAGCTCACTATGGAGCTTATTCGGAGAGCATGTGATCTTTCCATGACTCGTAAAACATCACGAAACAAGAAGCGTTCAGCGTACTGGTGGACCAAAGATATTGCTGATCAGAGAAGACGTTGTCTGCAACTTAGACGGAACGCACAGAGAGCACGAGTCAGCCAAGAAGACACCTCACTTACAGCTGAGTACAAGTCGGCGAAGAAAGAATTGAGAAATGCTATCAAAAAGAGTAAAGTCGACAAATGGTGAAAAATGGCTAAAGAAGTGGATGACGATCCATGGGGTTTAGGATACAAGATCGTTATGAAGAAACTTGGAAATTTCTCGAACCCGATCATGGACTCAAATGCAATGAAGGATATTGTGGATACATTATTCCCAGATCATCCTGAGAGGTCTGCTGATGATGATGATGATGATGATGATGATGATGAATTCATAGATGATGTGCCACTTTTTACACGAGAAGAATTGATGAGAGCGATTAGGTCCCTTAGAAATAAAAAAAAAAACGGGCGAGTTGGCCGTGCGCGTAGAGGCGCGCGGCTGTGAGCTTGCATCCGGGAGATAGTAGGTTCGAATCCCACTATCGGCAGCCCTGAAAATGGTTTTCCGTGGTTTCCCATTTTCACACCAGGCAAATGCTGGGGCTGTACCTTAATTAAGGCCACGGCCGCTTCCTTCCAACTCCTAGGCCTTTCCCATCCCATCGTCGCGATAAGACCTATCTGTGTCGGCGCGACGTAAAGCCCCTAGCAAAAAAAAAAAAAAAAAAAAAAGAAATAAAAAGGCCCCAGGACCAGATAGTATTCCAGCAGAGATATTAAAGCTGATAGCAGATTTCTGTCCACAACTACTGCTGAAAATGTACAATAGCTGCCTGCTATCGGGGGTGTTCAGTGTTCGCTGGAAAACAGCTCGGCTAGTTTTAATAAGCAAAGGAAAATCTGGGGGCTATAGGCCTTTATGTATGCTGGATACTGCTGGTAAAGGATTAGAGAAACTTTTGCAGCCAAGAATACTTTCAGCAGTTCAACTAGCTGGGGACCTCTCTGATCGTCAACATGGTTTTCGAGGAGGGCATTCGACAATCGATGCAGTATGGGAAGTGTTGAATACAGCTAAAAGGGCACAAATGGGTAATCATCACTCTCGTAAAGTGACACTCCTTGTGACCCTTGATGTTAAGAACGCTTTCAACTCGATCAGTTGGAATGACATATTGGAAGCGCTTCAAAATACTTTCAAACTACCGGAGTATCTCATGCGCATAATGAGAAATTATTTGAAAGATCGTAATCTAGTATATCACACAGAGGATGGGCAGAGAGTGAAACGGCTCACAGCTGGTGCAGCACAAAGGTCCATTCTTGGCCCAAATCTGTGGAACATAGTATATGATGGATTGTTGAGGTTAGAGATGCCGGAAGACACAATGCTAGTGGGCTATGCTGATGATATAGCTGTTTTGATAGTTGCTCGAAATTTGGAGTTGGCTCAGTTTAAGCTAAATCAAGTAATGCGACGGGTGAAAGATTGGATGGCGAATCACAGATTACAGCTTGCAGATCATAAAACAGAGATTGTTCTCTTGACAAGAAAAAGGATCACGGCCGTCATTCCAATGTATATTGGACAAACAGAAATGGAAACATCCAGAAGTATAAAGTATCTCGGAGTGACACTTGATACCAAACTTACTTTTTGGGATCATATCAAACGGGTGACAGATAAGGCGGTGAAAACAACGATTGCGCTGAGTAAATTAATGAGCAACGTTAAAGGTCCGAAATCTAGCAAACGACGACTTCTGATGTTGATAGTTCACTCGACACTTCTATATGGTGCCGAAGTCTGGGCTGAATCTCTGAAGTTTGAAAAATACCGGGGAAGGATAGCTGCGGTACAGCGGAGATCAGCTTTGCGTATTACAAGCGCATATCGCACAGTATCCAAACCTGCGGTCCTTACGATAGCAGCGGTAGCACCAATTGATTTACTTGCCTTAGAGAGACAGGAAGTCTGGCGAACTCACGGAGAGCTCGGAAAGAAGCGCTCTAAGGAGCTAGCTTATAGGCAACGAATGGAGCGGTGGCAGCAAAGATGGGAGGAAGATCCTCGAGGAAAATGGACTAAGCAGCTGATACCACGCCTAGCTGATTGGGTTGCCCGAGTTCATGGCAAGGTTAACTTTTACATTACGCAACTATTGACGGGTCACGGATACTTCCGTAAATTTCTACATAGAGTAGGTAGAGCGAGCGACTCGGCGAGTATTTATTGCAATGATATAGACGATGTATTTCATACATTTTTCGTATGTTATCATTGGTCAACTCAGAGAAGATGTTTATATACTGAGCAAGGAGAGTTGACGCCAGAAACTATTGTGCAGGCGATGCTACGAAACCAAGAATCTTGGGATCAGATAGCAGTATATGTAGAAGGCATCCTGCGTCAGAAAAAGAGAGATATGAATGCTTATGAACGGCAGTAAGGAGAAATAAGGAAGAAGAAACCTAACAAATTAGCTCGACACCGCCCTGTAGTAATGCGAGAGCGGTTCCGGGGCGGAGATATACGTCGTGGGAAAAGGGTGTGTGGGTTTTAGTGAGTAGGAATCTCACACGCTTGTGGAGTGCGGACCCTCACAAGTGTCTAATGAAAGATTTCCCACACTTCTCTCGTAAATTATTATTATTATTATTATTATTATTATTATTATTATTATTATTATTATTATTATTATTATTATCATTATCATTATTATTATTATTATTATTATTATTATTATTATTATTATTATTATTATTATTATTATTATTATTATTATTATTATTATTATTACACAGATCTGAAGTAAATTGTTCCTGGTCACTGTTTGGAGGGTGTGGTAGAAAGACTGCACTGATACAGTCTTCTGAACTCAGTTCAGAACTATCACTGCACTTTTGCACTGATCTACATTATGTGGTATTTTTTTCACATTTGATCTGAAAAGTAATAACATTGACTTAAGTGACAATGTTCCTACATCTTAACTTTGTATTACTATTGTTGAGCTAATTGGCATTAATGCTTAACATACATCTTGCAACTGTACATACACCAGACTGAGTGGCTCAGACGCTTGTTCCTTGTTTGTTCTGATGGAAATTACCCAAGTGCTATCTTCTTATTGTTAGTGGGGTAAACAGATGTTCAGAAATGAGAAAATAACTGGCGTATTGGTGGGTGGGTAAAGTGTGTTCATTCCAGATATGCTATTTTTAAAATAAATAAATTTTTAAGTTTAAAGAGTTCCCTAAAATCACCAATATATAAATACTTCCCGTTTGGTGGTTTAGTGGTGCTTGTTGCACCAATATTATGCTTATATTAAAATATTTGTATGCCAGCCTTCATTTAAAATATTAAAATATGTTTTCCATTATAAGCAGTATTATTATTATCATTATTATTATTATTATTATTATTATTGCAAATGTTTATTTTTATGTGTTTTTCTAGGACATTGCAAAACAATGAAAATACAATAGCAATAGGATTATACTGATGAAAATAAATATTTTAAACTTGTTTGATGATTGAAAAATAAAACGGTAATAAACTCTATGTACTTACAATTAAATTAGACCTGTAACTTTAAAAAGAGGCAAATTATAAAAATTACACAGCTTTTAATTTTAGGAGAAAAAGAAAACACCTCAAATTACTTGAAAACAAATTGGACATATATTGAATGGAATTGATAATATCTGTAACTTAGGAGACAGTTGTGTTTTAGTAATAGTATAGGCTATACTTAGTTCAGTTTAAGCCAGTGCCATAAAGGTTTTTTTTGTTTTGTTTTTTACAGAGCTAAACATGTAGTCTGCACCCATAGCTAAAGCTGAGATTTACTCATCTTCTTTGCATCTGAAACTGTGTCTGGATACACTTCTTTGGCAGTTGTGATGAGCGCCTGGTAGAACGGATGTAAAACATTAGACACAAACTGTTGTAAATAAAGCAAGTCCTTATTCTTCAAGAAAGAGATTGGTAAAGCTGCATTATATGTATTTGGTGGAAGTATACTGGCTTTTCCCTTCCTTAAAAAACATACTTCTTGAAATGCCCCCTCATCAAGGGTAGTCTTGCAGAAGAGAATGCCCAATTTATTCTTCTTGTAATGGAGCCATTTGACTTCCCTCCATCAATGTTGCAGAGGGCCTTCCAACAACGACGCAAAGTCAAGGAACTAATTTCCCTGCATTTCTTTGACTAAGAATGGCTTCTTGTCTTATCCTGTCTTATCGTCAGTGCCCGGTCATGCATGTATTCAATATTACCAACCGTCGCCGGGCAACATACCAGATCCCCTACAGTAGGTATAGGTGACATAACAACTCCGGATACCAACAAAACGAAACATAGGGGAAGAAATCCCAAACAACATAGCGAGGAACCAACAGGCCCGACCGGCCCAACCAATTCCACGAAGAGCTTCAGAGAGGTGGCTAGTCAAGGAAAACATCACTGGCAGGAAATCCAACCAGCACCACAACTCGAAGCAAAGGTATACCCCAATGGGGGAAAGGAATCGTCCATACGGGAGAACATACCCGATCATAGAGACAGAACAGATCCAAAACGGAAGGATCACGAAATATTACCCGATATGCATACTGTTGGACGACAAGGTACAGCCAGTGATGAAGAGCACCTTCAGTGGAGAATAGTAGATAAAAAGAAATATAAGAAATCACAATTTATCATTGGAAATAGGACAGCTGAAAACAATCAACTAAGAGCAGGAGATAAATCAGCTTGGTTATATGTCGGCCGAATACACGAAACAGTCAAAGATGCAGATCTTGTAGTGTACTTAAAAGATAATGGTATTGCTGGGAAGATTGAATGTGCTCAGCTAAAAGCAGTCGGTAACAATAAGTCATTCAGAGTAGGAATACCGTTCGAACTGAGAGAGTTAGTAGAACAACCCCACTTCTGGCCGAAAGGTGTCTTAGTAAGGCGATTTCTTTTTCGAGGACACCAAAGAGAAAGCATACGGCTATAGGAAGGAAACAAGTAACACATTGAAAGTGATGACATGGAACACTGAAGGTGCAGTAAATGCATTCGATATGTTACCAAACGATGATTTAACGGACTTTGATTTGATCATTTTAACAGAAAGTTTTCTAACTAGATAGTGGAATATTCCTACTTTTTATACGATGCATGTTTTTGTCACTCAAGGACAAACGGGTAGACCAGTGGGAGGAATCACACGCCTTATCAAAACCAGAATGGCCCCCTTTAAATTGCTGTACGAAGTACCGGAGATGATAATAGTCAAAACAAAACTATGCACAGTGATAGGCGTATACTTCCCACCACGATACAAGGCAGAAGACATTGTGGATATTATTAGTGCTGGGCTTCATAGAATACAACCACAGGATCTAGTAATACTCATGGAAGACCTGAATTGCAGGATAGATATTCGCAACTCTAAAACAGAGGTACTTCTGGAATACCTCAAGACAGAAGGGTTAAGCCTTATTAACGAACCAAGTGAAAAGACATATATATGCCATAAAGGAAGTAGCACTATAGATTTGTTATTTTCCAATATGAAGGACGTCAAAATGATTTCCCAGACAGTTCTACGCACAGCAACCAGGAAGCACTTACCAGTGGCAACAACACTGATGCTGCGAGAGAGAACCAGAGCCGTCACTAAAACTACAGAAGTATCAAGGAAAATCAACATGCGGGTAATATCAGAGTCTAATGCACTAATAGATATGGTGTTCCTACATGTCCAAGATGGTGATATTGATAGTGTAGTATCGAAACTACAAAACATTATCCTAAATTCCGCTATAAAATATAGTCAAACCGGGTTCTGATACCAGGCTAGATATGAAACAATTAAACTCCTCCATACTGCTGCAGACATGCTAGAAGAAGAAGCACTAATAATGTATGCCTGGAAAAGAAGGGAATACAAAAGGCTAATAAGGTAAACTAAAGCGAAATACTATGAAGAGACAGCACTAAGACAGATAGAAGAGGCAGAAAACAACCCTTACATGGTTATCAAGCCGAAACGACCAACATTCCCTTGGAATATTCCCATCAGCACGTGGACGGCTCATTACACACAGGTTTTAACATTTAAGGACACGAGACCATGCATAATCAACGGTAGCACCGAAATTGACGGACCAATAAATATGTTCAGCGCTCAGGAGATACAGGAGGTACTCTCAAATTTGAAAAATAACAAAGCTCACGGGCCAGACATGATCTATAATGAACATTTGAAGAGTTTGGCTCCTATTCTCTTTGAACCCCTATTGAAGCCTATTCAACGAATGTGTTAAACAGGGAAGAATACCAGATCTATGGCGAACTTCAACGATAAAGACCCTTTATAAAGGGAAGGGAGACTTAAGTGACCCTAATTCATATCGAGGAGTAGCACTAGAATGCACATTACTGAAGATATTGACTAAACTGTTAACGCAAAGGCTGAATGCTGTAATAGATTGGTATCTCCCAGAAGAGCAATTTGGATTTAGGACAAACCGGTCCACGATACAGGCTATAGAATGCCTTCAAAATGATATTCATGAAGCCTTTAGATTAAAGAAGGGTAAGCTACATGTTATATTCGTGGATTATTCGAAAGTCTTTGATACAATTAGTCGAACGCAAGTCATATCAAAGATTGAGGATCTCATAGGAAAAAATAATCCATTATTGCAATTAGTAAAAAACATCCTGGCAAAGAATGAGGTGCAAATAGACGATTCGATCACAATATTCGATCCAATAGACCAGACTACAGGTGTACTACGGGGTGATCCTTTAAGCCCTCTCCTTTTTAACGTCGCAACACATGATGTCAATCAGGCAACGAAGACAGAAGGCACGAACATTTATATGTACGCAGATGACATGGTTTTAGTGTCCAGATCAGTACCTGCTCTGCAGTTGGCATTTGATCGACTTGTAGAGTGGGCTAAAACAAATGACCTTCATGTTAACAGAAGTAAAACCATGACTGTGACCTTTAGGAAAGGAGGCAGACATGTAGCAAGTGATGTGATATATTTGGATGGAGAACCATTAACCAGTGTGAATAAATTTCAATACCTCGGAATAACACTGCATATACAAGGAACCAATTTCACATCGCATATCAAACAAAGATTAACAGCAGCAGTGGTAGCTATTAATGATATCAAATATTTGTATAAAATATACCTTCAGACAGCATTGAAGTTATTCAGAGTGAAAATAACACCTGTAATAACCTACGGCATCTCCAGTATCTGGCAGCATCTGTCGGTAAGAAACTTAAAGGATGTGGAAAAGATAAAAGCAACATTTTTAAAGAGAGCCCTATGTTTATCGAAATTCACCTCTTCGAGACTGGTGTATGAGCTAACTAGGGAAATGATGTTTTTGGAGGAAATACGGGACAATTTCTCTCTCCCATCAACTCCAGCGTACCAAAGTTTATTTCACGAACATCAGAGAAAGAAATCGGAAATCTTCTACAGTACAAAAGCGATGATGAATGACAAACGGAAGGAAGCCAACTACGAGTTACGGCATGTATAAACAAGGCTTGCTCTGCATGGTTTTCACTTCAAACTATGCTCCACGACAAAGTATCACTCGCCAAATGAGGGATGTATGTGTGCATTGTGCGGGAAGCAATGTGATCGTTATCACGTACTAAGGTGTGAAGGAAGGAAAATTTCTCTAATTAAGTTCTGCATTGAATTATTTTGTTTATTCTTTGTATATGGCAGTTAGCTGCAATAAATATATTATTATTAAACTTTCTCGTGCAACTTTCTCTAATACTATGATACATATCACTTTCCATATGTGTATGACCAGGCACCAGGAATTAGTGGTCAAAAGTCTGATGGGTGGCTGAATTCTGTAGGGCAGCCATGCAGATGTGACATGACTGTTTTTATTTTGTCCAACACATGCATCAGAAAACTTTGTTACATGCTTGACTTCTGCCTTGAAATGAATCATTAATAAATCATACAGGCAGGAATTCTTATGTAGAGTGAGATAACGTTCTATAAGCATTTATAAAATACCCTGGTAAAAATCATTTTAACCACAACCTGCTGGACATAATGCTCTTTACACACTCACAACCATGATTTTAGTGAAACAACACAGAAAATATGTCATATCTTCGATTATATTTGAGATTGGAGTTAGCATGGACTCGCATTCCTCCACAAGGTGTACTTGAGAACTCAATTTCACCCATATGTGAAGTTAATGCATGTTACCCACCCACCCGGCAATTATTTTGAGCACACTAGCTAGAATATAACTCATTGGAAAAAATCTTTAAAAGACTGTCAAAAGGCGTTAAATAGGCGATTATACTCCAAATAGGCACGAACCCCTTACATAGGCATTTATAGGCACATTAAAAATAATGGATTATTTCTAAAAACAACCTAAAGCGAATTTACATCTTAAAAACCTACATTTCTGTGCACAGGAATAAAATTTGCAAATTCTCATCCCTAATTATAACAGTGAAATAAAGAGATTAAGAAGGAGGAGCAGGTTAGAAAGGAAAATAGAGTTACAAATGATCATGGAAGTAAGAGGACACTGAAGGAACTTAATAGGATACTGAATTTAGCAAAAGACGGTTGGTTAAACATAATGTGATGTCAAACATAATAGGCAGTCATATGAAATTTAGGAAAAAATAGAAGGGTATGTATAGATACTTTAGGACAGAAACAGCTTCCAGAAAGGACATTCCAGGGATCATTAATGAACAGGGGAGTGTTACATGTGAGGTCTTACAGAAGGCAGAAGTATTCAGTCAGCAATGTGTAAAGATAGTTGACATAAGGATAATGTCCAGGTAAAGGAGGTGACTAATACTGCTGAAGTACATAAATATACCCATGGCAATAGACATTTACAAAAAGATATAAAAGTTAAAAACTAGAAAAGTAGCTCAAAGATTTCTTGTGACATTCTAAAGGCAATGAATTGAGATATAGTGCCATACGTGAAATATTTGATTGCTGTCTGCATGAAGTATCTGTACCAAATTAATATAGTATCTTTATAGCATCGTCATACTATAGAAAGCAGTTCAGATTTAGAAAGGTTATTTCAGTGAGGCTCAACTTACAGGATTCCAGCAATACATAGCAGATAACTTACTGTATTTTAGTTTCAGGATGTCAAATGGACTGTCTTGATATTGACTTATCCAAGGCTTTTGACAGGATAGATCATGGGAGACTGCTGACAGAACTGAGGGCTAGTGGACTAGACAAAATAATAGTTGATGTGTGGCTAAATTTATAGAAAATGGAACTCAGAGAATTAAGAAGGGGGTCCCATAATACAGCATTATTGGACCTTAATGTTTTCTTATGTACATATTGAAACGGGAATGCCCTGTGAGCATTCGCCGTTCATGTATTTCTTGAGGAGAACGCGCTAACACCCGACTGTATGGATTCAAAACGAGCGCCGAGCACGTAGGCATCATGGGGGAAAACTTGCAAGCGAGCGCTGCCACGGAGTGCCACCCAAGGCCAAGTGATGTCACAGTATGACTGTAGATAGTCTGTTAAACTACAAAGAAATGACACTGTTCTCCTCGTGGTGCAAGTATCAGCTGTCCAGGTCTATAAAAGACCTCCCTGCATAGCGAGCTTTTGAACAACATGCGTAGCCAGCAAATAAGCGAGTAAGAGAATCCTTGCCTGGTAAACAAAGGCTACTGCCCAAATTTTCACGAAAATCGACGGAAGGATGGCCGAGAGATGATTTTTTTAAGAAACTCATATTTCCAGTCTCGCCGTCCGGCCTTGAGCAATAAAAGGGTGTCGCCAACCTCGAGGAGATCGGAGTGTGTCAGTGTGTCAGTGGGTGAGCGAGTACTTCGTCGTGAACCAGCTGTCTCGCTATTTCGGCCCGCTGATGTGATACGGTTCGTTACTCTATCCGGCTTATGTCGCCAGGTACAAGTCGTTGTTCAAAGTAGTCGATGATTTTCCTAGTAAACTCATCTCTAAGTTGCGACTGCCGTAAATATCTCAGCTTACGCAGTACTTCTTGATATTCGTCACTCAATGTCAAATAGTTTATCCTTAAGGTGTTGACGTCAGGGTTCCTGCTTAGGACATCGGCATTAACATTATCTCTGCCATGACAATGTTCCAGATCGATTTGAAACTGTTGGACAAATAGTGCCCAACGCGACACGCGTTCACTTGACATTGTGGTCTTAAGCATGAAAATGAGAGCTTTGTCGGTTCGTAAAATGACTGGGAAACCGAAAATAATATTTTTCCAATGTTGCAAGGCACATACAATTGATCAAATTTCAAGTTCGGTGGTATTGTAAGAAACCTCGTGAGTCCTTAATTTACGGCTCTAGAAGGCAAGGTAAACGTTGTGTTCTGGATTGACTGGATCCTCTTGATACAAAACTGCTCCAATCCCTACGGTGGAAGCGCCTGTCTGAATAATAAATTTAGAATTGAAGTCCGGATATCCTAATTTAATGTTGTCTGTCAGCATCTGTTTAGTGTGCATAAAAGCTTGACTGCACTTGTCATTCCAACACCAGCGGTTGTTCTTCTTTAATAGATCCTGTAGTGGAGCGACTGTAGTCGTGTAGTTTGGGCAGTGGTCAGAAATGAACTGACACATTCCTAAAAATTGTAGGACATGTTTAATTTTGGATGGTTGTGGAAAGTTTTGGATCGCCTGGATTTTCACAGGTTTAGGTCTTATGCCTGTGCCATCAATGATGTGTCCCAAGAACAATCTCTCCTTCTTGCAGAAATTATACTTTTGGAGATCGATTTTAAATCCGGTGACTCGTAAATTTTCCAGCAGTTTTTCCAGGTTATTTAAGTGTTCTTCCATATCCTTTGAGGCAAGCAACACATCGTCTACATAATGAATCGTAACCTCTTTAACTTCATCAGTTAAGTTTTTATCTAGTGCCCGAATGAGAGCAGATCCAGACGTTTTAATACCAAAGGTTCAAAAACATGTTTGCTGGTCGAATAAGAAACCAGTTAGAAAACGGGATTCTTCCTCTAATAAAATGTAGTGATACGAAGATGTGAAATCTACACCAGTGAATAAGGACATGCCTCGAAATCGTCTAATCATATCTTTAATAGACGGTACTTGGTCGAATTCTAGAATAAGTCTTTCATTGATCTGTCTGACATCCAAACACACCCTTAAGGAACCATTAGGTTTTTGCACCACCGTCAGTGGGTTAACGAAATATGTTACTGCCTTCGAAATAATACCATTAGCCTCCATTTCATTATTTTCTTGACCTCGGCGTGGTGCTTCTCTGGAATAGGGTACGATTTCCCTTTGTATGGCATCCAGCTATTTACTCGTAAAGCGTACCTATAGTTTGGGATTTTTCCTGGTTTGTTGTCAAATACCTCCTCATACCGTTTTAGAATATAGAATAATTTCCGCTTTTCCTCTTTGGAACAGTCAGTTTCTTGGATCTTCTTTCTTAACTGATCGTCGGAGTGATCTTCTTCCATTTCTTCCATTACTTTCTCTATTGCAGCGAGGATTTCTTCCGGGTCTTCATCAGCGATCTCACTGTCCCACAAGTGTGTTTCGTTTAAAACGTGGGTATTAACGCCTTCTCAATCCTTAGCTTCCATTTCAATGGTCTCCAGCATAAGAGGGTTATCTACAGAAAAGGACACCCTTTCAGTACTGCCTGCTCCACGGAACCTGATTTCTTTATTGGGATCATCAATAATGGCACTGTGCTCCTTCACAAAATCGAATCCTAAGATAACATTGAAATTAATTCTGGGCATGACCACAAAGGGATGCGAAAATATAGTAGTGCCAATCGTTAAGTCCAGGAAGGTCTGTTCTTTGCATGTAGCTGATCTATCATTAACGATCCCTTTGATTTTCACGTTGGATACGGGAATAATGGGAAGTGTCTCTCTTCTTTTCAGTTCTTCAAAATGTGATTTTGAAATTACACTAATGGTTGCTCCTGTGTCAACAAGACAATGGATTCGAAGTCCACCAGCTCTGATAATAGGCAACCCCTGGGATCGTTTCGCATGAAATTGACGGGTATCTTCAATTAAATCCTCGGATTGTATGTACCATGCGTCTACCTGTGCGATTGTACATTCTTCCGGGCGAAAATTATTGTTTTCGGCGCGCTGGGAATTTAGTTCGATGGGGACTTTTTTAGAGCCTTCATCTGGCTCGTATTGAGGTGGAGATGGAATTAAATTGTTCGATCCTGTTTGCTTTCTATTCACGCAATCCGGATTTATATCCATATTTTGCATCGCTTGTTTCCGTTTGTCCTTTTCATGATAGCTTCTCCGTAGCTCATCGATGTATCTCATACATTCTCGGTGTCGTTCTTCCATGGAGTCTCGGAAGGGCGATGATTTTGATTACCATTTTGTCGCGAGTGGTCGTAGGGTCAATTTCTTCTGTCCCTTCTAGATCCATTTCGGTATCGGTTGTACCGATAGTCTTCCTGTCTCCTATCCTCTCCTATAATGCGGAGGTAATCTTCTGCGCGTTTCTTCCCTATTCAAGTCAGACCTGCGTTGTTGATTAGGGTAAGAGTACTGTCGATTTGCTCCTCTTCTCCCTGGTACATTTTCCTTCTCCACTGGTCCAGAGATTTCCACGACATTCACTTGCGGATGGTGTGGATTCGGAGGTCTTTGTGCCAGCTGAGCGTTAGTATTATCCAGCTGTCTAAAAATCGCATCAGCTTTAACTGCATTTTGAACATTAGCAGCTATCAGAATGCGTTGTACTTCTAGCGGAAATTGTTTTCTAGAACTCTAATTAAATCCGTTTCTGATTATGGATCGTCCAACACTTTCATGCGCCTAAGCTGTAGGGCGAAGTAGTCCGCTTAGCGTGTAGGTCCATTAACATATTTCCTGGAGTACAATTCTAATCTGAGAATTTGTTGATGGTCTGATGGTCTGAACTCCAATATTTCTGCTGAAATGCCATTTGAAATCTTAAAAATTCTCAAAGGTATAGCGGAACGCGTGATACAAATTCACAGCTCCTCCGTCTAAGAATTTCTCCGCAGATCTGAGTTGTGGATCGGGTGAAATTTTGTTTTCTTTCATGTACTCCTCCAGCTGTTCCTGAGTGTCACTACATTTTCTAAGTTTATCCTCGCCCGTCCGTATAATATATATAATTTGAGGAACATTCCCAATTTGTGAACTAGCTACTCCTGGGTTGCAAATATTTAAGTTAACAGGACATTGTTGATCCTCTTCGTTATCCAGTTCCGTCCGAACGTTTACATGTGCCTGTTCTTTGACCGTTTCTTCGATCTGGCTCTAGTGATCTAGGATGGAATTTATTAAGACTCTTGTACTTCTATCTCGAAGTTTGAGAAAGTTGAGGTTATTTTCCAGTTTTTTCATGGTATCGGCGGTTTCTCCGACTCTGAGACTGTTCGCTCAAACATCTTCTGATAGAGTACCGACTTTATCTGTAATGTTTGCTTTATCCTCATCCATGATCTTCTTTATATCGTCGAATTGGATATTTAATTCCTCAATCTCGATCCTATTCACCTGACAATTACTCCTAACATCTGTGAGATCTTCGCTGATTTTTCTGAGATCTTTCCTGACATCGGCTATTTCCTCTGCCTGTTCTACATTAGCATCAGATACCTCCTTTTTATGGAGTCGACTTCTTCCCTAACATTGTCCATACTAGCTTTGACAATGGCTATATCACTCTGAAGTGAGGTGACTTTACCAGTGAGAATCTTGTTATCGTCTCGTAATTGTTGAGTCAAATGTGTAACCTTTTCTAATGTCTTATTTTGATTTTCATGACACTCTAGCGCTATGTTATCAATACGACAATGTGTCTCTTCAAACTTCGCAAGAATTTCCTCCAGACTTTTCCGTGACTCTTCTTGAGCTTTTTTGTTTTCTTCCTGGATTACCGATCCCATAAGGTTCATCCGTTGTTCCACCTGTTCTATAGCCACTCTATTTTCTTCCATCACCCTAGTTAGAGTGTTCGTGATTTCCTCACGCGCTACTCTATTTTCTTCTATCACTGCAGTTAAAGTGTTCGTGGTTTCCTCACGAGCTTTTCTATTTTCTTCATGAGCTACTCTATTTTCTTCACGAGCTACTTTATTTTCTTCACGAGCTACTTTATTTTCTTCACGAGCTACTCTATTTTCTTCCTGGTTATTGTCCATACGCTGAGTCAGCGCAGCCAACATCGCCCTAACCTCATAAATTACTAATACGGACTAGTTATGCAATACGAACCCAGCCAACAGACGTCAATAATGCCAAGAATCCCCCTTCAAATATGGTCATCAAGCATAAGTAAAATTAAGTGTTTACAACGAGCATCACTCTTTCAGAACGCATGATCCTACTACTATAAAAATGATCAGTAATTCGCGTAATTTGTCAGAATTCTAAATATAACAGAACAAGATGGTTCAAAAATGTAAATTTTATAAAGTACCGAATATTACTATTATGATATTCCATGTCAGTCCATCGTGCCAAGGAAGCCAATTAATATCTGCCCGCTTAAGCCACGACTAACACATTAGAGACACAAGACACCCTCAGGGGTGCTCAGTAAGGGATTAGCATGTTCCATAAAAAAGATGGTGTGGATCAAGAAAACGGGCAGATATCAGTAATTAATAATGAACCATCGAAATTCAAATGAATGGTGGATGATTTATTACAAAATACTTCCGTCCTTCTGAGAATTGTGATCGTGTGAGATGATCACTAAAATTTAAATTTTACGTTAATCTTGCTGTACATCCAATCTTAAATTAAAGCAAAATTAAAGCAAATAGGATGGTACATGTTGATAAATTCTGACAAAAATTTTCATAAAAATCATTATCGGATATTATTTTGAACGTTAAATTTGACTTGCTTAGAGAATGATGGTCGTACACGTGTCAAATCATTCCGGAAAATCTGGAACAAGATTTTAAATGCTTAAGTTACATGATTGGTCAAGAATATAAAATACAAAAAAAATGACACTTAATTTCACTTGGTGATTGTTTCTCCAATTTAACTCGCCCTTTCAGTGATTATATGTTCAGCGTAACCTCAGCATACACGTGACTTTACGTGATAAAAGTAAGTAAGAAAACATTTTTAATTAAATATTTAACCATGTGTCATGAACTTAACACAACGCCGAAACTTAGAACAACGATGGTAACACACACACACATCAATAATTCACAATAAAAATAAAATCACAACCTGTGGAAATAACAAAATAAAAATGCACGTAATAAATCTCCCGTTACCATCATCCACCAAGGAAAGAATTATAACGAACTACAATTAAGGATACTATTTTACAAATATATACACATGTCCACACGTTATTCATCCAGTTTATGGAGATGGAAGACTCCCATAAATGATAGCCTGCACACAACAGTAATCAATCCGGTATAAATAGTCTGGGTAATGGTGACTGATAATATCGTCAATATCTACATCGAACTCAAGACGTTACCAAAATTTATCAAACATCGAGGAATTGAGTAGTATTATACAGCTACGATTTTGATATAATTGCGATGACGCTCATCCAGTATGACAACAGGTTCTAACAATCTTATACGCTCAATTTTATTTTGTAGGAAGACATGTCGTTTTCCTCGTGGTTCAATAATATTTTGTAAAGACGCTATCGCCTATGATTCTCTCACGAAAACAACTACTCGCAGATACATCAAATGATGATAAAATATTCATAAATATCCATTCATCATTGCACACAACATCGCAGAAAATAGATTACATGTGCTTTTGATCATAGAGACGCAAAGATTCGCTCCCAAATAGCACATAAAATTACCATAATTCAGTGTCACATCTCTCCGCATGGCACAATGTGAGAGAGGAAAAAATATCAAATAATTCGCAACATCCGTCCAAAATATCAGGGGAAAATTTTCATAAAAGTATGAAATCGGAATCAAAAGAAAGCTATCCGTTTCGTTAGCGTAGCATTAATATGTCAGATGAGTCTGCTCCCTCATGAAAATGTCGAAAACACTTTTGGTAAAAATATTGGAGAAATAAATTCCGAAGAATAAATATATTACACCTACACACTCCTCAATAATATAGGAATTGAATGGAAACGTAGTATTTCTTAAAGGTTAGCCGATGGCTGATATTTAAACCAGACACTTGTCCGATGACATGACTTATTGAAACCCGCGTGGTCGATGATGTTGACATACCGTCCTCACGCACCTTAAAAATCGTACAGTAGGAGAAAAATACAAATTCAACGACGTATAACACAAGAAAATGACATGGTAAAGATACTAGAAATCTACTCACACTATTCAATCAATAATCCCTTCAAGAAGAAAGTCAATTATTACAGCTACATAGAACAAATAATACCCAGAATAAATGAATTGTCGACTTAACTTGGATGTCTTGAGGACTCTGGTCTCCTTCTAGGCTGGATTCATGGCATTAGGACACTGTGTGCATCGGTCCTGCCTTTCAGTGTTGCATCTTGATGTGGGCGATGTCCTCGGGGCACACAAATTTCCTACTGTAGGTCTTCATTGCCATTATTCCGGTATCGAACTGGCACTGCTTGATGTGCACTGAAACTTTCACGAAAATATTAGTATAAATTCCCAACCCGTGGTTTCACAATTGACATGTAAAGGTATGTGCATTCTTCAAAGACACTATTGACGTCTGCTGTGACTGTAGATGGTCTGTTAAACTACCAAGAAATAACACTCTTCTCCTCGTGGTGCAAGCATCATTTGTCCAGGTCTATAGAAGACCTCTCTGCATAGTGAGCTTTCGAAAAACAAACACGCGTAGCTAGCAAATAAGCAAGTAAGAGAATCCTTGTTCGACTTCGCTACCTATATTCTGAACACTGACGTCATACCTCGTGATTCGATTGACGTCCTGAATTCCTCTACGTTGTAATGAACATGTCCCCTAATTTCTTATTAATTAATTAGTTAATTAATTCCACAATTAATTTTATTTCCTAATATTATTATCTATGCCTTCCTAAAAATGCGATATCAAAGCTTTTATGCACACTTGTTGGAGAATGTTTATTAAGACGTCGAATCTGAAGTTGTGATATTACGAAAGGTTTTGAATGGAATATTTCCCGTGGATGGAGAGTTCAGCAGTATTAAAAGATTTTCCCGTTTTCTCTTGCGGTGATAACGCTGCTCCTCACCGCTCAACAGGTTATACAAAAGGAAAAAAATAAAGTCATCCCATTGGGTTCCGCCGCAAACACTCTGCGCGGAGCTCATGCCGAAAGTCCTGTCACATAAAATTCACTGCCAATTACAATAGACCAAAATTGTCACAATATGATATGGGCTCGTAAAATCTGTGAGCAAGATACAGTAACTATATAATAGATCTTGCCAGGCAGTAAAGTCCTGGGCTATTATCTGCCAATATACTCCACTGGCTCTCTGTAAGTCCGGTCTGGAGTTCTTCCTCTTGGCCTCTGATATGCTCCAGGACTCCTTTCAAGAACAAGTTGTGTCCATCGACAGTCCTTTCTATGAGCCACATGTCCAGCCCACTGCCATTTCAGTGTTGCCACCCTTTGTATGATGTCAATAACCTTAGTAACTGACCATATATTATGTCATCTGCTCTCTCTCTCTCTCTTATTATATTATATTATTATATTATTATATAGCATTATATTCTCAAGCCTTTTTGAGCTGTTCTAAGTTTTTGTTTGACAAATTCATTCAGTGTCCAGGTCTCACACCCGAAGTTGATACAGGGAGGACACACAGTAAAGGAGTGTGGGGCTCCTACGGCGGGCCAATCAGAGGCGGCGGAGCGGATCACGTGACTGCTGACGTCATAGCGCGGGAAATTTGTTTTTGTGCGGGAGATTAGAATTTTGACGGGAGATTTGAATTTAACGCGAGATTTGAATTTGTAAACAAATCCACGTGCTTTTTGACAGCTGACATCCGCCATCTTGCATCACCAACGTCAGTGCTGCCATCTTAACGCACTAAACCTCAACAACAACGCATCGCTAACCTCAGCACCGCCATCTTGACGGAGCTAAACCTCATCCTTCTGCACGTGGTGGCGGGCAATTTGAAAAATTCCACGTGCATTTTGATAGCTGTCATCTGCCATCTTGCAGCGCTAACCTCAGTGCTGCCAACTTGACGGGGCGAAAACCTCATGGATGCCACCTTAGGCACGTGGGCGCGCGAAATTGGAAATTCATGGCTCTTATCTTATTCTAACCTATGTAAATGGTTACGCATTATTGACTTCGGGGGAGTTTAGAGGGGGGTTTAAAGAGGTAGTCCTCTTTCCCCTATCTCCCCTTACCAAAAATAAGGGACGGGTGACTCAGAGATGTGCTCTCTCTCTCTCTCTCTCTCCCTAGAGGTCCACCGCCGTAGCGATGTCTTCTTTACAAAAAAGATTGCCCTAGGCGCCAGGACACGGCCGCCTCTTACGAGACAAGCAAGGACACATTGTCTTACACTCGTATTTATACTTACGTTAAGTGAGGTGGGAGAGAATGCTTAGGTCAACATGTGCGTGCGCACCTCCTGCTATCTACTGAGGTGAGCAGTGGAGTTTTCCACTCCCGGAAATGAGTCAACACATTTTTTGCAGAGTCAGCACCCGAGGTCTAGTAGTGTAGCAATGTATGTCACAATGCAAGATCATTGAAACCTAGTATAGTAGGTGACCAATGTCGATTTGTGAATTTTGCATAAGAGTGCGAGCCTAACCTTACATTCACGACCTTGAGGGGCGTAACCTCACTTTAACAACTAGTTACCCTTCCCGACGCCTAAGAGAGCAAGCCTAACCTCACATCCGCCATCTTAAAGGTACCATCCTTAGTTTTACGGCAAGATGCCCTTCCCGACGTCAATTGCACAAGATGGCAGCTATATACAGCTCCTTATGAGACGGCCTAGGAGCGCTTGCGCAAGATGACTGCTGCTCTTATGAGACGCCCTAGGGCGGCTTGTGCAAGATGGTGGCCGCAAGATGGGGCTTTACACAGCTCCTTATGAGACGGCTTAAGGGCGCTTGCGCAAGGTGGCTGCTATACATACGTTCTTATGAGACTCCCTGGCGACGCTTGCGGAGGATGGCGGCTATCTAATTCTACAAGACGGGGGCTATACACAGCTCCTTATGAGACGGCATAAGGGCGCTTACGCAAGATGGCTGCTCCTCTTATGAGACTCCCTATGGACTCTTGCGCAGGATGGCGGCTATACATGGGCTCTTATGAAGAAAGCTAGCTTAGAGGCTACTGCACATGATGGCGGCTGCTGTTGTGAAGATCCTTACGCATGCGGTGGAGGGCAATTTGAAATTCCACGGGCTCTTCTTTGTAAATTAAACCATGTGCTTTTGACAGCTGTCAGCGGCTATCTTTCATTAACAGGGCATCGTGCTGCCACCTTTAGCTAGTGCCTTAGGTACGTGGTGGCGGGAAATTTGAAAAATTCAACGTGCTTTTTTGTCAGCGGCCATCTTTAATAAACAGAGCATTGTGCTGCCAACTTTAGCTACTACCTTTGAAATGTGGTGGTGGGTAATTTTACAAATTCTACGTGCTCTTGTGTCAGCTGACAGCTGCCATCTTTAATCAACAGGGCACCGTGCTGCCATCTTTACCCCACTAAACCTGACGGCTACTACTTTAGGCACGTGGTGGCTGTCAGTTTGAAATTGCAAGTGCTCTTGTTTGTAAACAGATCCACGTGCTTTTTGACAAGCTGACAGCAGCCATCTTTAATGAACAGAGCATCGTGCTGCCATCTTTAGCTGCTACCTTTGAAGTGTGGTGGCGGGCAATTTGAAAACTTCCACGTGCTTTTTTGACAGCTCTCAGCGACCATATTTAAACAACAAAATTTCAGTGTTGGCAGGGGCTAAATCCACATGCCTACAACCTTAGGCATGTAGTGACGGGCAATTTGAAAAAGTCCACGTGCTTTTCCACAGCTGTCAGTCGCTATCTTTAACTACATGCACCTGGCCGACTGCTATCTTAACGGAAGTAAACTTTATAGCTCGGGACTTAGCCACGCCGCAAGCAAGCAAGCTGACCTTCTCACCTTACTACGATCTTATAGCAAGCTGCCCTTCTCAACATACTTACCGAGCTGCCCTTCTCAACATACTATTAACAATGAAAAATTGTCCCTGGATATTGATTTTCGAAAAGGTCTCAGAACCTTCTCATAAACTCGCATGATCAGACTCATCCTGAACAATTGCAATATTATAATTTGATACAGATAATGTCAAAATGGTGTTAACTATGGTCATGTAAATGAAGAGTAGTATTTAACACGTTTGTATGAAAGTACCAATTCTGTAACTGAAGTACCTGTCAGCAACAGAAATTATCTCCAGCTTACGAGTGTGGCACACGAGAGAAACATCTGCTGATGTTGGTAATTACAACTTACTATTATTGTAGATCAGTTCGTCTAGAACTCAAAATATTCATCAGCTATGGGACTGTTGTTTGGTCCGCGCCAACATTTCCTACTCTTGAAAAGGACATAAGTGATCAGATGCATATTGCCTGATTGGAATCACCTCACAGTATGCATTACTGTTCAAATAGATCTTGGGTGTAAGCGTCATAGATGCTTTTCCTTTCACTGCTGACCTCGCTGGCTTGTTTAACCCACCTCTCAAATCAGATGGTTAAATCTTGAACCATCAATCAATACTGTGAATCTATCCAATCAATCAATCAATCAATCAATCAATCAATCAATCAATCAATCAATCAATCAATCAATCAATCAATCAATCAATACTGATCTGCACTTAGGGCAGTCGCCCAGGTGGCAGATTCCCTACCTGTTGCTTTCCTAGCCTTTTCCTAAATGATTTCAAAGAAATAGGAAATTTATTGAACGTCACCCTTGGTAAGTCATTCAAATCCCTAACTCCCCTTTCTATAAATGAATATTTGCCCCAGTTTGTCCTCTTGAATTCCAACTTTATCTTCATATTGTGATCTTTCCTACTTTTATAAACGCCAGTCAAACTTATTCGTCTACTAATGTCACTCCACGCCATCTCTCCGCTTACAGCGCGGAACATACCACTTAGTCGAGCAGCTCTTACTTTATCTCTCTATTCTTCCCAACCCAAACATTGCAACATTTTTGTAACGCTACTCTTTTGTCGGAAAGCATCCAGAACAAATCGAGCTGGTTTTCTTTGGATTTTTCCAGTTCTTGCATCAGGTAAACCTGGTGAGGGTCCCATACACGGGAACCATACTCTAGTTGGGGTCTTACCAGAGACTTATATGCCCTCTCCTCTACATCCTTACTACAACCCCAAAACACCCTCATAACCATGTACAGAGATCTGTACCCTTTATTTACAATCCCATTTATGTGATTACCCCAATGAAGATCTTTCCTTATATTAACACCTAGATACTTACAATGATCCCCAAAAGGAACTTTCAGCACAACAATGCAGTAATTAAAACTGACAGGACTTTTCCTATTTGTGAAATTCACAACCTGACTTTTAACCCCGTTTAACAACATACCATTGCCTGCTGTCCATCTCACAACATTTTCGAGGTCACGTTGCAGTTGCTCACAATCTTGTAACTTATTTATCACTCTATAGAGAATAACATCATCCGCAAAAAGCCTTACCTCCGATTCCACTCCTTTACTCATATCATTTATATATATAAGAAAACATAAAGGCCCGATAATACTGCCTTGAGGAATTCCCCTCTTAATTATTACAGGATCAGATAAAGCTTCATCTACTCTAATTCACTGAGATCTAGTTTCTAGAAATATAGCAACCCATTCAGTCACTCTTTTGTCTAGTCCAATTGCACTCATTTTTGCCAGTAGTCTCCCATGATCCACCCTATCAAATGCTTTAGACAGGTCAATCGCGATACAGTCCATTTGACCTCCAGAATCCAAGATATCTGCTATATCTTGCTGGAATCCTACAAGTTGAGCTTCAGTGGAATAACCTTTCCTAAAACCGAATTGCCTTCTATCGAACCAGTTTTTAATTTCACAAACATGTCTAACATAATCAGAAAGAATGCCTTCCCAAAGCTTACATACAATGCATGTCAAACTTACTGGCCTGTAATTTTCAGCTTTATGTCTATCACTCTTTCCTTTATACACAGGGGCTACTATAGCAACTCCCATTCATCTGGTATACAGTAGCTCCTCCGACCAAACAATAATCAAATAAGTACTTCAGATATGGTACTATAACCCAACCCATTGTCTTTAGTATATCCCGAAAAAACTTATCAATTCCAGCCGCTTTTCTAGTTTTCAACTTTTGTATCTTATTGTAAATGCCATTGTTATCATATGTAAATGTTATTACTTCTTTGACCTTAATCTCCTCCTCTATCTCGACATTATCCTTGTAACCAACAATCTTTACATACTGCTGACTGAATACTTCTGCCTTTTGAAGATCCTCACATACCCACTCTCCTTGTTCATTATTTATTCCTGGAATGTCCTTCTTGGAGCCTGTTTCTGCCTTAAAATACCTATACATACCCTTCCATTTTTCACTAAAATTCGTATGACTGCCAATTATGCTTGCCATCATGTTATCCTTAGCTGCCTTCTTTGCTAGATTCAATTTTCTAGTAAGTTCATTCATTTTCTCCTTACTTCCACAGCCATTTCTAACTCTATTTCTTTCCAGTCTGCACCTCTTTCTTAGTCTCTTTATTTCTCTATTATAATAAGGTGAGTCTTTACCATTCCTTACCACCCTTAATGGTACAAACCTGTTTTCGCATTCCTCAACAATTTCTTTAAACCCATCCCAGAGTCTGTTTACATTTTTATTTACCGTTTTCCACCGATCATAATTACTTTTTAGAAACTGCCTCAAGCCTGCTTTATAAGCCATATGGTACTGCCTAACAGTCCTACTTTTAAGACCTTCCTTTCTATCACATTTATTTTTAATTACCACAAAACCAGCTTCATGATCACTAATACCATTTATTACTTCAGTTTCCCTATAGAGCTCATCTGGTTTTATCAGCACGACATCCAGGATATTTTCCCTCTGGTTGGTTCCATCACTTTCTGAATCAGCTGTCCATCCCATATTAACTTATTTGCCATTTGTTGGTCATGCTTCCTGACGTTCGCATTTCCTTCCCAATTGACATCTGGCAAATTCAGATCTCCCGCTACAATGACATTTCTTTCCATGTCGTTTCCCACATAGCTGACTATCCTATCAAATAATTCCGAATCCGCGTCAGTGCTACCCTTTCCCGATCTGTACACTCCAAATATATCAAGTTGCCATGGATTGATGCAAGTATTTATGAACTACTGCAATATTCATTTGGTGATATTTTGTGTGGAAATTCCAACCTTATTTGCACACTGTAAAATCCAAAGATGATTTTAATTCATAGCAGTAACTGTTCTTCCCAAGTTGTTCTTAGCAACAGAAACCAAGCACGTCATAATGTTTTGGTAATTACCAGGGAATACTCAATATCCTAACACTGCACAATGTTTTATACTCAGAACAACTACATGATGTGGAATTTTTCAATATATCTAAATCGAAATAAGATCTAATCGTGGTTAAGTACTGCAAGCGACCAGTTTTAATCACCTTAAAACAAAAACCAACTCATAAGATGAGGCTATAAATGTCTAAGAAAACGTCCATACAATTAATCAAGAGTCAGCCTTCGGAGATTGATTAGCTCAGTGGCTTACTGACTTAGTTGCTGTTTCCCGTTCAGAAGGCTAAGGTTGATCCTGGATTGAGATTTTAATCTCGAAAATCCCATTGAGTCAGGAAGGGTATCCCAACTTTTACGACCAGCGAAAACCAAAGTGAGCTTTGGTGGCTCCAATAACACCACGAATAGCTGGGATAAGCTGAACAAAATTTGAATAGTCACCGTGAAGGACTTTGGTTCAAAGGGCTTGCACAGAATAAGTTATTTTCTTTTCTTTTCATTATTCCGTAATGAAGGGCTAAGGAGTGCAATTGTACGAACTGTGAGTTTGGCCAGGCTTTAAGGAGTATGAGGGAAGAGGGAGAGTTTGAGGGAGATAAATAGGATTCTCTCAGAAGACAGGAAGGAAAGTAGGCCCCCTCAAACAATATACAGCATACAGTAGGTGTAAAAGAGGGATGGGAAGGAAAGGAGGGAATTGTAGAAGACAGATGGTCTATTGTCTTAAGGGAAAGGAAACTGCAGAATCAGAATTCAGGACAGGTGTCGGTGAGAAATCGGAACGAGTCACTGCATGTAGAACAACACAGGGGAAAATGAGGGACAGGAAACTCTTGCTGAGAAATGTGAAAGTAGGAGCAAAGGAAAAGGTAGGAAAGGGAAATATAGAATAGAGAATAGGAAAAGACAGGTGGAACAGGGTCATAGGAGGGATAAAAGGGAGGAGGAAGTAGCTTCTGAAGCAGTGAGGAAAGATAGGGGTGATCAAAAGGGAAGGGGATCTAATGAGTTGGGTAGGGTTGAGGCTCTGGTCATGGGGGATTGCAGTGTTAGACATGGGGAAAAGTGTGTGGAGGAAAGGCAAACAGTGTAGAATGTTATCCAGGAATTAGGTTGAGGCAGATGTTTTTGAAAGTAGAAGAGAGGGAGGAGGGAAAGGAGAAGGTGGTAGTGTTTCACATTGATACCAACAACGTAAGGCAAGCAGGGGCCTGTTCCACAAAAGTATGGTCTTGTACATTACAAGTAAATTCTCTAGTAACTTGTACAAATACCAGAGTTTCTGTTCCACAAAAGAATTTTCTACAGTTGTACTTTACTACTCCATACTTACAAATTACTAGTGAATTTTTATAGGCGTGTTCCACAAAAGTACTAGTACTTGTAACTTACTAGCGAATTGAGAATAATTCTCTACCAGTGAAAGGACAATAATATATAAATGTACTAGTGCTATTTAAATACGCTTATTTTGGATACATTTTGATAAATATGTGGTCTAGCACTAGTGATAGTGATGGTGATGAAAATGAAAACTATCGTCTGTACAGGGAAAGAATAAACTTCCAGTTTAACACTGTATTTGAATACAATGAACGTTTTAGGTTAAGCACAATATAGTGGAAGAACTTTTGATAGATATTGGCCATAGCTTAAAATATCCTACGAACAGAAATAAATCTCTCTCTGCTAAACAACATTTACTAACAACATTACATTGGCTAGGAAATGGTGGTCAGTACCATGGTACTGCAGATATGCTTGGGATGGCAAAATCTTCGGTCTGTGGTAGCTGCAATAAATGATATAAAATTTCCTCAAATTGTTTGTTGGCCTGAAAATACTGAGAAAAACATATTCCAAGAAGGACATTCCTGGAATCATTAATGAGCAGAATATCTCTTACATACGTCCAACTTTTCCCCTCAAAAGCTCCATGAGCTTTTCCCAAGTCAAATATTTCCATCCAACCATTTATTTTGTCTCGTTTTTTCAGACTCTCGCTGAATCCACCGAAACGAATATCTTTCCTACCTTCTATTTCCTTCAAAATGAATAACTGTGTTTCTCTTGACATCATTTTAACAATTCATGCAGAGTTTGCAATTTCGTAACAATTAAGTTTGGCGGCCGAATATCGTTATCAGCGGCATCTGATTCCTAATGACAGACCAAGGTAGGTATGTTAGACTCTCGTAGAACATACGCGAGGATCGCGGAAGAACAGAATGGGTGATAATAACGGAGTAATTTCCTATCATCAAAGAAATAAACTGAAAAATAACATCGTAGCATTAAAATATTCACAGGAATATTAGTTCTTTCAATCTTTGCTGCATAAGTTACAGTAAAATACGATATTACGACAAATGAGGCAAGCATAACCTAATTCAACGAACGGAATACGAAGATAAACAGCTGATTCGTGCTATGACGTAGTATGTTTATTGATATGTCGTCACTTGTAAAACTTGTAACAATTCACTGGTAATATACAAGAGACTATCAATCTTTTGTGGAAGAGAAATGTACAACTCCATACATTACAAGAACCCACACTAGTAACTTGTAATGTACAAGACCATACGTTTGTGGAATAGGCCCCAGGTATAAGTACCAACATATTTGGCGATGTGTGGGATCTGTTACATTCAGCACAGGTGAATTTTAAGGAAGTGGAGATTCTTATCAGTGGAATATGGTTTAGGAGGGATACTGACTGGAAAGTGATTGGGGATTTAAATGAGACTATGGAGTGGGCATGTGGGAAACTGGGAGTGAAATTCCTAGATCATAATGGGTGAGTAGGAGATGGGGATCTGTGCTCAGATGGCCTTTACTTAAACAGCAGTGGTACATATAACTTAGGAAATTTGTTTAGAAGAGTTATAGGGAGGCACATTCAGGGAAACAGGATGGTCTAGGGAGCGGTGATAAGGGTACAGGGATCAAGTAGGGATGACATAAAAATGCTAGTGTTGAACTGTAGAAGCATTGTAAAGAAAGGAATAGAATTAATTTAATAGATACCGGTATATACTTACCTGACTTAGGTAACAGGCAGGGACCCTCTTAAAGGCAGCCCTACCCAGGGAGTGGCGCCCGTGCCTATGTGAGTCCCAGAGCACACTGACCTGGTGTGTAATATCTGGTAAATGTTCCCAGCTCAGGGTAACGAGTAAAGATCTCAACGACAGTAAAAGCGAAGGATATGATTCGGTACGATAGAGCTGGCGGAGAAGGCACCCCATTTTTCTGGGGCTAGTACAGACGAAACCCACTGCCTTGTGGGATGAGGAGGGATCCTCAAAGGCTAAGGGACTAAACCCCGAAAGAATATCCTCAATTATTTTAGGCCTAGCATGCCAGTAAAGAGCTTATTTGTAGTTGTTTCAAAACACATAAGAGCCTCAGAATGCATTTTTTCAACTAAATTAAGACGGCGGCATGAGCAGACTCATGTGTGGGATGATGGTTTATGGCATGATGATAGACAGAGTCTTGCAAAAATACAAAAATCCCGGAGAAGACTAACACGAATTGGGACCATCAACTTACTCATTCACAGAGGTAAATGTGAAGAACTAATGGACCTCATGGAACGGAATGAAGAAATTAGGAAAGCAGTATACACTGTATTGGCATGGAAATGACAAAGAAATGAGGAACGGTGTTGGTTTCATGATGAGTAAAGATCTAGAAGGAGTTTCTGACATGTATGTATGTATGTTAGTGAGAGAATGATACAGGTGACTGTGCATTTAGGGAAAGAAAAAACTAACTTTGGTACAGGCATATGCACCTCAAACTGGATGTTGTCAAGAGGATAAGAACCAGTTTCGTTATGATCTGGAAAAATTATTAGTAAGGAGAGAGTAATCATAATGGGAGATCTGAATGCATAGATTGGGACAGATAGAAGAGGATATGAGAATGTAATGGGATCTCATGGATATGATGGAAGAAATATAGAAGGTGAACATCTCCTTGACTTCCGTATGTTTTTTATTTTTGCTAGTTGCTTTACGCCGCACCGATATAGATAGGTCTTATAGCGACGATGGGACAGGGAAGGGCTGGTAGTGGGAAGGAAGCGGCCGTGGCCTTAATTAAGGCACAGCCCCAGCATTTGCCTGGCGTGAAAATGGGAAACAAGGGAAAAAACAATCTTCATGGCTGCCGACAGTGGGGTTCGAACCTACTATCTCCCGAATACTGGATACTGGCCGCACTTAAGCGACTGCAGCTATCGAGCTCGGTAAATTCTGTATGAGGGATGGGTTGGTGGTGATAAGTAGTTGGTTCAAAAAGAGACAGAGCATTAAGATAACACGATACGGTTGGGATGGGTTACAAAAGACTGTAATTCATTATGCATTCTCAAATGAAGGAAGGAGCAGAATGGTAACAGATGTCAGAGTAATACCCAGTGAGAGTCTTGACAGTGACAACCGTCTATTAGTAGCGGACCTGAGAAACATCTATATGCCAAAAGTACAGAACAGGAAAATGACAAAAATCAAAGTATGCGAACTCCAGAAAACAGATAAGAGAACTGAGTATCAGAACCGGATAAAAACCCTGTCACCAAGAGATGAAAGGAAAACCAGAGAGGCAGAATGGACCAGACTAAAGGACATATTGGTCAAGGAAGCAACTGAAGTTTGTGGAAAGACAAGTATGAAAATAAGGAAGAAGGAAACACCTTGGTGGAATGAGAGCAGCACTCAGGGAAAGAAATCTCTTGCGGAAAGAAAGGGATCAGGAGAAAAATATACCGGGTCTTACTAGAGACGAGGCAAAGATTAGAAACCTCAAACATTTATACCGACACAAGAAACTAGACGTTAATAGAACAGTTACAGATAGAGAAGACCACGGCATGGAATATATTTACTCGGAAACTGGAGGAAGACTGCAGAGGTAATAAGGAACTACCGCATAGTGTTATCAGAGGTAAAAGGAAGCCAATGAATACTATAAAGGCACTTGAAGATGAAAATAGAAATCTGATTAGGGCAGAAAGTGACATGAGGGAAGTCCTGAAGAACCATTTCGACCACCTACTGAATAGACCAGTTCAAGAACAAAATACAGAACCGGAAATCTAAGCCTACAATGAGGAACCTCCCATCACCTGGACAGAAACTGAGACAGCCTTAAAATCTACGCCTAAAGGGAAATCTTCAGGTGCAGATGAAGTGAATGCGGACATGATAAAGGCAGCAGGCATCCAGAGTATACAGTTGCTGCACAGAGTAGTGATGGCAGTCTTAGACAATGTCTCGAGATTTCTCGATATTTCTCGAGACTAGCGAAGACACTATTTCTGGCGAGAAATTTCGAGAGACCTCGTGAGCGTTGTCCTCCCATTGTGTGGCGAGCAGCGGGTCGTAGGCCTACAGGTAGTCGGAGCTGAATGTTGTTTTTGCCGAGTATGCGAATAGCAAACAACGCGCCTTCTCCATTCCGGTAAATACGCATCAACAAGCGACTAGGACGTTCATTTCTACCGAGGTATATTTTGACGCAGTATAACATAATTATAAAGGATACGCATTCTGGCATTTTATGCACTGGTAGGTACACGAATAAATAGGCTAAGTACAGAAACTGACGGCTACTGTAGGTACACGTACCTGGGTACTAGAGGCGTACTTTATTCGTACTCGAGACGAGGCAAGATACGCCTTGCTTCACATGCAACCACCATTACGCATGAGTGGAATGTGTAATCTAAAATGCTTGAGTTTGCTCCAATTTTTTCGACAGGTAAGTGTACATCCTTATCAGACCTTATATTCAATAACATGTATGACCACTGCTTGTGTTTACCGATTTTTTGGCGACGAAGGAAATAATTCCTTACAATGTTATAGAGTTTTCGCGTCATAATTAGGTACTTTGATATATGGCGGTCCAATGTGTAATTGTGTCTAGTCGTACGCGACAACTTGAAGACGATGTCCGAAACGTAACGTAAGTCGTGGATGTCAGTTATTTTGAAGAGATGGCATATAGCACAGAGCGCTGTGTTACTTGTTCAAAAGAAGTAAAATATGTCGGCTGGAATACTTCTGGGGTGATCTGGCACTTACGCATAATATCAATGAGGAGGAATCGTCACAGAACACCTCCGGCCCGGTCTGTGTCACAAGAAGCTACCCTGTAGACAACGGTTGCGAGGTATCCAGGTAGGTGTACATCCAATCAACAAAGGGCACTAGGAAAGTTCTGCAATACGCAAAAAAGGTATGCTGGACACCTCTGTTATGGCGAGGGTTGAAAAGAGGGGTGAAAAACCGGTCTAGAAGGCAGCAAGGTGCGACCTTCCCACCAGTTGTTACCAAGCAGTGGAAATGAGAGCAAGTTAAGATGTCAGTGTGGTCTAAATGTGCCGGCCCCGTGGTGTAGGGGTAGCGTGCCTACTTCTTACCCGGAGCTGCGGGTTCGATTCCCGGGCAGGTCAGGGATTTTTACCTGGACCTGATGGCTGGTTCGAGGTCCACTCAGCCAACGTGATTAGAATTGAGGAGCTATCTGACGGTGAGATAGCGGCCCCGTTCTAGAAAGCCAAGAATAACGGCCGAGAGGTCTCGTGCTGATCACACGACACCTCGTAATCTGCAGGCCTTCAGGCTGAGCAGCTGTCGCTTGGTAGGTCAAGGCCCTTCAAGAGCTGTAGTTTCATGGGGTTGGATTGGTTGGTTGGTGGTCTAAAGGCGAATATCGCGCAATTATCCGCTACAATTTTGCTCGTGGACTAACTGTTGACAAGTGCCTGGAGGAAATGACTCCGTGCTCGGGAAAGACCATCCACATCGGACAACTGGAACAAAGTGTTTCAGAGCGGAAATTTTCGGGTTGAAGACGATCCTCGTTCTGGGCGACCGTCTGAATCATTGACTGAGGAAAACATTGAAGCGGTGAGGAAAATGTTGCAGCAAGAGAGGTTCATATATTCATATATTCCAGTTCATATATTCCAGAAATTGCAATTCAAGTCCTTGGAGTCGTAGGAGTAGTTTTGACAGAAATGTTTTTGAGAAATTATTGTAGACAACCTCGTATTTTTCAGTAGGCCTAATTAAGGACACTTTTATTCTCGTCCCGTGGAGTAAGGAAAATAATTGTTATCCACCAGCTGTAATAATCACATAACCACGTTTCAGTTGAGAATTGTAGTGCAGTTAAGGTATATTAGGTAGTATTTTGCCTGTTATATTCATGTTTTTCTTTGTGTACGGCAATCCTTTCGATACTTAAGCATTTAACCTAACGCAAGTTTTCATTTCTATTAGAGCATAGTAGGATAAAGTTATACCCTAAAGAAAGAATCTTCTGTCTACGCGTTTAACTTTGTTGGTAATACTTGAGTACGGTAGTTCTTCAAACTTTAGGCCTAATTGCAATTTTCATTTCTATTTATGCTTATTAATAACCTATTGTAATTAGGAAACGTCTGAACGTAGTTTAAAAACTGTTGTAGTGTATTGTAGTGACTTATTAGGATTTAGAGTGTTTATTCTATTATTTTGAGTAGTCTTGCGAATTTCAAACTTTAATTGTAATTTCCATTTCAGATTGTGGTTAGTAATAACCTGGTGTATTATAATTAGGTTACGTCTGAACGTAGTTTATACTTATTGTAGTGTATTGTAGTAGGTATTTTATTATAAATTAGTGCGTTTATTATATTACTGTGAAATATTTGTGTAGTATAGTATCTGTAGTATCTATAGTATCTGTAGTATCTGTATTAACTCTCTTACTAGAATTATGTTGCAGTAATTAGGGCAGACTTAACTGTAGTTTAGAATTGTGTAGACCTAATTCTTGTGTATTACTTTCGCTTTTCAGTAATTAACAGCAATTTTCATTCTGTTAGTGTGTTCTAGAAAAAATTCGTACAACTAAGTACCGGTAGTATTGTAGTGTAATAGTAGCTTATATTAATTACCTTGTTGTGTGATTTTTGTGAACTATCCTAGACAATATTTCTTTCCTTTCATTTTTATACGAAATATTTCCTTCCTTCCATTTTTTGCACAGAATACGTTATTTTATTTTTCCTTTTCTTCCCATTATTCAGTAAATAATGTCTAAGCAGTGCAACTGTAGGAACTGTGGGCGTGGCCAGGCATTAAGGAGTATGAGGGAGGAGTCGGAGAGTTTGAGGGAGATAATTAGGATTATCTCAGAGGACAGGAAGGAAAGTAGGCCTCACTCAAATAATGTACAGGATACAGTGGATGTAAAAGAGGGATGAGAAGGATATGGGGGAACTGTAGAAGACAGGTGGTCTAATATTTTAAGGGGAAGGAGACTGCAGGCTAAGGGCTCTGTTCAGGATCAGAATTCAGGACAGGTGTCTGTTAGAAGTAGGTATGAGTCACTGAAGGTAGAACAACCAAGGAAAGATGAGGAACAGGAAACTTTTGCTGAGATGTGTGGAAGTAGGAGGAAGGGAAAAGGTAGGAAAGGGAAATGTAGTGTAGTGGAAAGGAAAAGACAGGTGGAACAGGGTCATGGGAGGGAGAAAAGGGAGGAGGAAGTAGCTTCTGCAGCAGTGAGAGAAGATGGGGCTGACCAGGAGGGGAGGGGATCAAATGAGGTGGGTAGGGTTGAGGCTCTGGTCATGGGGGATTCCATCTTTAGCCATGTGGGGAAAGTGTGTGGAGGAAAGGGAACCAGGGTAGAGTGTTATCCAGGAATTAGGTTGAGGCAGAAGTTGAGGAAAGTAGAAGAAAAGGAAGAGGGAAAGGAGAAGGTGGTAGTGTTTCACGTTGGTACTAACAACTTAAGGCAAGCAGGTACAAGTACTAACATAGTTGGGGATGTATGGGATCTGGTAAATTCAGTACGGATGAAGTGTAAAGAAGCGGAGATTGTTATCAGTGGAATACTCTGTGGGAGGGATACTGACTGGAAGATGATTGGGTATTTTAATGAGACTATGGAGTGGGTATGTGGGAAACTGGGAGTGAGATTTCTAGATCTTAATGGGTGGGTAGGAGACAGGGATCTGCTCCCAGATGGCCTTCACTTAAACCGCAGTGGTACATAAAAGTTAGGAAACTTGTTTAGAAGGGTTATAGGCAGGTACATTCAGGGAAACGGGGTGGCATAGGGAGCGGTGTTAAGCGAACAGGGAACTGTAAATCAAATAGCGATGACATAAAAATGTTAGTGCTCAACTGTAGAAGCATTGTAAACAAAGGAAACAAATTAAGTAATTTAATAGATATATACTTACCAGATATTGTAATAGGAGTTGAATCATGGCTGAGAAATGATATAAGGAATGCAGAAATATTCTCACGGAACTGAAGTGTGTATCGTAGAGATAGGATAGGAATGGTAATAGGGGGAGTATTCATTCTGGTGAAAGAAGAATTTGTAAGCTACGAAAAGTTAAAGACGACAAACATGAAATACTAGGTTTAAAACTTATCTCTGAAGATTATAGGAAACTTGATGTCCTTGGAGTGTAAAAACCGGCGAGCCCTTATTGAAGAGCTCTTTTAAATGATCATTAATTTATTGAGAGTACTGTGAATATTCCATTTTATTGAGACTTGTAAACTTGCATGAAGTGTGGATGAAAATATGTGTTGGTGGAGCTTGGATCGGCGACTAGTTAGCGTCATCTTCATGACTATTTGAATGTAAATATGGGGGTGACTTAGTGATTGGTTCACAAATTCCTTGATCATAGTTCCGTATACCAAGTTCCGAATTTTAGAATCAGTTTTCTTTAAAGTTTGCTATTATTATTATTATTATTATTATTATTATTATTATTATTATTATTATTATTATTATTATTATTATTACTATTATTATTATTATTTTCTCGAGTTGAACGGGTGAGGTATTTCAGTAATTTTCAGATTTTCAGACAGGACCTATGTCCATGTGGTAATTTCTCAATTTCTAGTTAATGTATTATAATAGAGTTGACCATTTTATTTAAGGCTTAACTTTACGAGCGCGAGTGCTTTGGTATATGACCAGCACAGAATTTTTCTTTTCTCTTCTTTTTTTGAGAGTGATGGTGAGATGTCGTCTATATATGCATCAGCTTTGGCGTATTTAAGACATGTGATATTTTTGTGTAATGATGAGTAAGGGGATGCGTTCCTCATTGTTAAAGGCCTGCATTTTCTTGTTTGAGTAACTTGCCTCGGGTAGACTTGTGTTATGGGTTAGACCATGGACATATTTGGTATTTGCTGCATATTTTGGGAGATTGAATATCTGCTATTGAGTCATTCTGCTGTGTGGGAGGCAGGGATGATGTGTGTTTCTTCTGAGGTGACTTTTATTTAGGCGGCCTATTTGTGTTGATTTTATTGGTGTTTGTCCATGTCACTACGGTTGATGCTGTAGATGATACTTTTGTATTGCGACACTTAGTTTTGAATTGTCCTTTATGATATGACTGCACTGAGGATTCTTTGTGTCATGCAGTCTTTTTCAGAGACCAACGTTGAGTTATGTGTTCAAGGTTAAAAGCCTACTCTGTTATTTTCTCGAATTTTGTGTCATGTAATTTATTTTAGGAAACCACGTCGATTTATGTGTGATGCTGTAAGGTCCACCAGATGATTGGTTTCGTGTCATGTTATCTATTTCAGGAAACTGCGTCGAATATCAAGTGATTACTCACAGTGTAAAATTTATCCCATTAATATTTCCATCGAGAATATGTCAGATGAGAGTTGCATAAATGCAACATACTTTTTCTTCGTGATGCCAGAAAAATATGAGAGCATGTTTTTGTTCTTTGATTTGTGGATATTTTGCCATTTATGTGAATTTATTAGGGTGTGGTTCCGACCCACAGTGTATATTCATTATCGAGGTGTATATATTGGTAGGATGTTTTACCATTCAGCGTGTGATGTACTGTGTACAGTTAGATTAGTAAAGAGTATTAAAACATGTCTTGTCTTTAAGGTTAAGGGCCCCCACTGCAATGTAACGTGTGCAGGAAAGGGGAAATACTCATCTAAAGTAGAAAGAATTAACAAACGAGCCAGATGTGTGGTGCGAGCACGCAGGCCACAGTGTTAGTGTACTAAATTTGAGGAATTTTCTTGCTAAATGCTACATATGTATGTCGTCATAAACTTGTTAAAATGTAATATATATTATTTGAACCTCGAGATGAACTCTGTTGCCAGTGGTGAGGAGTTCATAACATGGATGGAATCATTTAATTCTTCTCATTATGCTAAAATATTGTTGTGAAATAGCCATTGAAAAAACTAAAGGAACTCTCAGACGTTATCGAAGAATTCAATTAATTTTTTTCTTTTTGTGGTAAAATCGCCATCGCAAGAATTAAGACATTTGAGACGAATTTGATGAAATATGTGTTTTATTTGTTGTAAATTTTTGTGAATTTAAATCATTTTTAGGACTCACAGGAGAGACAGTTGATATTTATTTAATCATTATGAGTGTTGGAAGAAATTGTATTTTGGGTACTGGAGATCTCCAGTAGTATGCTTGTTGTAACCCATCTTTTGTATCACCCTGTATTTGCCACGTGGAAGCTTCGATCACGAAATCGCTGAGTTTCGCAATCGAAACCTCTAGAATGTGTTTCCCACATTACCATATTAGGTACGGTATTTTCATTGGCTGGAATAACAGCCATTTAGATTGGTGAAAATTTCGGGTCGAATCATAGGTAACTTCCCTGATTGGCTGTTTGAGTGTTTCTCAATTTCCGGCCTTTGGCTACTCGGTCGTAGCAGGGACTGGTCCGCGTCTTTGGTTTTCGTACGTCCTCACGGTGGTCTCTTGGTTGTCTGCTCAGCGGTTCCTGTCACCTCAGGGTAAGCAGGGTTTCTTTTCTCGATTGTTAAATTAATATGTAAATTCATTTGTTTCGGAGTTTACCTTAGACCCTAGTTTTCACCGTTTTGGTTTAGTAAAGCCTTAGCACATCAGCTAGGCATATCCTTTGTTTTGGAGGCAATTCTTTTTATTGACCTTTTGTGTAATGTAACACTTAAATTTTCCATTCCGGTTGCCTCCAGTAGTGCTGCGTCAATTTAGGGTAAGCCTGTGGAGCGATGCGTCTCTCGCTGATGTGTATTAGGGGAGAACAGGAACTCTAAAGGCCTCTGCGTTAAATTTCAAATTCCGTTGTCATTTTCTTTGTAAACTATTGGTAATATTTTGTAAACGTTTTTTCTATTTGACTTGTAAGATGGTTGTATTTATGTTTATATTCCCTGTTAAATTTTCCTTATGAACTTTTTGTCAAGCTATGCTCACCTTCCTTAAAAGTAGTTGAGACATTTTATAGAAATTTTAATTTTCGGAAGAACCATGGGCAGAAATCTCGTGTTTCGTTTCATCTTTTTTCTGGTTAATTTTATCATTTTAATTGCTGTAATATTAATTTGTTAAGGTTTCTTAATTGTTAATAAAGTTGAATGAAGGGTAAACAATCTCATGTCTTTTTCCCTACTATGCCTCGTAAGATCACGTCCTCTGTAGGGTTTCCCGGCCTGCTTCTTATATCCTTTCTCTAGTTGTCATGTTGGTAATCCTGCGTATCGTTGTTTCTAGCCATGTGTATGTTGTTGAAATTTGAAATGTTTTTTTTGGTGTAGTCTACGCTGTGCTACGAACCGCTTCGGTTGTACAGTGTGTGCGTTGTTTACTTGGTGCTCGTGTAGTGTTCGTTCGTGCTTCGTGTCTTGTGAAGTTTCCGTGTGATGGCTGCCTCCAGTGGCGGGGAGCCCCTGTTGGACGTTTCGCAGTTAACGGTTGATAATGAAGTTGAGGTAGAAATGGAAATGATACTCTGAATAATCAGTCTAAGGATCAGTGTCCTCAAGATCAAATACCTGATAAACAACCCATGCCGAGTATTGAAAAGTCACACGTTCGGTTAGTTAGGAAGTGTACACTCGAGAACATTCTGGACCCTATATTGTTTTAGTGGAATCTGTAGTAGACAAAAATTTTGGTGAACTTCACCCTATGACTTTAGGACGTCTTTTTTATGATAACAATTTTCCCGTAAAACCCATAACACGTAAAGGCAGAAACCGTCTCCAAGGTGAATTCGATTATGCTGTTCAAGCAAATAAATTTCTGTGTCATCCGTTATTGGAAACTATTCGTGCTCGAGCATATATACCTAGCACGAGCATCCGTCACCCGTCTATACAGCATGCTATTTATCAACTGCGAGGCCGGCTATGCGACATTTTTACTTTGTATGATCAATATAGTTCAATGGAACGCTAGGAGCGTCCTTAATAAAAAGAGTGACATTCAAGTAATTATTAACGAAACCCGTGCGCATGTTCTTGCGTTACAGGAAACATGGTTTTCCGAGCAAACAAATTTTACGATTCCGGGATATAATACCTATGACATGATGGCCCAGGGTATGGAGGGGCTGCATTTTTTATTCATTCTTCTATCTCATACCAATCATTACCCATCCATTATTACATCCCTCATACCTTTATTGTCGCCATTTCTTATCGACAAATCCACCTTATTAACCTTTATTGTCCTCCTGATGTTTATATTTCGGGTTCGAATTGGTCTCAATTTTTCCAACAATTTAATCACCTATCAAATATTCTCATCTTCGGAGACTTCAATCTGCATCATACAGCATGGGGTGGCACCAGAGATACCCAACGAGGCTCATATCTCCTATCAGCTTCACAACAGCATGACCTAACCCTTCTCAATGATGGTTCACCCACGCGCCTCACTTTACCCGGATTCACACCTAGTGCGGTTGACTTAACTTTCTGTCGCTCCGCTTTGATCCCCATAATTACATGGTCCATACTCTCTGATACATATACCAGTGACCACTATCCTATTTCGATTGCGTATGGGGTTGGTAGAACTGTACATCCCCAGCACACTTCCTTACCCGCCAGCAATGTCCGATCCATGCGCTCATTCGATGACCAGACATATACATCCTATCTTCAATATCATCTACGTCACAGCTCGGAACACGACATCACATACTCGTCCTTAGTTACACTGCTTAATCAGTATCTCGATAGCTATCATCCTCTCAAACCATTTGTTACTTCTACACCCTGCCCTTTCCAATATATCCATTGGTGGTATAATGAATGTCACCAACTAATATTGACTCGTAAGACCTTATTTCGCAGGTATCGCCGGTCCTTAACAAGACATAATTACCTACGATTGAAGCATCACATTGCTAAAATTAAACTTATCTTCAATCAGAAACGGCGCGCTGCGTGGAAGTCGTTTATCTCCTCTCTCAATTCATACATGCCCGCTCTTCATTTATGGAACGCCATTCGCATGCTGTCGCGTGCCTCTCAACAACAATCACAACGAGTCATACCACGTGATATTATTCTTACTTTTCTGCATTCTCTGACCCCTGATTATTCTGTACCACATTTTGAACTGCCCCCATATAATTCTCACCCGCATTATTCCAGCCTTTTACAACCCATTCAATTAAGCGAATTAACGGCTGTCCTTCATTCCGCATCTAAAGCCACCCCAGGTTCGGACTATATTACATAAAATATGCTCCGGCAATTACCTTTGAGAGCACAAAATGTACTTCTTACTCTTTATAATGATATTTTACTTAGTACACATATTCCCCCTCATTGGAATGAATTTTTCTGATACCTATACTCAAACCTAAAAAATCCCCTCCGGATCCGAATAGTTATCGTGGTATTGTCCTCGGATCCTGTGTTCGTAAGACGTTCTTAAAAATCTTACTACAACGGCTGTTATGCACTATAGAGTACTATCAGTTAATTCCTAAGTATCAATATGCATTCCTTAAAGGAAAAAGTACCCAAGATCCTATCAATATTTTTACTATAGACCTGCTCCTCGCCAAGCATCGAAAACAAAGTACACTTTCTGTCTTCCTGGATATCAAAAGTGCATACGACTCTGTCCTACTCCACCGTCTCTGGGAAAAACTCGCTGCGAAAGGCATACCTCCGGCTTTTGTCGTCATCCTACAAAACTTATACACATATCGTTCCTTAATAATTAAATCTTCGTATCATCAAGTACCTAGCCGCCTTGCTTGTAATGGTTTGCCTCAAGGTGATATATTAAGCGGAATTTTATTTCCTGTCTATAACAGCGATTTGGAGCAGCTCATTTCACAGTATGCCCGGGTGCTTATTTAAGCAGACAATATAGTACTCTACACATCGCATGACAACATTGATATCGCACGACCACTGTTGAGCGATGTCATGAGCAACGTACATAAGTGGTTTCAGGATAATGGACTTCAACTTTCCATTGATAAATGTGCGGCAATGATTTTTACGCATAAACGTTCTTAGGATCGCTCTCCACTTACTTTTGACGGATATAGTATTTCCCTTACTACTCATCACAAATACCTCGGAATAATCTATGATCAAAAACTCACGTGGCAGCGACATATTACATCAATACGTCAAAAAGCTGACGGATATCTTAAAATCCTTAAAACTGTAGTTCGTCGTAGCTGGGGCGCAGACCCCAATACTGCACTGTCCATATATAAAGCAACTATACGCTCCTTTCTCGATTATTCCGCTCATAAAACAGACATTGCATGAGTCACCTCCCTTATTCCGCTTAATACCCTACAATTTCATGCCTTGCGTCATTGTATTGGAGCTCATACGACTACTCCTACCAACGCATTATTAGTAGAAACAAGTGAATTCCCACTTCTGATTAGACGTCTAATACTCGCACAAAAATATCTGCTTAAAAGGCTTGCATTTTCGTCTTCTCCTTTAATTCCAAAGTTTCAGCTATTACAGGAATACCATCAGCAATGTCTGTCCCGTTTGGGACGATTTCCAGCTATATATACTGCTTATATTACTTTAAACAGATCCTGCACTTCGATACTCAGGACTCCTACACTACCGATGTACTCCATTCAATTTACTAGCTTACACTACACACCCTATATTATTTTCTCTCATAATTCTTTATTCTCAGGATCGTCATCTACTCCTGATTTTCCCTTACCCATGTCGAAAAATCTACGCATACCCCTTCTGCTAAAGGTGTCGACATCTACACCGACGGGGCAAAACATCCTCAAGGAGTTGGTGCTGCTTTCGTTATTAGCGACTCCAGCACGGTAGAACGATTTCATCTTCCGACTGCTTTCTCTATTTTTTCTGCCGAGCTATTTGCCATCCAACAGACTTTAATTTACACACAGCAACATTCCTTTTCAAAAGCTACCATTTATACAGATGCTAAAAGTGTATTACAGGCATTATCATCATTTACCCCCTCCTCCAACTTATATATATTTATTCTGTCAAATCTCTACTATATCACCTTGGAAGGAATGGCGTATATATCTCACTTGTATGGATGTCGGGACATTCCAACATTCTTGGTAATGAGCAAGCTGACCTTGCCTCTAAAGAAGCTAGCCGTCTTCACACTCCCCCCCCTCGCAGTAGCTATACCCCCACTTGACTTATATCCTAGTCTTAAAGACAAAGCCTACCGATCCTGGCAAGATGAGTGGAATCAATCTGCGCGCTATAAAGGCACCTAATATTATCGGCTTCAACCATACATTTCAACAAAACCTTGGTTTTTCAAGGGCACATATACACACCGACATGTTACTAACATAGTTCGCTTACGCTTCAACCATTCCCTTACCCCGCAATACAAGTTTCGTTTTCATTTAGTTTATCAGCCTACCTGTGTGTGTGGTGATATAGAAGGGGATAGTAACCATCTATTTTTTCAATCTCCTGTTTATTTTGCCCCCCGTCGTAAGCTACTCACTAGTCTGACACGAATGAAAATTCCCTTTCCTACCAGTCTTTCCTGTCTGTTATTTGATCTATCACCTGACATCATTATAGTTCTTAATCAATTCCTTGATGATGCTCAAATGACTCTATAACCGTTACAAGTTCAAGACTATTTTACTGACCTATTTCACTGGCGTGTAGGTTTATTCACTCATTTTCTTTTGGTCTTAGTTTACTTTTGCTTTCTGTTATACTTTACTCACGTTGCTACTGTCCTTCTCGCTACTACACATAGCTACTGTATTTTGTCACCCCCAATACTCGTGCTTCATACATTATCATACGTATTTCCGGTGCATTCCTCTTTTGTTAACTAGATCAATCATCGCGTGTTATTGTTTTAGGTTAGTACTCTTATCTATACAATACACTCTCCGATATTTATCTCATTTCCTCCTCAATCCTTCAATGTTTACCCTCCTCTTTGTTAAATTTTTTCCCTTCCTACATGTCTGTCTCTCCCAATTGTAGACCCGGTCGTGTTTGAGTAGTAAAAAGTCTCCAGGACGGGTCACTTTGGCGTGAAGATTAGCACCTTTGTGTCCCTGTGCTTTTCCCCATGTCTCACTCCCTTTTTGCTTATTTGCTTAATCCCCTAGTCTCATAAGCGAACCCCTCTATACCTGTCACCCTAATTTCAAAAACGTTTCGTTCCATCCAGGAATTTGCATGACATGTCCACAGCTCGATCATATTTCCAGGTGATTAATGATTTTGTCCTATTCCTACTTCTCTTATCTACCCTTGGACGCTATGTTCCGGCTTCCATTTTGAACTACGTGCAAGATTTGTTCGTGTGTGATCTATGAATACCTATAGACTGATTTCAGGGACAACAGTTTTCAACCCCTTCATTAATATGTGCAATTTGGACTTATCTTATGTTTTCTAGATTCTGTCTTGCGTGTGCTTTATGTTATTATTCGCATAGTGGCTGGACGACAGTAAAAAAGTCCATAAGTACCAAGAAAGAAGAAGAAGAAGAAGAAGAAGTTTTCATGGTGCATCATCGGCGGGCATATGTTACTTCAGGTTTGTTATTTTTGATTTTCACATTATTGCCTTGTTGATATGTGCAAATTTTATATGACTAACACTCCTAAAAAGAGGGGGAGGGGACATCTGTTAGCTGAGGCGTGGTTGTAGAAGAGAGTGACACAAGAGCGGTGACCCTTATCTAACCAAAAAATAACCTGTTATCATCTCCTAAAGTAATTTCTTGTTAACATGTCTCGTGCTATCACTGTCCCTTTCCATTTCAGGACGGAGGAATTAGTTTACGAATTTCGTGTTCGTAAATTGAATTCGACAGGAAGGGTTAGATATGACGTGAGCTTGTTAAAGCAATCGCTTAATGTACCAATATATGTACCCAGTTTATCAACAGATGAAGTGTGTGCATCTTTGACCAATGTTAAAGATAAACTTACCAAATTCGAAGCTATTCTTTTGTCCTTTTGTTCCTCTAAATAATGCTCAGTTAATACGTGTGTAAGCCCAAGTGCAGCATTACATGGGCAGGATTCGCGACCTGTTAGCTCTTAATTTATCCGTAAACGAGCGACAGGAATGTGAGCTGTTGTTATCAAAGTTTTACGGTTATTTCGATAAAACAGTAGGCTTGCTAGAAGGCAATGCGTCGTCTAGCTCCAGTTCTGTAGCTAATGTGTCTGCCCCACCTGAAACTTGTGACAGTGACACTATCTCTGTAACAACTGCTTCAAAAATTAGTAATGTGGTAACTTGTGATAATGTTCCCCTGCAATCTTCTCCCATTATTTTTACAAGTGCTTCTCTGCCCGTGATGGTTCTTTTACACAAGTTGGTATGTCTATCATTCCTATGGGAACTGTTAATTCAACCGTACCTTTGTCTCAACCTTCTCTTGCATCACAAGCTGTTTCTCTTCCATTAACGCAAAGTTATCCCCGCGTCCAAGTGCCATGTGTGTCAAAAACTTCGGTTGTTTCTCAAATGTGCGAAAATATTTCGCAGATGCGAATATCTGCGCCGGTTTCTTTGCAATCTAATTACAGTCCTAACCTCACTTTCAGTACTCCAACTTTTTCCCAAGGGCGTTTGAACCAAGATTATTATACAACTGTGATTCCTTCTCATAACCAATCCAGTCCTTTTCAGGTACCTACTACGCCTGCTGTTTCTCAAATGTTTGTCAATTTACCTCGCCCGTTAACTATATTTAAGGCTATATCTAAGTTCACAGCTAATTCAATTGATGAGATCATTACTTTTCTACATTTCTTGGTTGAATTTAAAGATCAGGGTATTGTATACTTTTAAGTAGTGATAATTTCTTCCAAGTCTTATATCTACATGTATCTGGAGCTGTTTCTGAACACATCATAAGAGCTATTTCTGAAAAGTGACAATGGACCAATTTCACGCGCAAGAGCTTGAGTTCTTCATTCCTTCCTGTGCATTGTCTTCCTTGGTGCAAAAATATTATTTTCGTGTGCTGCATTTGAATGAAACATTGTCTGAATATATTCAAGACATAAGTTTCAATGCTAGGATTTTTTAGGCACAACTATTCTGAGTCCAAATGGTTGCTAGCATTGTTGAGGGCCTTGCACCTAATTATCGGTCATATCTTGTTCTGTCAGCATGACCTCCTACCTTTGCTCAGTTGGAAGCTATCACTGTTTCTGCCGAAGGAATTAGATATGCAGACCAGCTGCGCATTGCGTTAGCTCCTCCTCCTATGAGCATGTCTTCTCAGGTCACTAGTACCTTTTCTTCTCCTTCCAAGCCACGTAATTCGCGTACATGCTATAATTTTGGGTCCACTGATCATTTCCAGCGGAATTGTACTAAGACTGGGCCCTTAGGCAATTCGAAGCCTGCCGTGAGTGGCCAACTTGAAAATTTTCAGAGGAATTGTCCTAAGATTAAGCCCTTCGGCAATTCAAATCCTAATGTGGGTAGAGTTTCTTCCTCGACTAATTCTTGCAGATACTGTGGGTCAAATAGGCATTTTTCTAGACAGTATCCTCACAATTCTTCCGTATCTGGGCATTCTGGCAATGGCAATTCCAGATGACTAACTGACAATTCTTGCGCCAAACCTCACAGTGTAGTTTCATGTTTGATCTGTTATCGCTGTCGGTTAGATAATGGCTTACACAATCCTGTAGCTGATGACAAACCTGTATCTGACCCAAGTGTCAATTGCCACAATCTTGTGGTATTTCTGCTATTCCTCTTTGTAAGTTACCTTACATATGCTTAGAGGTGAACAATGAACCTGTCTGTGCTTTGGTTGATTCTGGAAGTAGCATCACCTTGATCAGTGAAAGCTGGCATAATTCTGTGCAAACTGTTTGTAAATTCCCCTTCTTTAAAATCTGTATCTTTAACCTGCCATACGGCTAACTCTAATTCATTGAATGTGATTGGAAGTGTGAATCTCAAAATTAGAATCCGTAATTTCACGTGGAAAATGCCCGTGCTAGTGGCGAAAGATTTACCTCGTCCTTTCATTTTGGGTGCTAATTTTATTGCCAAAATTGTAATGACATTGGACCTTCAGTGCAACGAGTTCCAGTTTAAATTTTCTGTTAGCATATTTACCTTGAGTATTCGTTCCCCCTCTCCGCTTCCGTAGCGTAACGGTTAGTGTTATTGCCTGCCATCCTGGGAGGCCCGGGTTCGGTTCCGGTACTGCCAGAAATTTAAGAATGGCAGGATGACTGGTATGTGGTTGAAGCTGTACATGCAGCTCACCTCCAATAGGGGTGTGCCTGAAAAGAGCTGCACCACCCCGGGATGAGGAGACGAGTTTACTTTTTTATCCTTCCCCTATTCTTCCTTATCATGTCAATGCTGTCCCTGAAGACACAAGTGAACCCAAAGCCTTCGACTTTAAGCATTTGCCTGATGATCAAGCCATCCAACTTACAAAACTTTGTGATAAATTTCCTAATGTGTTTACCGATAAGTTAGGGGTAACCAATGTTTTGGAATATAAAATTGAAGTAACTGACAATGCACCTGTTCGTTCTCCTCTGTATCGGTTGTCGCCTCCCAAGATGAAAGCCCTTAATTCTGTTATCGATTAGATGCTTGCTGATGGTGTAATACGTCCGTCTAATTCTGCGTACTCTTCTCCCATTTTTCTTGTCCCTAAACCACAGGGTGGCTTTAGGCCAGTAATTGATTATACGATGCTAAATAAGAGCGTTGTTCTTCAATCTTTCCCTCTTCCTGACTTACTCTCTGGTTTCTCTTGGTTTGCTAATGCCAAAACTTTTACCGCTTTCGATTTCAATCAGGCATATTATCAGATACCTCTTGCTGAGGAATCCAAGCATCTCACTGCTTTTGCCACTGACTGGAACCTCTATGAATTTGAAAGAGTGCCGTTTGGCCTAGCCACGCGAGCTGCGGTACTAATTCAGCTCCACGATAATGTTTTGTCAGACATTAAATTCAAATTTGTCTATATTTATTTGGACGATTTGGTAAATTTCAGTGAAACTTTTGAAGAGCACCCTTGAAAGACTCCGTAAAGCAGGACTAACCCTTAAGGCTAGCAATTTACTTTCGCGCAGTCCCAGATGTCCTTCTTAGGACGTATTGTGTCTGAAAAATGTGTCTCTATTGACGAATCTCGTACTGCAGCTATTCCAAATTTTTCAACCCCTGAAGATATCGAGGCTGTAGATAGGTTCGTTGGCATGGTTAATTTCTTCCGTAAATTCATCCCCAATTTCGCTGAAAGAGCAGCCCCATTAAACGCCTTGAGGAGAAAATATGCTAAATTTGAGTGGGGTGATGCTCAACTTGAAGCTTTCTATGATTTGAAATCTGTCTTATGTAACGCTCCTGAGCTGGCGATGCCAGATTTTTCTAAACGTTTCATTCTCCAAACTGATGCCTCATCTACTGGTTTATTTGGTGTGCTCCTCCAGGAAATTGAAGATGGACGTCGTCCAATTTCTTATGCTTCCCATAGTCTCAATCGTGCTGAACGTAATTATTCGATCTATGAATTAGAAGCTTTAGGTGTTGTTTTCTCTCTAGAAAGTTTTAGAATGTACCTCAAACACCTCCCATTTGATCTTGAAACCGATAATCAGGTGCTGAGTTGGGTACTGAGCCAACCGAGAAGGACCGGCCGTCTTGAGCGTTGGGCAGTAAATATCAGCTTTTCAATTTGAAGCTCGCCACAGTCGTGGAACTCAAAACGTTATTGCTGACAGTCTCAGTAGGATTTTCTACCCTGGCAGATCTGATCCTGCTGAGTTGGGTACTGGCCAAACCAAGAAGGACCGGTCGTCTTACACGTTGGGCAGTAAATATCAGCTTTTCAATTTGAAGCTCGTCACATTCGTGGAACTCAAAACGTTATTGCTGACAGTCTCAGTAGGATGTTCTACCCTGACAGACCTGATCCTCAATCAGAGCCTGCAGATCCCTCTCCTGAACAAGTTTCGACCTTTGTTAATGTAGTTTTGACCAGTTCCCCTTTCATTTTCAAAGATATTTTTAAACACCAGGAAGACGACTCTGAATTGAAGGCTATTATTGACAGGATTGAGTCTGGTGAGCATGTCAAACCCTATGTCATTAAGAATGGTGTTCTGTGTTGTGCTGTCCTGCTCGTGGAGACCCCAAAATTGTTGTTCCAGCTAATTTAGTTCCTGCTCTTTTCAAATATTTCCATGAATTCCCTGTCGGTGAACACCTCGGTGTGTTCAAGACTAGAGAGAAAATCCGCAAACATTTCATTTGGAAATCCATGGATGGTGAAATCCACACCTTGGTTAAATCTTGTAAAACGTGTAATATTAGTAAACCTGCTCCTAATAACCGACTAGGTCTGTTGTCATCTGAGCAAGCTTCTCGCCCGATGGGGAGACTTTTCATAGATTTCATTGGTCCTTTTCCGCGATCACGGACCGGTCATCGTTTCATACTTGTGTGTTTTGATGCGTTCTCGCGTTTTACATGGCTGTTCCCAACTCGTATGGCTAATGCTAATACTACTATTTCTTGCTTGAAACAGATCTTTGCTTCATTTGGACCCTGTCAGTTTTTGGTAAGTGATAATGCTAGAGCTTTTACATCTGTGTAATTCCGTAACGTCTGTTTTGACTTATCTATTTCTCACGTAACGACTACCTACCCCTTATTATCCCAGGCCTAATTATGCTGAAAGAGTCAAAATCGAAATTTAAGATCTGCTCTTATTGCCTACCATTCTTCTGACCATTCTAAGTTGGATTCATCACTTAATTGGTTATCATTTGCTTTCAACACTGCGGTTCATGAAAGTCATAAGCAAACTCCTGCTTCATTGATGCTAGCATTCAGCCCCAATTCTCCACTCTCTAATCTGTGGTCCATTAACGATCTTCTACCTGATGTCGCAAATCCAGAAACGATCCGTGCTGCTTGGCACTATGCGCGTAAGAATGTCAAAGTATATTACGCTAAGGTTCAACGTAAAGTTTCATACTATGAGTAGTGCTGCAGACCATGTCATTAAAAACTTGGTCCCCAGATTTCGAGGTCCCTGCACAATTTTGAAATTTCTAACCGCTGTGTCATTTTTAATCGGCGATCCTAAAAGGAAGAGGATCAGTCGTCCATTTGTCGCAAGTCAAGATCCCCTAGTTATGAGATGATACTGTAGAAACCATTAGTTTCTTAAGAAAACTTAGTTATAAGCAAATTTTTGGGGTACATCTCTGGCCGGATACATTGGCAAGTTTATAGGTTATTTAAGATTTTAGTTGTAATAAGAATGGTCGTTAGAGACCATGTTAGGTATAATTTGGTATGCCCTTTAGGTTAAGATTTTAATTCATTGTCATAACTAGGGATCCCTTGTAAAATTTTCAGGTATTAAGGTAAACTCCAGTGAACTTTCCTAATTTTATTTGGTCTCTTATGTTTGGTAAAGTTTTAAACATGCTGCCCTGGGGGGCTTAGGGTTCCCAAAGATATCTGGGGCAAAATTATTCTCCTTGCATGGAATTTTAACAATTTCTGTTATATAGTAATAGTTGTCAAGAAAAACAGAAAACCCACCCTTCAGTCTACATTTCTCTAAAGACTCTTCTGCATGGCCGAGCTATGGCTTTTCCTGTATAACTTCCTTTTTTGCTGCGGATTGATCTCTGTTCCAGTGATCACAATAACCTAGTCCAGCCAGGGAACCTGTCATGCCTATTGGAAGGGGCACTATGAATTCCTGACTTGTTTGCATCCAACCTGGGAGTGCAGTGTAGCAAAGTTCCTGGTGGTGGCCCTTGCCCTGTACTGCGCCATGACATGTTCTTTGTGACTTCACTACTCGAGTGAACAAAATGAAGATTCATTGGAGACCCGGGTGGGACTTAAAAGGGAAACCGTGTTGGCAGGCGGCCGATGTCAGCTATCCTATGGACAGCAATACTTGTGGTCAAGCTTAGGAAATTCTGCTTCCAAGGTACTCTTAGTAAGAGTCGCATCAAGATGTGGGTGACTTGTGTTGGTGTCAGGGTGTTTTCACGGACTTCAGACCTCCAGTTAAAATTGCCATTTTATTTAAAGTATTTTTTATTTAATTATCGAGCAGAGCTCAAGATTCTGCGGTGGAGGATGTTGCCAGTGGTGAGAAGTTCATAATGTGGATGGAATCATTTAATTCTTGCCTTTATGCTAAAAATTTGTCGTGAAAACTAAGGAACTCTCAGACATTTTCGAATAATTCAATTAAATTATTTTTTGGTTGTGCATTTATGTAAATTTGTGGTAAAATCGCCATCGCAAGAATGAAGACATTTAAGACGAAGATGATGAAATACGTGTTTTATTGGTTGTAAACTTTTTGTGAATTTAAAGAATTTTCAGGACTCACAAGAGAGACAGTTGATATTTATTTAATCATTGAGTGTTGGAAGAAATTGTATTTTGGGTACTGGAGATCTCCAGTAATATGCTTGTTGTAACCCATCTTTTGTATCACCCTGTATTTGCCAAGTGGAAGCTTTGATCACAAAATTGCTGAGTTTCGCAATCGAAACCTCTAGAATGTGTTTCCCACGTTACCATATTAGGTAAGGTATTTTCATTGGCTGGAATATCACCCATTTTGATTAGTGAAAATTTTGGGTCAAATCATAGGTAGCTTCGCTGATTGAGTGTTTCTCAATTTCTGGCCTTTGGTTACTCTGTTGTAGCAGGGCTCTGGTCCGCGTCTTTGGTTTTCGTATGTCCTCATGGTCGGAGCAACTATAGGAACTCTCCATTCTTCTGGTGTAACTTCTTCATGCAAACAATAATCAAATAAGTACTTCAGATATGGTGCTATATCCCAACCCATTGTCTTTAGTATATCCCCCGAAGCATTATCAATTTTAGCTACTTTTCTAGTTTTCAACTTTTGTATCATACTGTAAATGTCATTTTTATCATAGGTAAATTTTATACTTCTTTACTATTAGTCACCTCCTCTATCTGGATATTATCCTTCTAACCAACAATACATAATGCTGACTGAATACTTCTGCCTTCTGTAGATTACACACTCCTCTTGTTCATTAATGATTCCTGGAATGTCCTTCTTGGAACCTAAAATTTGTATGAGCGCCAATTATGCTTGCCATCATGTTATCCCTAGCTGACTTCTTTGCTAGATTCAATTTCCTAGTAAGTTCCTTCAATTTCTTCTTCCTTCTCCAGCCATTTCTAAGTCTATTTCTTTCCGACCTGCACCTCCTCCTTTATTTCTCTGTTATAATATGGTGGATCTGTGGCATTCCTTGCCACCTTTAAAGGTACAAACCTGTTTGCACATTCCTCAACAATTGCTTTAAACCCATCCCAGAGTCTGTTTACATTTTTATTTACTGTTTTCCACTGAGCATACTTGTTTTTTCTTTAAATTCCCTCGTGCCTGTTTTATCAGCCATATGGTACTGGCTAATAGTCCTAATTTTAAGACCTTCCTTTCTATCACATTTATTTTTAACTACGACAAAAACAGCTTTGTGATCAGTAATACCATCCATTACTTCAGTTTCCATCACTTTCTGAATCAGCTGCCCTTCCCATATTAACTTGTTTGCCATTTGTTGGTCATGCTTCCTGTCATTTGCATTACCTTCCCAATTGACATTTGGTAAATTGAGATCACCCGCCACAATCACGTTCCTTTCCATATTGTTTCTCACATAGCTGATTACCTTATCAAATAATTCTGAATCAGCATCAGCGCTTCCCTTTTCCAGTCTGTACACTCCAAAGATATCAAGTTGCATATAATCTTTAGAGGTGACCGGGTGTGGTCGTGCGGTTAGGGGCGTACAGCTGTGAGCTTGCATCCGGGAGATAGTGGGTTCGAACCCCACTGTCAGCAGCCCTGAAGATGGTTTTCCGTTGTATGCCACAAAAACATTAGCCTAATGCTGGGGCTGTACCTTAATTAAGACCAGGGCGCTGCCTTCCCATTCCTAGGCCTTTCCTATCCCATCGTCGCCATAAGACCTATCTGCGTCGGTGCGACGTAAAGCAAATAGCAAAAAAAAAAAAAAAAAAAAAAAAAAAAAAAAAAAAAAAAAAAAAAAAAAAAAAATCCTTAGAGATGAGACTTACACTTAGAATTTCATGTTTGTCTTCTTTAATATTTTCATAGGTTATAAATTCCTCTTTCTCCAGAATGAATACTCCCCTTCTTACCATTCCTATCCTATCTCTACGATACAGGTCCCACTTCTGTGAGAATATTTCTGCATCCATTATATCATTTCTCAGCCGTGATTCAACTGCTATTATAATAACTGGTAACTTATTAAATCACTTAATTCTATTCCTATCTTTACAATACTTCTACAGTTCAGCACTAACCATTTTTGTCATCCCTACTTGACTTCCAGATCCCTGTACCCTTATCACCCTTATCAACGCCCCCCTAGACCACCCCGTTTGCCTGAATGTACCTCCCTATAATCCTTTTAAAGAAATTTCCTAACATTTATGTACCACTGCGGTTTAAATGAACATTGTACATCTACACACCCATTACGATCAAGAAATCTCACTCCCAGTTTCCCATATACCTACTCCATAGTCTCATTTAAATCCCCAATCACCTTCCAGTCAGTATCCCTCCCTCACAGTATTCCACTCATAACAATCTCTGCTTCCTTAAATCTCACCTGTGTTGCATTTACCAGATCCCACACATCCCCAGCTATGTTGGTACTTATATCTGCTTGCCTTACGTTGTTGGTACCAACGTGAAACACTACCACCTACTCCTTTCCCTCCTCCTTCTCTTCTACTTTCCTCAACATCTGCCTTACCCTAATCCCTAGATAATACTCTACCCTGGTTCTCATCTTACAGAGAATACTTTCTAATGCAAGACATAAAAGTGAATAATATTCACTAATATTTATTGTGGATCATAACAAGACACTTGAAAGACAATTTACCAAGATAAAATAATAAGAACCTATTGGAAGATTTTAATTCATTTCTCAGGTTTTGGAATGATTTTATGTTTGAGAACGTTTAAAAAAATAGGTTTTAATATTGTTTCATGGTCTGGTCAACTGAAGCTATTCCAGGTTTAAAAATAAGTATGGCTGTACATTGTACTTTGCCTCAAATATCTAAGCTTGCTGGGTCTGCTGTGTAATCAGCCGAACACAGGAAAATGAACGAATACAAAGAAGTACATAAATTTTTATTTTTCTATTCCACCTATTCAATACAAATGAATGCAAATTATAGCACATTTCAATACGGATCTAAAAATGATAACAGTTACATGTAATACGAAGAAGTAGTGGTGTTTGCACTGAAAACAATGGGACCTTAGAATATGGAGGCCAAAAACTTCATTTCGGATAATGGTAGCCAACTAAACTGTCACAGGAGACCCACATTCCACTGAATTCCTGTGAAAGTGCCTTGGACTTATGATTCAACAGGGAATGTGGCAAGTGTGATGGGTACTTTCCCTGACACTGCACTGCTGGACAATATTTTTTATTTCATATTAAACTTGTTCAGCAGATGTATTTGTAGAATTATAATTAATTAAATTAATTCGATTGAATGAGAACTAAATCATTGTGCATGTATTCAAACATGGCTAAAATGTCAAATCACATGCTTTAAAAATGAAACAAAACTTAATATCATTACCAAGATACCAGATACCAGTAGGCATCCTACTAAGAATTGTTGAAATCATGTAATGAATAATAAATTGGGGAAAAAACAGGGGGGGGGGGGGGTTGCCAGTTTATTTGATCCTAGCACTAACTATCAGCATATTTAGATTGATGCTTTCATGGCCCGTAATTGTAGATAGGATAATAAACTTTTGCTGTGTCAGAATGATTGTAGACAGGATAATAAACTTTTGCTGTGTCAGAATGATTGTAGACCGGATAACGAACTTTTGCTGTGTCAGAATGATTGTAGACCGGATAATAAACTTTTGCTGTGTCAGAATGATTGTAGACAGGATAATAAACTTTTGCTGTGTCAGAATGATTGTAGACAGGTTAATAAACTTTTGCTGAGTCAGAAAACAAGGTGATTTCTTGGCCTGTGATTGTAGATAGGTTAATAAACTTTTGCTGAGTCAGAAAACAAGGTGATTTCATGGTCCGTGATTGTAGAAAGTTTAATAAACTTTTGCTGAGTCAGAAAACAAGGTGATTTCTTGGCCTGTGATTGAAGACAAAGCTTTTGCCGTGTCAGAAAACAAGGAGATTTTATGGCCAGTGATTTTAGACAGGATAATAAGCTTTTGCCGTGTCAGAAAACAAGGAGATTTTATGGCCCGTGATTTTAGACAGAATAATAAGCTTTTGCTGTGTCAATAAACAACGTGAAATTCTTTCCATTTTGCAGAGAACTTTGTTCTGCATCTTCTGGACAAAGTTCTCTGTGAAACATGTTTTCTGACAGGCAAAAGCTTATCATCATGTTTACAACTATCAGCATATTAAATGTGCAAATGTATCTCCTAGAAATTTAGGCAAAGCATGGACTTGTTTTCCAAAGTTCGAAGTTCCCTTCTAAGGAGCACATAGAACTATTATTTAGCACTGGACTTCCTGTTCTTCTTATCTTCCCAAAACTTCCTCATCCTTTTCACACTGGGCTTGTATTCTCTCTTGTGTGCAAGCATTTTTGAGTTTCAAGTTACTGGCTGTTGGGTTCTTGGATGTGAACTTATGTGAACTGATTTTCTGTCTGAATGTGGTCCGTGTAGTTGCCAGTGGGTCAATATTAATTTCTGCAAGGTTGCTTTAAGTGTCTACCAACCTATAACTTGACAGTTATTCACCAAGCACAAAGAGACTTTACTTTCCTGTTACTTAATTTATGTTGCACTGACACAGACAGGTCTTATGGCGACAATGGGATAGGCAAGGGCTAGGACTGAAAAGTAAGAGACTGTGGCCTTTATTAACGTACTGCTGTTGTGAAAATAGAAAACCACAAAAAAAACCATCTTCAGAGCTACCACTAGTGAGGTTTGAACCCACTATTTCCTGAATGCAAGCACACTTCTATGTGACCCAAACCATGTGGCCAACTTGATTGGTTGTGCAAAGAGAGGGCTACACTGAAGTGGAGAATTAACTATGACAATAATAATGTGATTGGTTTTATGTCTCAATAACTACTTTAATGGTTTCTGAAGAAGCCAAGGTGCCATAACTTCACTGTACAGGAATTGTTTTATGTGCTAGTAAATCTACAGACAGAACTCTTTCAAATACTACTTTAGGATGGAGTCAGGACTGAACTTGCCAACTTGGGCTCAGATGGCCAGCTTTGAGCCACTCAGCCTGGCATTTGGACAATTACTTCCAGGCTTATTATATTGAATAAAAATAATGAGATACTAGCTTCAGATAAAAATAAGAAATAAGACTGTCTACACAAAAAGTAAATGCACTGCATCCTGTATCTGTGATGTTCAATGAATTTCATTTTGACTTCAAATTTTTATTTCAATGATTTAAATGCACAACAAAAGAAGAGGGTATTTGTTCAATCACTTCTAAAAACCATAATAACAACAACAAAATTCTAAGAAAAAATAAAACCAAGAATGTATTATATATTAGACAAATAATTCTTAGTTCCATAAAACTTAGTGGTTTTACTAACACTGTATAACAAATCATAAAATATTTTGATTCTGATAAGTATTACTGTATGCGTTTTCAAGAGCAGGAGGTTGTGATTCAACATATAAAATATAAAAATATATCAAGAATTTTCTTTCTAAATATCTCACAAATAATTTACAAAATCAACACAACAGTAAAGAATTAATATTGTATAGCATGATGAGATGGCCTCTCGATAGCTTAGGCAGTTAGATGTTGGCCTATGATCACTGTGTCCTGGATTCATTTCTCGATGAATACATGCAAAATGGAGATAGGACAGATTTTCTCCAGGATCGATGGTTCTCCTGTCAACTTCATTCCAGTAATGCTTCATACACATTCATTTGTCACCATCACAGATGTACGCAACAGGCCATGCCAGCTGATAGGTTTCAACACCTTTGCGCTAGTTGGGGCTTAATCATCTGACCCCGCACTTAGCTAGAAACAGGTTAAATAGATTATTAGTGTGATATGGTAAAGTAATTTTGCTTATCTACAATTATTCTTCAACTGTTTATTCAAAGCACAGAATTTACATCAGAATCACTCAAAAAATATATCAGATTACAGGGCTACAAGAAAAAACCCACAATGAATTATTTATTTATCATAATACTATACAAGAAGAGGACCTTTCCTCATTTTGAGATGAACTGGAAGAATCGTCGTCAATATCATAGTTGCGGTAAAAGTTCTCAACACCACCAATATCTCTGTCGTCATCATCATCACCATTATTAGATGGTGAATTGGAAGTTGTACCATCTGTTTCTGGACTGCCTTCAGGTACAATTTTGACACAGGCACCTGACATCTTGCTCCCATAGTGGCCAGCCCAGAACTGTGTATCTATTCCACCATGGTAAAACCGGATATAGCGAACTCCTGGTCCATAATTATAAAACTTGTGTACAACCTGTGAATACCATTCACATTAGTTAAATCACATAAAAAAGACAAGAAATTTAAAAAAATACTTTTTACATGAACTGAAATGCTATCTATTTATATAAAAGAAGAGTTTGCCTGTACGTTGCTCAGAATTGAAAAAGAATGGTATTTCTGTATCGGTCATGTCCACAGTAACAAGGAAATGCACTTTTTACTTTTCCGTAATTTCTGTCTGTCTGTATGTATGTAGGTACGCGCTTCACGAGAAAACGGCTGAAGAGAATGTAATGAAAATCGGTATGTAAAGTCGGAGAATGAGCCACTACAATCTAGGCTATAAATAATTTTCTTCACGCTGATTGAAATGGCAGTTTAGGGGAAGGCCTAAAATTTAATTCTCAAATATTTATAATATTAGTTGTCCTATTGATACATACTACATAACCAAAGTTATATAGAATGAAATTTCCAATCATTTATGTCCTACGCATTTTTACCATACCAGCTATTATAAAAGAGATATTCATGAATTTGTATTTTTGTTGCCAAGTCCATATCAATGCCGAGCCACGAGAAAATGGGTAAACAAAATTTAATGAAAATTGGTATATAGAGTCAGGGAATAAGAAACTACAGTCTAAGCTATAAACAATTTTATTCACCCTGGATGAAATGATAGTGTAGGGGAAGGCACCTAAAATGTAATTTTTAAATACCCATGTTATAAGTCCTATTGAAAAGTACTACATGACAAAAGTTATTGAGAATATAATTTCCGATCATTTATGTTTTATTCACTTTTATCATACCAACTATGATAAGAGTGGTATTTCTGAGTCAGAAGAAAACTAAATGTGAAGGCATATAAATCAAAAGCTCATAAAATTGATCAACAATAACATTACATTGATCATTGTTTGTTGTGATATTCTTTGTCTCTTATACAGCTGCTCATCTCCGTTAGATGGGATTACTGTTGTGTACCGAGTATAATAGCCTACCTGAATATTGGCGGGAAACAGGTGAGAGATAACTTTTTTTTTTTTTTTTTTGCTAGTTGCTTTACGTCGCACCGACACAGATAGGTCTTATGGCGACGATGGGACAGGAAAGGGCTAGGAGTGGGAAGGAAGCGGCCGTGGCCTTAATTAAGGTACAGCCCCAGCATATTGGCATATTGCCTGGTGTGAAAATGGGAAACCACGGAAAAACATTTTCAGGGCTGCCGACAGTGGGGTTCGAACCTACTATCTCCCGAATACTGGCCGCACTTAAGCGACTGCAGCTATCGAGCTCGGTAGAGATAACTTTCTTCTTTAGCATGCCATTCCTCTGGTTCATACATTTTCTGTTACTGATGGTACGTAACACACTGGTTCATCATAGTATTCCAGCTATTCAATCCCTACTCTGACGCACTGATTGGAATGATCAGTGTCCACACTTAATGGAGTATTTGCAAAGGCTCGCTTATGATCTGATCAAGAATTACAATTTTGGCCTATTCCAAATTATAGCACCAGAATTCACTAAATAACTCAATATTCAATCTTGAAAAGAGTCGTTTCTTAAGAAAAGCTTCTTCCAGTTCACTTTTATTAAATTCTATATTAGTTTTATTCCAAATTAGCAGCAAAAAAGGAGGTTTCTCCTCTGGCTTGGAGAAAAAATTTGCCTCAAACTCAGATAGCTTTTTCCCCCCACCAGTGTAGTGAATTGAGATTTTCCGACTCACCGGATCCTCCTATTAAACAGATGAGTAAAACAGCATAGTTTTTTTATCTGGGACTCTACAATATTCCCCCCCCCCCAATTAAAGTCTGTTCACGGATGTTTGCGGCCTGGCCATTCCAGCTCTAGAACTTTGGACTGTTAGATCGGCAGCATAGTACTGTTTGTTAAAAGTGAGAAATTGTGTGATTTTTCATTTGACCAAGTGTTTTGTATGATAGCATTGCTTTTAATCATGACATTTCTACTGGCATCACTGTAATGACCTATGCTGATTTCAGTTGGGAAAACCACTAAGACAGTCTTTCTCTGAGGATGTAAGAAAGGCAGGTGAAGAGTGAGTGTCTGCCATTATAATGAAAACTCCCCAACTCGATTGTGACTGATGGTAGGCAAGAGGGCCTATGCAATTTAATGCAATCTTACCCACAACGTGTGCACTACCTAACCTAGAATTCTGTATACAATGTAGAATTCCATAGCGAAGCAACAATGTAGAATTCCATAGCGAAGCACGGGTACATCAACTAGTTAAATAATATATTTAGTTCTGCACTAAGAACAATTTTTTTGAAAAACATGTTTTAAAGTTTCATTCATTTTATTCATTCCTTTATATTGTTATCACAAATACAATACACTTCACCTAACACACACTTCTGAATAAATAACAGACATTTTTAAATCCTCTGCAAAAATACATGGGAATATATGGAAACAATTGCTTCTGAATAGGAGACATTCTCAATAATGAATGCAGACACTATAAAGTAGTATTAGTGAATCAGCCAAACAAGTCAATCACTTTGTCCTCGAAACCAGCACTTTTTGCTCTTTTCCTGAGGACACTAAGAAGGCACAAGCTTGACAGACGGTCCTCACCAGTATTATTTCTCAGCCACGTCTTCACTCTAGGCAGGGTGTTGAAGGAACGCTCTATGGTGCAAGTTGTGGGGGGTATGGTTTGGTAGAATATAAGTAATCTCCTTACTGCTGGGTAAAACATAGTTTCTGCAAGTATATCACTGAGCTTTTTTTTTTTTTCAAACACTCCTTATTAGTCCAGACGTCATACCATAAACTGGCTTCTGCTTCCAAGTTGTCAATTTGATAAAAGTTTTGCAAACTTTTTATGTCTCCTTTTTAATTAAATGTGGGCGAAGAATTCCACCTTTGAAATTTATCTCTTTATCTTTTCTAAATCTTGTAGTAAGTGACGTGATTACAGAATCCATGTACGGATTGTAAATTGCTACTTTGAAATAGTCTTCAGGCAATGAGCACTGGACATTCATATTGCACCTGTGGGTCTGCCTTCCAACCAATCTGGGGATTTTTATGTCTATATCAAGTTCCTTACAATCTTCTTTTACTGCCTTGAAAATTGTTCTGAATTTGTCATCGCTTTCTCTATGCTTTTGAAAATTGGCTAGCAGGTCAGAGTTGACATACAGTACCTGTAGACTGAGAGAAGATCCATATCAGTATACTGGAGATTGTTCACTATTGGTTCTAGATATGAAGAATACTTTGAAGATGTGCAGACAAATAATAAATTTAGTTGATGATGTTGCACTATCTACCTAGGTAGTTGGCTGGCACGTGATCTAGTGTCTTGATTGTTTTCACGGTTATTTGCAAGATAATTGAGACTATCCTTTATTGCCAAGAAGTTTTCTTTGAATATGCTGATTGATGCATATTTGTGTGACCACCTAGTTCCAGAGAACATTGGAATGTTAGGTATTGTTTTCCTATGCAATACACTTTCTCTAAAGAACCTAATAGCTTATTTTATTGTTCCGACAGTGTTACAAATTTTCTGGACTAAGTTTAGTCTGTGTGATGCCCAGTGGAAATAAACAGATGGATACTTTTCTCTAATCCTAGCCTGCACTCCAGTTTCACTGTTGAACAGCCATCAAAGTCCAAGCCACTCAACTTATTCATAACAAGCCCCAAATTTTCAACAAATTTTAAAATAAATGAAAAATTCCCTCAGCATCCAATGCAGTTAGCTCTGCAAACCCTAAAAATTCTTCTTTTACTTTAAAGTTTAATTTCTCATCTATAAATCGTACTCCCACTGACAGTCGTTCTTTCCCACAAATGTCAGTCATTTCATCAGCCAGTAATGAAAAGGCTGGTGATCTGTTTACCTCATCAACAATCTTGTGTTGTAACACATATAGTTATTAAATTGTTTTAAGCTCTGTGTGATGTATATTTTGCTTTTCCACTATGGTTTTGTAAATGATCCTCCAACACTTTGTCACTCGCTCTTACTCTAAACAAAAGTAAATCTTGAAAATTTTCTTCACTCGAATTCTTTCCTCTAATGGATATGTTGTGAGTGCCACACAATAGTAAAGTAGCAAGAATAGATTTCAGTTTTTTCTATTGGTATTTACAAGCTCTGTGATTCCACTGTCTTACTGTTCGATCATGCTTTTCTTTCTCATTTCTAAGGACTCACAAAATCTTTTGGCCTTACTTGTACATTCGAGATGCCAACTGCTCTTTTCATGGCCTCGAGCATCTCATGAAAAGTATGTAGTCTTGGTGAGCCTTTATCACAAAAGCACCAAATATTCCCCTTTTTGAAACTGTTTTGAAAAGAGTACAAAACTTACAAAGCCCTCCCTTCAACTTGGGCGAGTATACTAGCCATGAGTATTCTTCTAGCCAAGTTGTTTGAAAAGTCCTTGTTATAGTGTTTTCTCATCAATGTTCTTTCGAAATCATGAGACGAGTTTAGATAATATAGGTTCGTTAGCAACTGATGCCTGTCTTCCGCTGACACTGAATGCTTTACGTATTAGCCTAAATCAAAGCTGTGATTAACTGATAATGAATAGTTCCTCCGGCTTGTTGACAGTAGAAACTGAAGTTGAGGGTTGACGTCATCCCATTCAGTAGCTTCAGTAGCAGTGATATCAACTGATGATGTTAAAGACTGGCACGGTTTACATTCATAAGGTGAATTCTCTTTGATGAATTGAACTGAATTTGACGGCTGACAGAAATCAAACTCGGCAGACTCAGTGCTAATAGTGGAAGAACCATTGTGGCAATGACACTTCTGATGACTGGCAATGGTGGAGATTAGGCTCGACAGATAACGTTAAATTAGAAGCTTGTGTTGAAAATAAACTAGATGTTGTTGTGGGATGCACTTTCAAAGGTACTGGGCCTGGAGCTTTTAATGAGTCATAGAGGTTCGTTTTCTTTGCAGCAGTAACACCTTTTTGTCCAAAGAAATTCCTGATATCCATCTCTGAAATAAATGCAAGGAAATCAGTATCAATACTTAAATAACCTGTTCAATACTTAACTTCAAAATATTTAAAAGTAATTCCCTTAAGAAGATCTCTAACCTGCCATTGTAAACCAGCTTAAGAATTTAGTCTTTCTTATTAGAAACAATAATATGCATTATTTTATGTGATAAAATATATCAAACAATTCTCCATTCTTCAGAGAACCCTACAAGATGTTAAAAAGTTTTTATTATTAAATAACGATGTGTTTACTAACTTTGTTTTTACCACCCTGGTTTAGTAATTTTTACACATTTTTATTACGAAAAATTATGAGATTCTACGAATTTTTAATGAAACCACTGACACACCTACGTACTTTGTCGTTAGAAATGCGTAAAAAGCTATGTATTTCTACTTTTTCTTCTACAAAAAAAATCAAAATACATACGGTAGTTTAGTAAGCATTTTTTACGACAAAGTACAGAGGTGTCAAATGTCAGAAAAATACATACCGTAATTTCGTTAGAAATATGTAGAAACTCGTAATTTTTTTATAATAGAAATGCGTAGAAATTATTTTCATCAGGGCACCTCAAAAACTAGATCACTACTTTTCTCTCTGTAAGTTAACAAAATTGAATTTTTGAAGTTATTATTTAGAAGTGAAAAAATCAAATGAAGGTAACCTCAACAAATAATTAAAAGAAATTCTCAGAAATTAATTAAAATCTGTAATGTCAGTAACATGTGTTTGCAACCCAGTGCGACATACTCTTCAGGGCATTCAATATTTAACTTCAGAATATTTAAGAGTAATTGCTTCCGAGTCTACCAAAGGGAAAGGAAGCCTTCTAATTACTTATGGGAAAAAAACTGTCTTCCAAATTCAAAATTTCAACTTGCATTTTACATTTTAGACCTTCCAGAACATTAATTCTTATTCAATCAATTATAAAGGTGTATGCTTACCTGAAAAACTATAAATATTCTGAGCCAATGAAACGAAAGAGGAAAACTAAGGGACACTACATAATAACAATTATGTTCAATCATGCTTTTGATATTTACACTTTTCAACGATTTATTTAAAAGTTATTTGCACTGACTGAATACACTAAATCAGATGTCTAGACTAGACCAGATGTAGGAAACTATAGATCTACAGTGTATTGAAAATGCTCAGTTTTGACATGTTAACAGTAAACATACGCATTAATATGATGAAAAAGTTGCAAAACATTGCGCCGCCTGCAAGCATATGCCGACTGTCGTGTTGTCTAACTCTGACAAATCGAAGTCTGTTGTGCTGTGTCGTCGCGTTGGCTTGGGTAGGATTGGGGATGATTTGTCAACGACATTGCGCTTGCACGCTCTTTTTCGCTGTATACTGCGCCTTGAGACCACAGCAGCAGCTACTCATGCTTGAACTCGTAATTAAAAAGTATATATGTAAAAAAACATTGTATAAATAATATTTTAGTGTTGAGCCACTTCTACTTCTTCTTGTTCAACTCGCCCAGTATTTTTTTTTCTTTGATTGGACTTCAATGTTGAAGGGAATGTACTATGTTCCTGAAAAATAAGTGTACTGACAATGTGAATGAAGCATATACTATTTTAAATAGTTTTAGTAGCTTCAGACAAGTCAGTACAGGAACAAATACAAATACTTATTATGGTTAAGCAGTGGTGAAGCGTGAGTTAAGTAACAGGGTAGACAGAGATTTTTTTTAAATTTAATCTATTTTAATCACATTATGCATGGAATTTTGTTTTCGACGCATACAGATCTGTATTCAGTATTAAATTAATGATTCAAACAAACCCTATAACAACCTGTTACCCTAAGTGCACTTGTTTTATTTCTGTGTTAGTTATTCATAATGTTCTACAGTGGGAAACGCCAGTTTACAGTACCTATGATCCAGAAATAATCACCAAACAAGATCATTAACTAACTCCCTGCTAAGTTCCCCTAACCATCACACTACTAGTTACATGATTCATTCAACCCTGCTACTATCCACCGGTGGAATTCCCTGCCGGCTGAAATTAGACACATTCCTAGTATGGTACTCAGCTGTTCAAGAGAAAGTGTTGCAAACATTACTTACATATCAGAACATAATCTATAGAACATATCTAAGAAAATGTACTTTCTTCATGTAAATATTAATCATAGGAGCTAGACGATTAGCTTTTCCAGTTAGTCTATAAGTTACACAATTGTAGTATATTGTAGGATTTAGCATACATTAAATAGTGCATTATGGTTGGGCCTAACAGCAGACTCTATACCTCTTAAAACCATGATCACCACCACAAACACCACCACCTGAGCCACGCCATAGTAAACAAGATGATAATAAATAAATAAATAAATGATACATATATAAATAAATAGCCAACGGGGAGCTGTCAAATAACATATTTTTTAGGATAAAATGAAAATCCACAGCCTGTTTCCAGTCATTCGACCGGGTCAGGAATGGAATGAATGAAGCCCCTATCTAGCAGCGAGGATAAGAATTTTGCCTGCTGCCAAAGCCTGTTGCACTCCTCTGGGGCAATGATTAATGAATGAAAGATGAAAATGCATCTGTGTGGGTGTGCTAGGTACCAAACAGATGAGCCTAGCATGGCACACAGGGGCGAAACGCTGGCAAGCAGAAATGAGTTCGCTGGAAAATTTATAATGTCCAATAACGGACCGTTTATATTGGTATTAATAGTGGATAGGTCGTGGTGACCCAATTACTTGGCGCGTATGTTCACCCAACTTGACACTGCTAGACTACTAACTGTGGGGTCACATGAAAGCTTGATTTACGAGGCCCCTGTGGAATCCGAGGAAGATTTAATGGCGCAGGTTATGGCTGCGGCGGATGTTGAAGGACCAGGTATTGATGATCGTATGTACTAAAACATGATATGTAGGTACCATGTCTGCGTTGATGTCGGTGGTCATCACATCGAGCCCCACCTGTAATTGGACCCAGACGGCAAGTAGCAGGAGTCGGACAGAGCGCTTCAAATGTGGGAGCTGTGAACATGTGTTGTGGTGGTTTTTGTGCGGATAGCAGGAAGACTGTAAGTTCCTATGAAAAATTTAACCGTCTTGGTCCCCACTGCAAGCCCTCAAAGTCTGTAATGAGAATTTAGAAACACCCTGTATAACTGATGAGGTAAATGGTGAGATCTCAGAATACTTAAAAGTGTGTCCTGTGACATCAGACAAGGCTGCATCCTTGTCCTCTCAAGAAAGGCACTTGATGATTGGGTTGGAGGCATCTCGACTGGTGGGAGAAAAATTAACAACTTGTGGTTTGCTGATGACTCCACCCACTTGCCAGCAGTAAGGAAGAGCTTTCAGATATGCTAACAAGAGTGAAGAAATTGAGTCTTGAGTATGGACTGGAGCTCAACCTCAGCAAGTCCAAACTCATGGTGATTAATAGAGCAGCACAGGTCAAGTTCACAGGATGTTTGAAAGAGTTGGAGGTAGTGCACGATTTCATATACCTTGGGTCAACAACCAGTGATACAGGAAGTTCAGAGAAAGAGACAAGGAGAAGGATTTTGCCAGGATGGGTCGCTATGATGAAATTAACGAAGATCTGGAAGAACAGAGGAATTACTAATAATACAAGGATCTGTCTCATTGAAAACCTTGTATTCTCTGTTTCCCCTTATGGCTGTGAGGCCTGGACTGTAAAGGCTTTAGACAGAAAATACACTGATGCCTTTGAAATGTGGTTCTGGCATAGAATGCTACATGTGCCCTGGACCACAAAAAAGAACCAATGCATCCATTCTTCAATAGCTGAAAAAGGATACTGCAATTCTTTGGACACAATGCGGGACAACCTGGAGAAAATCTAGAGAAGTTGATCCGGGAAGGAAAGGTTGAGGGCAATAGACCACGGAGAAGAACTGCAACCAAATGGATGGGAGAAGTGAAGACTGTCACAGGTTTATCTTTCCAGTGAGCCCTGAGAAAAACTGAAGATCATCTGGGATGGTGACTCTACAGAAGAGATGTGACAACCAAGACAAAACCAGAGGGGTTATGACACTCACAAATGAGTAAATCGATTAGTGATGATGATGATGATGATGATGATGATGATGATGATGATGATGATAGCTGGAAAGGTTCATATGGAAAATGTGTCCTCAAACCTGTTTTAGTTCTTCGGAAAAGCGGTCACTTTTTAGTAATGGACATCTTGTAAATCCCCAACGGTGATTAGAAAAAATAATATTTTGTTGTCCAGCTATTCAATACTTACTGTTAATAGATTATAATAGTATTGTTTTAAACAAGTAAATACTACTTTTCTAATTGTCATAGACAATATGGAACTTGAATAATGAATTTCATCATGTGTAATCCCCAAAGTTCTACTGGTTCCGCTGTTCACTCCAATTTTTACCCGCAATCTTTCTCGCTACTGTCACTTCCATTCATCTCCATGTCATGTCCATAATGAAAGGAGAGCCCATCCATGAAGACGGTAGTGAGTGAAGATGTAGTGTTTATCCTTGTCCTTTATCGAGCTCGATAGCTGCAGTCGCTTAAGTGCGACCAGTATCCAGTAATCGGGAGATAGTGGGTTCGAGCCCCACTGTCGGCAGCCCTGAAGATGGTTTTCCGTGGTTTCCCATTTTCACACCAGGCAAATGCCGGGGCTGTACCTTACTTAAGGCCATGGCCGCTTCCTTCCAATTCCTAGGCCTTACCTATCCCATCGTCGCCATAAGACCTATCTGTGTCAGTGCGACGTAAAGCCAAATAGGTGAAAAAAAAATCCTTGCCCTTTCATGATTTCATGTTTGTCCTTGTCTTTCCTTTTTGTTACTCTCTCTCCCCACACTACCCTATCAAAGTGTTTATCCTAGCTTTGATGATTTATATACAGGGTGGGTGAGAAGTCCCCGTACCACTGTAACAGTTTAGTATCAAATATTATTTATGCTATGTTATTTATGCAGGTTGGTAGCTATATTACTTCTTATTAATTGTTGGAATCAATTGGTGGAATATATATTGTCGCAGTCAAGTGTTAGCAGTGTGAAGCCATGGCAGATGTGAGTGGTAAGAGTTACACTATTGAGGAGCAGTCAGTGGCAAGTGTGTGGGTGTACAAACGACAACATACAGGGCAGACATTGAGACAGATTATGGGAGCATTCCAGGAAAGATTTCATAAGGCTGTAACTCCGCCACAAAAAGCAACACTTATCGATTGGGACAGACGCGCTTTTGCATCCGGCAGTGTTAAAGACAGGCCGCGGAGTGGAAGGAAGAAAATACGAGAAGAAACATGTGCTAGAGTCTGTGCTTTGATTCAACAATCTATTATGAAGTCAACGCGTAAATGTGCTTCAAAACTCGTTATACCGAGGACAACAATACGAGGTTACATTAAAAAAGACCTTCCTTAAGTTCAGACCTTTTCGACTGACGTTCGTAAATGAGTTATCGGATAGAGACTGGAATGAGCGCGTTTTAACATGCCGTGCTAACTAAATTCCAAAATGCAGTGAGCCGTGCCAAGGTAATGTTTTCAGAGGAATGTGCTATTTATCGCAGCTCATGTGCTAGAAATGTTGTCGTGTGGGTCAAAGAGAATCCTCATTACAGTGCTGAGTTGGAAAGGAACCCACCTCACATAATGGGCAGCGATGACATCACAACATCTGCTTGGACCGTACATTTTTGAAGGGACTGTGAATGGCGCAAATTATTTACACATGTTACAAACATGGTTAATACCCCAGCTTGAGGAAAGGGACCTCAGAGAACACATATGGTTGCAACAAGATGGAGTGCCTGCTCACTATGCTCTTGCAGTGCGCGAATTCCTAAACGAACATTTCCCAGGACGGTGGATAGGTTGTGGTTCACTAGCAACCCAGCTCCCTTGAAATGGCCACCAAGAAGTCCTGACCTCAATACACCTGACAATTCGTTACGGGGAGTCATTAAGGTGCATGTATCTGCATGTCATTATGCTACAAACGGAGAACTGCGCAATGCTGCTGAGGATGCATTTCGCACTATAGAATGTTTACAGCATGATGACATATAGATACATTGAACATTTAATAGCTAATGCTCATTTGATACTAAATAGTTACAGGGGTACGGGCGACTTTCGCCCACCCTATATATGAAGTAAGCATTTCAGTAAGCAACAATGATGATGATTAATAATAATAATAATAATAATAATAATAATAATAATAATAATAATAATAATAATAATAATAATAATAATAATAATAACAACAACAACCGCTTGCAGTTGCCACCGGGTGGTTTGAGTAGCTCAGTGGTTGCTGCTGCCAGTCCCAAGCCCGGAAAAAGGAGGAGGGTTGGCTCAATAAAGCCATAAAATAGCAGTCAGGAAACATCTTGAGGCAACTTCTAAGACTCAATATCTTAGTTGTATCCATGAGACCGACTTCGATCAATCTCCCAACTATCTTCAACTTGTTAGCATGATGGAAATGTCAGTTGACAAAACAATTACCCCAGGCCCTAGTACAAGTACTAGTGTATCTCGGTCATCGGATTCTGGGGGACCGAGAACATCACGCGGGAATGAATCGGAGCTTCCCAAAAAAACAACTAACAGACATATTGGACAAATTTGACATTAAAATTATTGCAATACAAGAAACTCGATATGCAGACAAAAATCACAGGGAATCGGGGAACTACAGAATTTATAAAGGGAAGCCAGCTAAATTCTTCCCCAAAACTCCACTGCAGTTCAGCACAGCCTTGCAATCAAGAAAAGCCTTACCAATTGCTTATTCAATTTCACGTCTCCTTCTGAAAGAATCTCACTTCTTTCAACAAATTGGGAAATAAAGCGTACACATTAATCAATGCTCAAGCTCCCACAATTAATCACAATTGGAAAGATCCACATAAAGTAGATGAATTCTGGGAATTGCTGGAGGAAGTTTCAAATAAGATACCAAAACAGCATGTCAAAATACTGTTAGGAGACTTCAACGCACAACTGGAAAAGAAAAGAAATTTACGAGCATAGTAGGATTATATCCAGCACGTAACAGAACAAACAGAAATGGAGAAAGATTAATAAACTTCTGCAAAATCTTCAATTTAAAACTAATGTTAACACTTTTTGGACCTACCCAGATAGAAAATGACTTGGACATCCCCCAATCAATATCTAGGCATAGCCATCACCAGGCAAAACCAAAAAGAAGTCATGAATGTTAAGGCCAAAAAGGGAATTATAGATTCAGATCATTACTTGTCCTAGTAAAAGTGAAGTTTCAGCCTAACAGGTCCAAAATGAGAACATTGAACACGTCAAAAATTGACCCAGATTTTTTCAAATTAAATTCCAATAGTTTCCTTGCAAATTTACCATCAAATGTCCCCTCAGACTGGAATAATCTAAAAAATATAGTATGCAAGGTGTCCCAGAAAATGGAAACACAGATGGTGGAATGAGACATGTGACAAAGCAATAGAACTAAGAATTAGAACATGGCAAATATAGAACTCTCATAAATTTGAAATCGAATGGCAAGAATTCCTTAAAGTACAGAAGGAAACATCCAAAATTATTACAGCAGAAAAACTAAAACAAGACCAAACCTGTCTGAAGGAAATAGACCAAGGCTTCCAGAAAAACAACTCTAGAAACTACTACAAGAATTTTAACGTAAAACACCAAAATTACCAAGCACCCAGTCTTTGCTTCAAACGTCCAGATGGATCATTAGAAATAGATAACAAAGAAAACTGCAAACTTCTTGCAGACTACTTTGAAAGTCTATTAAATTGCAAAAGTCCACAAAATCAATTAACCTTTGAGAAACCTACACGTAATCCAGACTCAGAAGCTCACACTCTAGAAGAAATCAAGCAAACAATTCAAGAATTGAAAGATAATACAGCACCAGGAGAAGATGAGATAATTGCTGAAATGCTGAAAACATATTATGAGAAAATGGCTTGCGCAATTCAAGAAATCATACAAAACATTCGGAATACTGAGAAAATTCCAGAAGACTGGAAATGTGCACTAATTCACCCACTCCACAAGAAAGGGGATAAATCAGATACAAACAATTACAGGACTTCCTTACTATCAGTCATCTACAGAATTTTCTCTAAAGCCCTATTGAATAAATTAGAAAAACAAACCGACCACCTCATTGGAGAATATCAGGCAGGGTTTTGAAAAGGAAGATCATGCCCAGAACAAATCTTAAACCTCAAAACTATTTTACAAATTCGTAAAACAATGAGATAATTGCTGAAATGTTGAAAACAGATTATGAGAAAATGGCTTACGCATAACAGACCGACAGACTCTATTCAACATACTTGAAGAAACACTAACCAATGACGATCCCTGTCCTGAGAGTCCCACTCACACAGAAAACATGGGAACTTTGTATATCCGACTTGCTGCCCTAATATGATACCGCACACTTTTAAATCATAGGACAGTAACCACCTGTGTTCATTATAGTTCAGTTTCTGCAATACCATAGATAAATTGTGACAGTTTTCACGAAGAGATGTTGAATGGGCAACTGGCACTGAAGCAAGTCTATTTCCATTGTGCAGAAGAACACCTTTGAGACTTCTTTTGCTGGTATCAATAAACAGGCGCCAGTCCTTTGTTTAGTAAATAGTTCTAAGACGACGAATCAAGCCAGGGATATCACAGCAAAGCACAAGTTCATCTTCGTGAACAAAAAACTGCTGAAATTCTTCCTCCCGATTTCTATAACAATATGAATTTGTCCCAGGAAGCAAAAAATTTCTCTCTTTTAATCTTGATCCTAAAAGTTCACTCTTTTCTTTAGCAAGGTCTAAGTCACGCACCAAATCATTTGTCACATTGATTATAAGGTCGTGGAGTTTTATTCTCAACATCCGGTACAAAGGTATCATCATCACCATCCTCCGCACTTTAAGATGAGGAAGACATACTCTCTGGTAACTGTATTGGTGGTTTTGGGACATGTGGTACGGGGGTTATGGCAGATGAAAGGCAGGGAAACACGAAGTGCTTTTTTTTTTTTTTCCTGTATTGAACTTTGACACTTTACATACACAAAAATAACATTCGTCAAAATGATTTCTTTGTTCTTGCCAAGCCATTGGGATTCCAAATAGCATTGACGGCAACAACCCACTGTACCATTGCCGCAGGTTTTCTACACACGTTTTACATACAATATGGGATGCAAAATTCTTGTCCTGATCACCTAACTTCATGTTAAAATATGCCAAGTACAGGCTTTTTATAAATGGCATATTTTGCTTCTGGACTTTAATTGTATACTGGCCACATAGATAACAGAAAGAGTTAGGATTGTTCACACATTTTCGCCTCCGAACATCACTGCCACTTGCCATTTTAACACAAACGAACTCACTTATTCACTCAATTGACTTCAAGTGCACGTTGTAACTTGTAGACAAAGGCGTGACACACATTCTCAGATTCTCCTCTCAGGCTATGGAGAAACACAATCTTGGCATTTTGACCTTGTCTGACACTGCAGATGTGCTAATTGCAACTGTTTGAATTGTTCTTCTGGTGTTCCTTTATGATTACCAACTCCCCTCCAAAACAGAGCACATAATATTTTCTCTCAGACATGTCCATTAGGGTGTCCCTTAAAAGCGCAATATTTTTTTTTTCATTTATTGAAACGCATACCCTGTTATTGTGTTTATTAGTCTATTAGTTACCCAAGCACAGAATTTCAACTTCCTACATTAATTTTAAACCCGTGCCAACAGGGCCTAAAAGTTTTAGAAAAAAGCTGCTAAAAAGTGTCTCTTAAATGTAGTTGTAGATGATCACTGAAAACAATTATTTTAGAGAAATATAAATGAAAACAGAAATTTATATAATGCTCTTCTTGTAAGTAACAAAAAAGATATAATTTTTATTGTTATTCATTTGGATATTTCCTCTTCAAAGTCTTTTTTTTTTTTTTTTTTTTTTTTTTACAGTCTGGGTAAATTTTTCTATGAATAGAATAGAATGTCCTAATTACAGATGATGTAATAGAAAATTAAATAAAAATTTAAATTAAATAATTAAATTAAATAAAAAATAAAATACATACAAATATACATATATATACAAGCAGATATAAATCTTCACATGTTTTATACAGATTATTCACTTAATTTACAAAATTATCACATTCCATCCTTGAGAAGAACTTTTACGAATTGCAGTCGAAGGGTGGTGAAAAATGTCGAGTGACACTTCCAGCTGATTTATGGTCCTAAGGGCTTGCAAGAGCCAAGAATTTTCATGCGCAACCGTCCTACATTTGAGCAGGTGGAATGCAAATTTCTGCCTTGTTCGTCTGCTTGGAACATGAAGTGGGATCAACCCCAGTAGAGCCGGACTGTCCACTTTACTCTTCAAGCATTTAATCGCTAACATTGCGTTTGCACACTTTAGGCGCGTTGCCAGCGTATTCATTCCAACAATGTTTACAAACTCTTCATACCTGCTTGAAGAGAGTGGCATGCCCAGGAATACGAAACTAATCCACTTCATGAACCTTATCTGTACTCTTTCGAGATGGTGTATGTGGCCTTTCTGATATGGGAGCCACACCTCACAACCATACTCGAGACAGGGTCTAACCAGGGAACAAAATAGTGTTTTGACACATGCAATATTACTGAAATCTTTACAATTCCTCTTGACAAACCCCAGAAGTCTGAAAGATTTCTTTATAATACCATCAATGTGTTTCTCAAAGGATAAGCCATTCCTGTTACTAAGAATTACACCTAGATCATTAAACTCCTCCACACGATTTAAACTTTCTCCACTGATTTTATACCTGTAAAATGCAGGTGTTAATTTCCGAGTAAATGACATGACACCACATTTGAATTTAATCACTTTAAGGGACCACTTATCACACCACTCGCATATTTTCTTCAGATCCTCTTGTAGATAATCGCCATCACTGTCTTCTTCTATGACTTCATATAGTTTCAAGTCATCAGTGTACAAGAGACATTCACTGCTCTGAATGACTGTAGTAATATCATTTAGAAACAAAACACATAGAAGAGGCCCTAAAAGTGATCCCTGTGGGACGCCAGATGAAGGTTGATAGGGGTTAGAGATCAAACCCTCGGACTTGACAAAACATATGCGTTTTGTCAAGTAGTTCTTTAGCCACTCTAAAATACTCCCGGACATGCCATACGCAGATAACTTTCTCAACAAGGCTTCGTGTTGTAAAGAGTCAAAGGCTTTGGAGAAATCAGTATATATCACATCAACCTGTTTACCTTTGTCCAATGTATTGGAAATTGAAGATAAATAAACTGCCAGATTGGTAACAGTTGACCTGCCTTTAACAAATCCATGCTGAGATGGGTCTATGTACTGACTAAAAGAGTCATACAGGCGATTATATATGACTTTCTCCGCCACCTTCGATAAAAGTGAGAGCAGCACTACTGGTCTATAACTATCGAACAATACGTTATCACCTTTCTTAAAGATAGGGATTACGTAACACTTCTTCCACTCAGCTGGAAAACACCCACACTTAAATGATTTATTTATAATTTCACATAGTGGAATTGCCAGTTCAGAAGCACATTCACGGAGGACGATGCCAGGTATCTCATCAGGCCCACATGATTTGTTGATATCCACCGATGATAGGATCCGTCTCACTTCTACCAGAGAAGTTTGATTAGACACTGGATCTATTGAAAATGGGGAGAAAAAGTTGAATTGCAGGGCTCGGAAGGAGAATGGTACTTCACGAAAGTTTGTGCAAATGTGTTCAGAATGTTATCTTTATCGTGGATTTCAGTTCCGTTTAGAGTAGAGGATAGGAAAAGACAGGTGGAAGAGGGTCACAGGAGGGAGAAAAGAGAGGAGGAAGTAGCTTCTGCAGCTATCAGGAAAGACAGGGCTGACAAGGAGGGGAGCGGATCAAAGGAGGTGGGTAGGGTTGAGGCTCTGGTCATGGGGGATTCCATCGTTAGACATGTGGAGAAAGTGTGTGAAGGAAAGGGAACCAGGGTAGAGTGTTATCCAGGAATTAGATTGAGGCAGATGCTGAGAAAAGTAGAAGAGAAGGAGGAGGGGAAGGAGAAGGTGGTAGTTTTTCACGTTGCTACCAACAACGTAAGGCAAGCTAATATAAGTACCAACATAGTTGGGGATGTGTGGGATCCGGTAAATGCAGCACGGGTGAAGTTTACGAAAGCGGAGATGTTATCAGTGGAATACTGTGTAGGAGGGATACTGACTGGAGGGTGATTGGGGATTTAAATGAGATTATCGAGTGGGTATGTGGGAAACTGAGAGTGAAATTTCTAGATCCTAATGCGTGGGTAGGAGATAGGGATCTGCACTCAGATGGCCTTCACTTAAATCGCAGTGGTACGTATAAGTTGGGAAATTTGTTTAGAAGGGTAATAGGGAGGTACATTCAGGGAAACTGTAATGTCTAGGGAGCGGTGATGAGGGTACAGAGATCTGGAAGTCAAGTAGGGATGACATAAAAATTTTAGTGTTGACCTGTAGAATTATTGTAAAGAAAGGAATAGAATTAAGTAACTTAATAGATATATATTTACCAGATATTGTAATAGGAGTTGAATCATGACTTAGAAATAATATAATGGATGCAGAAATTTCCACACGGAACTAGAATGTGTATCGTAGAGATAGGATAGGAATGCTACTTACTTTACGTTGCACCGACACAGATAGGTCTTATGGCGACGATGGGACGGAAAAGGGCTAGAAGTGGGAAGGAAGCGGCCGTGACCTTAATTAAGGTACAGCCCCAGCATTTGCCTGGTGTGAAAATGGGAAACCACGGAAAACCATCTTCAGGGCCGCCAACAGTGGGGTTCGAACCTACTATCTCCCGAATAAAGGATACTGGCCGCACTTAAGCGACTGCAGCTATCGAGCTCGGTAGGATAGCAATGGTGGGAGGGAGAGTATTCATTCAGGTGAAGGAAGAATTTGTAAGCTACGAAAATGTTAAAAATGAGAAACATGAATTTCTAGGTGTAAGGCTCATTTCTAAAGATAATAGGCAGCTTGATGTCTTTGGAGTGTACAGACCGGGAAAGGGTAGTGCTGAGATGGATTCAGAATTATTTGATAAGATAATTAGCTATGTGGGAAACGACATAGAAAGGAATGTGATTGTCGCAGGAGATCTTAATTTACCAAATGTCAATTGGGAAGGAAATGCGAACGACAGGAAGCATGATCACCAAATGGCAAATAAGCTAATATGGGAAGGACAGCTGATTCATAAAGTGACGGAACCAACTAGAGGGAAAAATATCCTGGATGTGGTGCTGATAAAACCAGATGAGCTCTATAGAGAAACCGGAGTAATAGATGGTATTAGTGACCACGAAGCTGTTTTTGTCATAGTTAAAAATAAATATAGAAAGGAAGGTTTTAAAAGTAGGACTATTAGGCAGTACCATATGGCTGATAAAGCAGGGATGAGGCACTTTTTAAAAAGTAATTATGTTCGGTGGAAAACGGTAACTAAGAATGTAAACAGACACTGGGATGGGTTTAAAGAAATTGATGAGGAATGTGAAAACAGGTTTGTACCTTTAAAGGTGGTAAGGAATGGTAAAGACCCACCTTAATGAAATAGAGAAATAAAGAGACTAAGAAGGAGGTGTAGATTGGAAAGAAATAGAGTTGGAAATGACTGTGGAAGTAAGGAGAAATTGAAGGACCTTACTAGGAAATTGAATCTAGCAAAGAAAGCAGCTAAGGATAACATGATGGCAAGCATAATTGGCAGTCATACAAACTTTAGTGAAAAATGGAAGGGTATGTATAGGTATTTTAAGGCAGAAACAGGTTCCAAGAAGGACATTCCAGGAATAATTAATGAACAAGGAGAGTGTGTATGTGAGGATCTCCAAAAGGCAGAAGTATTCAGTCAGCAGTATGTAAAGATTGTTGGTTACAAGGAAAATGTCCAGATAGAGGAGGTGACTAATGCTAAAGAAGTATTAAAATTTACATATGATAACAATAATATTTACAATAAGATACAAAAGTTAAAAACTAGAAAAGCAGCTGGAATTGATCAGATTTCTGGGGATATACTAAAGACAATGGGTTGGGATATAGTACCATATCTGAAGTACTTATTTGATTATTGTTTGGTTGAAGAAACTATACTAAATGAATGGAGAGTTGCTATAGTAGCCCCTGTATATAAAGGAAAGGGTGATAGACATAAAGCTGAAGATTACAGGCCAGTAAGTTTGACATGTGATGCATGTAAGCTTTGGGAAGGCATTCTTTCTGATTACATTAGACATGTTTGCGAAATTAATAACTGGTTCGATAGAAAGCAATTTGGTTTTAGGGAAAGTTATTCCACTGAAGCTCAATTTCTGGATTCCAACAACATATAGCAGATATTTTGGATTCTGGAGGTCAAATGGACTGTATCGCGATTGACCTGTCTAAAGCATTTGATAGGGTGGATCATGGGAGAATACTGGCAAAAATGAATGAAATTGGACTATACAAAAGAGTGACTGAATGGGTTGCTATATTTCTAGAAACTATATCTCAGAGAATTAGAGTAGGCGAAGCTTTCTCTGATCCTGTAATAATTAAGAGAGGAATTCCTCAGGGCAGTTTAATTTTTCTTATATATATAAATGATATGAGTAAAGGAGTGGAATCAGAGGTAAGGCTTTTTGCGGATGGTGTTATTCTCTATAGAGTAATAAATAAGTTACAAGATTGTCAGCAACTGCAAAATGACCTTGATAATGTTGTGAGATGGACAGTAGGCAATGGTATGATGATAAACGGGGTTAAAAGTCAGGTTGTGAGTTTCACAAATAGGAAAAGTCCTCTCAGTTTTAATTACTGCGTTGATGGGGTGAAAGTTCCTTTTGGGGATCATTGTAAGTATCTGGGTGTTAAAATAAGGAAAGATCTTCATTGGGGTAATCACATAAATGGGATTGTAATGGGTGTTTAGGGGTTGTAGTAAGGATGTAAAGGAGAGGGCTTATAAGTCTCTGGTAAGACCCCAACTAGAGTATGGTTCCAGTGTATGGCACCTTCACCAGGATTACTTGATTCAAGAACTGGAAAAAATCCAAAGAAAAGCAGCTCTGTTTGTTCTGGGTGATTTCCGACAAAAGAGTAGCGTTACAAAAATGTTGCAAAGTTTGGGCTGGGAAGAACTGGGAGAAAGGAGACGAGCTGCTCAACTGACTGGTATTTATCACATGTAATATGACTGGTATGTTCCAAGATGTCAGCGGAGAAATGGCGTGGAATGACATTAGTAGACGAATGAGTTTGAGTGGCATCTTTAAAAGTAGGAAAGATCAAAATATGAAGATAAAGTTGGAATACAAGAGGACAAATTGGGGCAAATATTCATTTATAGGAAGGGGAGTAAGGGATTGGAATAATTTACCAAGGGAGATGTTCAATGAAGTTCCAATGTCATTGAAATCATTTAAGAAAAGGCTAGGAAAACAACAGATAGGGAATCTGCCACCTGGGCGACTGCCCTAAATGCAGATCAGAATTGATTGATTGATCGATCGATCTTAAACACATTTTTAAGGAGTAAATAGCTCTTGCCATCCATCATGCTTGATGCATTGCACCAGGAGGTCTGATTTTTATTTTATTTTTAATGTATCCACCCAGAAAAACAATAGCATGCTCAATGAGCTCACAATAATCATCTCGTACAATCAATTTTGCCAGCTCATTGTTAAAAAATGTCACCAATTCAATAATATTTGCCTCACAGAGATGTTGTTGGACAAAATCAGTGCATGGTTCGATGGCACTAGGATTAATATGCTTCCAGTTGTCTCTAAACTTTTTGAACAGCAGAATATCAGGACTGCTAGGGATTTGTTGGATCTTTGATTCAAACACACTTTTTAGCAACAGTTTGTAAATATGATGGCGGCAAGGAAAGAGTAACAACTCTCTTTCTAGTTTTTGCTCTAAAAACACACAAGCTCCGTTCAAGCGTCCTGTATTAGATGCTGTTGTATCACAGCACATTATTTGTACCTTATCATCCAGGTTCCAGTCATGAAGGGCATTTGATACTGCTTTCGCTTGCTCTTTGCTGGAAGAGTTGTCTAACTTCGGCACAGCAAGAAGTTGTTCTTCCTCATCATATGAAATAATAATTGGTAGGCATTCTTCTTTAGAACTTCTTACGTCTAGAGCAGATACAATTTTCCGTCCCAATGAACAGTAACTACTTCGGGCACGTTATTCTGAAAATTGGATTTAACGGATCCCGCTCTATCTTTTCTCATTTGTGTTCAAATGCGTTGAATAGAAGATTTTTGATCAGGTAATTGTCAGAAGTAAGACCAAGTGCTTCTACTACAGACTGAATTATATAAACAGAATCTCTGATGTTTAGTTGACATCTGTCTAAATTTGCAACTAATTTAGATATGATAAAATCTTTTCTTCCTCTTCTTGTCGATGTAGCTAAAGAACTTACAGATGGAGATGTGGATGGCAGAGATTCTTCCAGGCTTTCTTCAGAGCTTGTAGATTGTTGTTCTACATCTTCATGTGTATCAAAAGTCCATAAAAGTGCAGATTCCAATGAGCTCGCGGAAGGCATTTGCTTTAGTCTCTTTATCTTCTGTGAGTTTTCTTAGCCTGGCCCTTTCTTCGATTTCAGCTAACTTTTTGTCAACATCAGCTAGGCACCCTTTGCTTTTGCTTTTGCAAAAAATATTTTATCTTCTTCGATTTTTATTCTTTCAAGAGCATCAGCATGTGCAATATCGAATAAATTACCTAATTCAAGTTGGAAGTTCTCCTCGCGGCGTCTATGTAAATTCTGAATCTTCTTGCTATTTTTTTGCAGTTCTTGCCAGACCTGATAAAGATCCACTAACTTGTTAACACAATTAAGCACAGCTCTGGTGGGTAATCTAGCCTTTTCCCAGAATATATTGCACTCTTGAATGACAAGCTTTGCGCTTTCACTAACAGTCAACTTAACCTCATGTATGTTGAAAAATAGAACTGCAAGAACTTGACGATTAGATGGTAATTTTGCACCTGTTATTTCGTGATTTACTTCACCAACCAAGAAAATACTTTTGTTTATTGCTCCTTAGTTCCATTGACATCTTTGAAACATAAAACAATCCGTGCTAGCTACCCAATAAGCAAAAACTAAGTGACAATAACAATGAGAGCGCGCCAGTCTTGTGACGCAGCTTGTATGGACATGTTTGCGCATGAGTCGGCACGGGTTGCACTATTCCAAATAAGGAAAAAAATTGTTTTCAGGTGTTTTAGGCCCAAATGAATATAACAATAACCTATGCATTGCAAAATTAAAACTTTGAAAAATCAGGGACACCCTAAAGTCCATACCTGTATTCCATACAATCAATCCAAACCTCATTTAGAACAATGAAGTTCTATTAGCATAAACATGAGATGGACTTGTGACAAATCTGTACATGATACGAAACACCTGGTATTATTTTTTACATAAAAGACACTAAATGTAACGTATATCACAACAATTACTTTTGCTGGAAAATCTTCGCAGGGCAGTGTATCCCACAGGATGGCAGATTGACGTCTCTCTTGCCTTTTACCCAAGGAACTACCATGAGTTTACAGGAAAGATGATGAAAATGGCAGTACGATGCTTCCCTCCTGGCAAGCAACCAGAGACATTGCCATAGTAACCGGTAGGTTCGTTGTCGGTCTGTCGGCCACTCAATGCAGAGCATGAAACCCGCAGAAATTAGTATTTTTCTCCGTTATTTGAAGAGTAAGCACATTTATGTACTAAAGTTGTTTAAAATGAAGGGACGTTTCACATACAGTCCATGGATTTTACAGAAAATCAATAGTAGGCTATAAGGAAAAACTGAAGGAAACTGTTCTGGTTTTCCTATAAACCCCCAGTGATTTTAAGATCATATGCATATCTAAACCTGCCCCTGGATGAGAATACTCTAAATATGAAGTTTGGTTGAGATCTAACAGACAAACAGACACGAAAGCTAAAAAACACTCACATGGTCTTAGGTTGACCTAAAACAGATAAATATCTGAAAAATTGGCAAAACAAATAAAATTACAGACAGCGGATCCGCTACATCTTCCTTTATATGTCCCTCACTAAATTGTGATGATATAAGTTATGATATAACATTCGAGAATAACAGAGGTTTATATATAATAGGAATCAATTGAGGGATGTTCCAACATTCAACACTCTATATAATACATAGATTTATTAAGTGAAAATCCAGTTTTGATTCCCTTGGAATCATAATAATTTCACAATAAAATCAAAAGAATCTTAACAACAATCAACATGAAATCTGCCTTTAAATACATTTAAAATTGTTTAAAGAACGTCCTAGGATCTAGGTCACAGGCAACTGTAGTGCGTTTGTACAATGTTGAACAGAGTTTTAAGATATTATATAAAACTTTGAAGTTGAGAAATACTGTGAGTTCTTATTTGTTATTGTGGATATAAAAACATATGTTAAGAAATGTTCAAATATTCGTAGTCAAATCGTCGGTGAAGGATAAAAACATGTATCAACATTGACAATCTTGTAAAGTGCTGATGTGAAGACAATTTGCTTTATTGTTGAAAATGTTGTGGTTATTGTCATTGTTGAAGTAAAAATTGAATGACGGTATGGCCTTGGTCGTATGGCACAGTGTCGTAAAAGGTGGATGTCTGAGGAAGAAAAAAAAAGAAATGAGAACTAATATGTGTATTTGGACTTAATTATTGGAAAGTGGTTTGATAGTACTTACTCCTTCATTCCTTGCTCTCGTTAAACTGCCGCTAGAAAAGTAGGAGGTGCACTGTTCATCCGTGTCTGTGTGGAGCTTATTTCTGGCTTTGAGAGGGGGAGGGTGACTTGTTTTGGATTGGCTGTGGCGTGGAGGTGATGCGAAATAGTGGGGAGTGATACGTTGTCGTGCTGTTCTGCCTAGATACGTCTTGAGAATAAGGAGGTGGATGGCCTCGAAAAGTATGTTTGGTTTCTCGATGGATTCATTCAGATTGTGATTAAAATTGACTCGTTGATCCAATGATATATAAAACATTTCCATGATATTGAGTAGAGGTCCCTTTTCCATAATTTCAATAATTTGTAAGTCCTTGTCTATATCGGAAAAATTGTGACTGGATTTGTGCATATGTATTCCCATGGCAGAATGCCTGTTATGTTTGACTGCATTAATATGTTCGATGTACCTAGTGTTAAGGCTTCACCCTGTCTGTCCGATATAGCTTGCTAAACAAGACTGGCACTGTAATCTGTAAATACCTGATTTACCAAACTTGTCAGATTTATTCACGGTCCCTAGATTGTGGAAGTGAGATAGATTGTTGTTGGTTGTCCTGAATGCTATTTTTACCCCATGTTTTTTAAACTAGTTTGTTATTTGGTATACAGAATTGTCGTTGTAGGTGAAAACTGAATAACTGTCCTCCTACTTCTTTTCTTTTATAAGAGTAGATTTTGGTTTATTTTGAATTTTAGATATTATTTGGCCAATGAACCTTCTGTTATACCCATTAGAATAAGCTACTGCCGTGATGGTATCCAGTTCTTTTTTTAGGTTGGAATGAGATAATGGTACATTAAATGCCCTGTGGACCAAGCTATAAAAAGCAGCTTTTAAAAAAATGGGAATTAGGGTGGACTGAAAATTGTTTGATAGTCTTGTTGGTTTGTGTAGGCTTCCAGTATATTTCATAAGAAAGGAAGTGGACTTCTTGTGACTGTTAAGTAGAGAAAATTTAGAGAACAGTTGGATTCTGTTTCCAATGTGAATAGTATATGGGGATTCAACTTATTTAACTCATCCAGTATGGTTTGGCTGTTGGTATGTCTTCCATCTAAAATTGTGAAGGTGTCATCAACAAATCTTGTCCAAAAGAAAATGTGCTCCATTTTGCTGATGTGTGCATGCTCCAGATGGTCTAAATAAATGTATGCCATAATGCCCGATGCCGGAGATCCCACTGGAAGGCCGTTTTGTTGATATATTATCCTGTTAAAAACAAAATAATAATTATTCAACGTAAATTTAATCATATATTAGTTGCCGACGGATTTTAGGAAAAAAAATTATTTTGAACAATTTGCTTTGTATAAAGCTCCACACCACAGCCAATCCAAAACAAGTCAACCCCCCCCCTCCCCTCCCCTTTCAAAGCCAGCAATAAGCTCCACACAGACACAGACTTTTCTAGCAGCAGGTTAACGAGAACGAGGAATAAGGGAGTAAGTACTATCAAACCACTTTCCAATTTTAAGTCCGAATACACATATTAGTTCTCTTTTTTTTCCCTTCTTCCTCAGACATCCACTTTTTACGACACTGTGCCATACGACCAAGTCCATACCGTCATTCAATTTTTACTTCAACAATGACAATAACCACGACATTTTCAACAATAAAGCAAATTGTCTTCACATCAGCACTTGTTATAAAACAACAAAGGATGTTCCCCCAAATCTTTAGCCAATTGTTTTAACTGCAAATTATCTAAACATCGGCACTTTACAAGATTGTCAATGTTGATACATGTTTTTATCCTTCACCGACGATTTATCCTTGATCAACGATTCGACTACGAATATTTGAACATTTTTTAACATATGTTTTTATATCCACAATAACAAATAAGAACACAGAATTCCTCAACTTCAAAGTTTTTATATATTATCATAAAACTCTGTTCAACATTTTACAAATGCATGACAGTTATCTGTGACCTGGATCCTAGGACGTTCTTTAAATTTTACTGTGTTTTTATGTCATATAACCCATGTCAACCATTTTAAATGTATTTAAAAGCAGATTTCATGTTGATTGTTGTTAAGATTCTTTTGATTCATTTATTTATTTACTGTGAACTGATGATGATTCCAAGGCAGTACCATATGGCTGATAAAACAGGCATGAGGGAGTTTTTAATAAGTATGATCGGTGGAAAACGGTAAATTAAAATGTAAACAGACTCCGGGATGGGTTTAAAGCAATTGTTGAGGAATGTGAAAATAGGTTTGTACCTTTAAAGGTGGTAAGGAATGGTAAAGATCCACTATATTATAACAGCGAAGTAAAGAAACTAATAAGGAGGTGCAGGCTGGAAAGAATTAGAGTTAGAAATGGCTGTGGAAGTAAGGAGAAATTGAAGGAACTTATTAGGAAATTGAATCTAGCAAAGAAGGCAGCTAAGGATAACATGATGGCAAGCATAATTGGCGGCCATACAAATTTTGGTGAAAAATTAAAGAGTATGTATAGGTACTTTAAGGCAGAAACAAGTTTCAAGGAGGACATTCCAGGAATCATTAATGAACAAGGGGAGTGTGTATGCGAGGATATTCAAAAGGCAGAAGTATTCAGTCAGCAGTATGTAAAGATTGTTGGTTACAAGGATAATGTCCAGATAGAGGAGATGACTAATACTAAAGAAGTATTAAAATTTATCTATGACAGCAATGACATTTACAGTAAGATACAAAAGTTGAAAACTAGAAAAGCAGCTGGAATTGATAAGGTTTTGGGGGATATACTAAAGATAATGGGTTGGGATATAGTACCATATCTGAAGTACTTGTTTGATTATTGTTTGCATGAAGGAACTTGACCAAAAGAATGGAGAGTTGCTACAGTAGCCCCTGTGTATAAAGGAAAGGGTGATAGACATAAAGCTGAAAATTACAGGCCAGTCAGTTTGACACGCATTGCATGTAAACTTTGGAAAAGCATTCTTTCTGATTATATAAGACATGTTTGCAAAATTAATAATTGGTTTGATAGAAGGCAGTTTGGGTTTAGGAAAGGTTATTCCACTGAAGCCCAACTTGTAGGATTCCAGCAAGATATAGCAGATATCCTGGATTCAGGAGGTCAATTGGACTGATCGCAATTGACCTGTCCAAGCATTTGATAGGGTAGATCATGGAGACTTGGCAAAAGAGTGACCGAATGGGTGGCTCTGTTTCTAGAAAACAGAACTCAGAGAATTAGAGTAGGTGAAGCTTTATCTGTCCCTGTAATAATTAAGAGGGGAATTCCACAAGGCAGTATTATTGGACCTTTATATTTTCTTATATATATCAATGGTATGTGTACAGAAGTGGAATCAGAGATAAGGCTTTTTGCAGATGATGTTATTCTGTACAGAGTAATAAATAAGTTACAAGATTGTGAGCAACTGCGAAATGACCTCGATAATGTTGTGAGATGGACAGTAGGCAATGGTATGATGATAAAAAGGGATAAAAGTCAGGTTGTGAGTTTCACAAATAGGAAAAGTCCTCTCAGTTTTAATTACTGCGTTGATGGGTTGAAAGTTCCCTTTGGGGATCATTGTAAATACCTAGGTATTAATATAAGGAAAGATTTTCATTGGGGTACGATTGAAAATAAAGGGTACAGATCTCTGCATATGGTTATGAGGGTATTTAGGGGTTGTAGTAAGGATGTAAAGTAGAGAGCATATTTGTCTCTGGTGAGACCCCAACTAGAGTATGGTTCCAGTGTATGGGACCCTCACTAGGGTTACTTGATTCAGGAAGTGGAAAAAATCCAAAGAAAAGCAGCTCGATTTGTTCTGGGCGATTTCCGACAAAAGAGTAGCGTTACAAAAATGTTGCAAAGTTTGGGCTGGGAAGTCTTGGGAGAAAGGAGACGAGCTGCTCGACTAAGTGGTATGTTAATACCAATGTAAATGGTCCATTATTGGACTCATTCGGGACAAATATTTCAGATTCCCTATAGGAATCAACATCTCTATCATAAGTGGTATGTTCCGAGCTGTCAGCAGAGAGATGGCGTGGGAGGACATCAGTAGACAAATAAGTTTGAGTGGTGTCTTTAAAAGTAGGAAAGATCACAATATGAAGATAAAGTTTGAATTCAAGAGGGAAAATTGGGGCAAATATTCGTTTATAGGAAGGGGAGTTAGGGATTGGAATAACTTACCAAGGGAGATGTTCAATAAATTTCCAATTTCTTTGCAATAATTTAAAAAAAGGCTAGGAAAACAACAGATAGGGAATCTGCCACCTGGGCGACTGCCCTAAATGCAGATTGATTGATTGATACTGAAAGTCTGATTCTGATCCTATTTGAATTTGTTGTCAATCAGATCAGTTGACCTCATGAGGCCGAGAGAATCCTGCACAGCGCAGGAATTATTGTTGGAGCCTCTTGCCAAAAGGTTCAAATGAAAACCTAGTAGGGTGAAATGAGCTACATATGTACAATATCTTATCCCTTTATTATTATTATTATTATTATTATTATTTCGCTGATGTTTTGAAGGATATCAGGAACAGCGTGAAGCCGGAAGACAGTGGAGCAGGCATTCGATCCATCTGTAAAACAAGAGCTGGAGCTGTTCTTCTTGAATTCAACAAAACAACTAAGATTGAAAATAGGGAGGTATTCAGTAATTCTCTGAGAGATGCCCTCGGACGTGATGGCGATGTAAAGCCTTTAATCCCCTGAACTACACTGGAGATTCGAGACATGGATGGCGTCACTACCGCCGCAGACGTGGAGGAAGCTGTAAGACGAGATTCCGGAAATCCCCATGGAGAACTGAAAATATCGGTCTCGAAACCAAACAGCTGGGGACAGAAACTTGCCATCTTCGAAACCAAAGACGAGGACGCTCAGAAATTACTGGAAGCAGGAAGAATGAAGATAGGATGGCTATACTGCAGAGTAAGAGCTAGAACCATGTTACCTCGCTGCTTCCGATGCCTATCATATGGTCACCTGGTAAGAAACTGCACAGGCTCCGACAGAAGTAAGCTCTGTTTTAAGTGTGGAGAATCTGGCCACAAGGCAGTAGACTGTAAAAACAACAATCCACGATGTGTGCTTTGTACAGACAAGGGTGTCAATGAAGCTAAACGAAATCACATTCCTGGATCGGGAGCATGTGCAATATTTCGTGAAGCTCTGGAGAAGGCAAAAAATCACAGTAAATGATGCGAATACTTCAAGCAAACATGCACAGGAGTCAAACAGCTAACGATCTTATGACACAGCTGATTTACGAGATGGAAGTAGACATCGTTATTATTAGCGAACCATATCAAGAGAGGGACCATCCAGGGTGGTTTGTGGATAACCTCGGTACAGCTGCAATTTGGATACCAGATCTAGGAAAAGTCCCAGTAACACAGCATGGATGCGATGATGGTTTTGTTTGGGTACAGACTGGGGGAATCACTATTGTAAGCTGTTATTTTACGTCAAATGAATCTGTTTCCAACTTTCAGATCAAACTTGATGGTCTTGAGGATGTAAAACGCAGAATGGAAAAAAAACTAGTGGTCGCTGGTGACGTAAATGTTCAAGCGTTGGAATGGGGCATGCCACAAACAGACTCCAGAGGACGTCGTATAACGGAGATGGCAGCCAGAACGGGTTTGGTGGTCAACAACATTGGAAATGTGCCAAAATTTCGACGGCCAGGATGCCAGGGAACAATACCGGATGTAACCTTTTCATCAGAGGATATTACGCCTAAGATTTCTGAATGGCAAGTGATTGAGAACTACATGGGGAGCGATCACCAATATATCATCTTTCGACTGCTCCAAGAATCTCCTCAAGAAAGAAACATCTTGCACAGGCCAGCACGGTGGAACGTAGCCGGTATCAACAAGGAAACGTTCATTGATGTAATACAGAATGGAATGGAGAACATAACTGAAAAATGTTCTGCTCGTAGAGGGAAAGAAGCAGCTGGGTTATGTGTTGAACTCACTATGCAGCTAATCCATCAAGCATGCAACGCCTCAATGCCCCGAAGGAGACCGCGAAATAGCAAGCGCCCAGCGTACTGGTGGACCGAAGAGATTGCTGAACTGAGAAAGAATTGTCTGCGACTTTGACGCAGGGCTCAGAGGATGAGAGGCAGTAAAGAGAATACCTCAGTCACAGTGGAGTACAAGTCAGCGAAGAAGGAACTCCGTAATGCAATCAGAAAAAGTAAAGCCGATAAATGGTGGGCACTGGCTAAAGAAGTAGAAGATGATCCATGGGGACAAGGTTATAAGATTGTAATGAAGAAACTCGGGACATTTTCAACCCCAAGTGCTGATCCGCAAACAATTAAATAAATTGTGGATACACTATTCCCAGACCATCCAGAGAGGATTGATTGTGACGACGAAAAAGAACTGGATGATATACCCCTCTTCACTGTAGAAGAGCTGAATGGAGCTATTAGCTCTCTTAGAAACAAGAAAACTCCAGGACCAGATGGTATACCTACAGAAGTGCTAAAGATAATAGCAGAACTATGTCCAGAACTGTTGCTGAATATGTACAATCATTGCCTGCAAACGGGTGTTTTTAGTCCCCGATGGAAAATGGCTCGTTTGGTTCTGATCAGCAAAGGAAAACTTGGCGGTTATAGACCTTTATGTATGCTGGACACAGCTGGAAAAGGCCTGGAAAAACTTCTGCAGCCCAGAATACTCTCAGCAGTTCAACTAGCAGGGGATCTATCTGTTCGTCAACATGGATTTCGGAGAGGACACTCAACGCTAGATGCAGTGTGGGAGGTGGTGAATAAAGCAGAAAGGGCACAAATGGGAAACCATCATTCCCGTAAATTGACACTTCTTGTGACCCTGGATGTGAAGAATGCCTTCAATTCGGCAAGATGGAGCGACATGTTGGTAGCTCTTGAGGAAACTTTCAAGCTACCACAATATCTTATGCGCATAATGAGAGATTACTTCAAAGATCGCACTCTGTTGTATGATACGGAAGATGGAGAAAAGACAAAACGCCTGACTGCTTGTGCAGCGCAGGGATCGATCCTTGGTCCAGATCTTTGGAACATAATGTATGATGGCTTGTTACGTTTGGAGATGCCAGAGGACACGAAGCTTGTGGGCTACGCTGATGATGTGGCCGCCTTGATAGTAGCTCGTAATGTTGAAATGGCTCAAATCAAACTGAACCAGGTGATGTGGCGCATAAAAGAATGGATGATGAGCCACAGTCTAACATTAGCCAAACACAAAACGGAGATAGTTCTTCTGACGAGGAAAAGGATCGAAACTCTTGTACCAATGACTGTTGGAGAGTTAGTGATTGAAACATCTGCGAGCACAAAATATCTGGGAGTGACACTTGACTCCAAGCTCACATTCTGGAATCATATTCAGAGAGTGACAGACAAGGCAGTAAAATACATGACTGCACTTAGCAGACTAATGGGAAATATTAAAGGTCCGAAATCCAGTAAACGACGTCTTCTCATGTCGACGGTTCAGTCAGTGCTCCTATATGGCTCTGAAATCTGGGCTGAATCCTTGAGATTTGCTTGGTATCAGAGAAGGATAGCTGCCATACAACGGAGAGCGGCTTTACGTATTGCATGCGCATACCGCACGGTTTCCGAACCTGCAATCCTCACGGTGGCAGCAATAGCCCCAATAGACCTACTTGCATTGGAGCAACATGAAATCTGGTGTACCCAAGGAGAACTGGGAAAGAAATGTGCAAAGAAGCGTGCCTTCAGTCAACGGATGAGGCGATGGCAACTCAGATGGGAAAGTGACCCTCGAGGCAAATGGACCAAGCGACTGATACCACGCTTGGATATCTGGGTTGAAAGGGCCCATGGTGAAGTAAATTACTACCACACGCAGCTTCTAACAGGGCATGGATATTTCCGGAAATTCCTGCATAAAGTGGGCAGAGCGAGTGAGGCAGCATGCATATACTGTGATGACATTGACGACGTATTTCACACTTTTTTTGTATGCGGCCATTGGACGATTCAGAGAAGATGTGTGGAAACTGAACTAGGAGAATTGACAACAGATAATATTATTTCGGTGATGCTGCGAAACCAGGAATCCTGGAATCGCGTGGCAGTGTACGTGGAGAACGTCCTCCGTCAGAAGAAGAAGGATTTGGAAGCATACGAACGTTCGTAAAGGAGAAATGAAGAAAGAAGACGTCTGAAAGACAAAGCACGATATCACCCTGAAGTAATGCGAGAGCGGTTCCGGGGTGATGATACACATCGTGGGAAAAGGGTGTGTGGTTTTTAGTGGGTAAGAATCCCACATACTTGTGGAGTGCGGACCCTTCACAAGTGTCTTTTGAAGATTTTCCACAATCCCTCTTAAAAAAAAAAAAAAAAAAAAATATAATAATAATAATAATAATTATTATTATTAACTTTACTGGCCACACTAGACCACCTGAGCCATATCACGTTCACTTTCTCTTTGAAGGTTGTAATGTTTGGTTCTTATCAAACCTGTGAAACTGAAGACTGAACATACACATACACAGTATGTGTTTACTTATTTACAACATCCTACCATCGTATGTGTTTTGAGAACAGATGTATTCTCTTCTTCAGCAACTAACAAAATCTCAAAATCCCTAAGAAGGCCATCAATCTACACTAAAATGCCAACAGTTCTGTTTCTTGTTGCAAACTGAATCACATTTCCTGATCTTCCTCCGAGAGAAAAATTGTTCATGTTGTTCAAATTGTTCTTGTTTGTTACTTTTGCAATCACTAAGTATTCCATTTCTGGTATAGTAATTATTATATAAGATTACATTAAGAGCTGGTAACTGAACAGTTGTTTAAAACATAATCAAAATTATATTTTAATCATAAATTAAAAGTAACTATGTTTGTACTGATTAGGTGAAGCAAAAAATAAAAATAAAATAAAAATACTTGTATGCCAGCCCCAAAAGCCCCAAATCAATCTTCATAATCTACAACAAAACATCCACGAACTAGTAAACTCTATGTTGTGTAAAATAAAATAAAATAATAAGAAAGACAATTCTACAAAGTTATGAACTTGCAGTGTCGAAAAATATATGTAAGCATGACGAACTGTACATCTTGCGGGCTGAATAAGCTTTGAATGATGTGCTGCCTGTCTAACCAGTGTAGCTTAAACCTGGAACAGCTGAGCAGAGAAAGGAGGGGATCTGACGACTATATTTCAGGTATGGTAAATGCTGCTAAGGATTCAATGTTCTGTTATCTTTTCTTTTACTTTAGTCCCTTTTTTTACCCAATGTATCGAAATGCTAATTTAAATAATAGATTTTCTTCTGAACCGTATTAATTAAAATTGAGTTCACTATTATTCATTTGTGCCAGGTAAATTTCAATACTACCGAGCTCGATAGCTGCAGTCGCTTAAGTGCGGCCGGTATCCAGCATTCGGGAGATAGTAGGTTCGAACCCCACTGTTGGCAGCCCTGAAGATGGTTTTCCGTGGTTTCCCATTTTCACACCAGGCAAATGCTGGGGCTGTACCTTAATTAAGGCCACGGCTGCTTCCCTCCCACTCCTAGCCCTTCCCTGTCCCATCGTCGCCATAAGACCTATCTGTGTCGGTGCGACGTAAACCAACTAGCAGAAATTTCAATACTCTCAAGAACATTCATAAATCTACCTTTCTGTGTTGAATGTGTAAGTTTTATACTGTGTTTTATGTATGTGAACTCCTGACTGTTGTCTGTCATATGTTCTCCCATTGCTGAATACCTTCTGTGTTTCACTGCGTTGACGCGTTCTTTGTACCGGACCGTCAAAATCCTCTCTGACTGACCAATATACTGTTGTTTACATGTTTGGCGTGTCAGTCTATATATTCCTGATTTACTGTATTTACTGTTAGTCTCTATACTATTAGAATGGAAAATTATCTTACTAGTGTTGTTATTGGTCCTGTATGTAATTTCAGTATTCCATTTTCTAAAGATTTCTGATAATGTTTACAAATGCCTGAACATTACACCAACTCCAGTTAGGGTTTGGCAATGATGGGATAGAAAAGGGCTAGGAATGGGAAGGAAGCAGCTATGGGTTTAATTAAGGTACAGCCCCAGCATTTGCCTGGTGTGAGAATGGGAAACTATGGAAAACCATCTTCAGGGTTCCTAATGGTGGGGTTTGAACACACCATCTCTCGAATGCAATCTCTAATACATAATTCAGTCTTAACTTTGTTGTTGTTGTTGTTGTTGTTGTTGTTTGGGTCATCAGTCCATAGACTGGTTTGATTCATCTCTCCATGCCACTCTATCCTGTGCTAATTTTTTCATTTCTTTGTAACTACTTTACACTTCATTTATTGCACTGCACCTGCCATGGTGGCAACCATAAAAGGAGAAGATATATAAATATTTTTGAAGAAAATCACATTCAGCTTTCTTCTGGGTTGTCAATACTAGGGCAACCAAGGACTAGGGAGTTTTCCACCCCCCTCCCCCCTTTCATGATCCCTTTGTCCCTCTTTCTTCAATTGATCATTCCTTTACGTTCTTTTGATTTTGATAGTCATCTATGATTTCTTCCTTGCCAGTAACAGCTGTTCATCAGGGGGTTTTATCTTATAAATACAATATGACAATAGCCACCTCAATCACTAGTTAATTCGTTAGCATGACAAATAAATAATATTTCCATGTCTGCAATGCTCTCCCAGGGTTGTGACCTCTCAGGATGTGACCCTGAGTCTGTGGATTTTGATACCTGATCTCCAAGCACTGGGGTTCAACTATAATTTCTCTAGATGAAATGTTTTAATGGTGGTATGGCTGCCAATTATGCCTACAGTCATGTTCTCTTTAGCTGACTTCTTTGTTAAATTCAATTTCCTAGTAAGTTCATTCAATTTCTCCTTACTTCCACAACCATTTCTTTCCAACCTGCACCCCTTTCTTAGTCTCTTTACTTCTCTATTATAATATAAGCCAGTCGTCACTAGCCATTACCACCTTTAAAGGTACATACCAATTTTCACATTCCTCAACAATTTCTTTAAATCCATCCCACAGACTGTTTACAATGAAAATCATTCTCGGTCCTTTGGGATTCTGTTGTATACAGGTGTTACTGAATAACCTTATTGGTAAACTTAAAAACTATAATCAGGTGATAATAGTTAAGTTTCAAGATAGGCTATATATAAGAATAAATTAACATAAAGAAATAAATGAACTGGATTAAAGCCACTATATATATTTATTTAATAATAAAGCCAAGCTTTCAGCCAAATTGCATTGGCCTTCATCAGGGCATGTGAAGTTTTGCCTCCGACAGTGAGCAAAGAAATTCTCCCAAGGAACGTGGAAGTCATGCCCGAACTATCCACAGCCTACCCCACTAATTGGACTCAAGGATCGTGGTGCTGTGCAGGGCCAATGCAATTTGGCTGAAAGCTTGGCTTTATTATTAAATAAATATATACAGTGGCTTTAATCCAGTTCATTTATTTCTTTATGTTAATACAATGAGCCACGAAAACCTATGTTCATTAATTAATTAACTTGATGCCTATAATGTGATAACAAGCATACAGTGGTACAGAAATGAAAAGAAAATGTCAATATTCGCTGTACCAAAAACTGTACATAATAAAAGTTATGCAAAATAAAATTTCTGATGTTTCATGAATGTTTCCCTATTACTGTATGAGGAACAAAAATTAAGATACTTGCAATTAATACATTTTTATGAACTTCAAACCCTGCCAGGGATGAGGAGTAGAGATAATCTGTATACATGACTAATGTTCATTTCTTGTTTACTTTTCATCAGTGAGCAATACACTCGCTTATTACCTTGTACTAAACACATAATATCTTACTGCAACACCAGTGTATAAGTTTTCAACTAAAAGTTCTTTATTGGACCAGAAAGTCCCTTTCAGTGACATTACCATTAATATGCATTCCAGCCTTTGGAAGAACGTAAAGAAATAACTGTTTGAGCTTTGCAATAAGTTAATTTAAAAGTAATCAAGTTTGTTCACATCTGACTTCTTACATGGTCTACAGACATCCTGTAATCAACATTGTAGGTATAAGTGTGGGCCAATGTTGCCACCAGTTATTAATACTTATATTTCAAATTTATTTGAAACTATTTTTGTTTTACCTCTATTTACCTTCTTTTCCTTCTTTTCTTTTTTTGATAGTGATTTACTGTTACAACAACTCACACAAGCTTTTGGTGATAGTAGGAGAGGAAAGGGCTAGGACTGTAAAGGAAGCAGCCGTGGACTTAATTAAGGTACCAGTGGTCTGCCCACCACCTCCCGAATGCAAGCTGCTACACGGTCCAAACCACGCAGACAACTTACTCAATATTTTAGCTATTATACAGCCACCATAAGGCTAAGGGAAGTACATTATTCTAATCGCTTACTTACCTTTTTCCATTGCCGCCCCTCCCATTGCTTAATTGTCTTACGAACACTATAGTCAGCAACTTCATCTTCTTTTGCATTTAGGAGTGCAACTCGAAGTTCATAAATACTTCCACAATCAAATCGACCAGTGTACCTGCAGACAATGATCATTCATTTTCTTCTTACATTTATCAGGAAATTATCAGGTGATAATAGTAAATAAGTAAATAGTAAATAAGTAAGTAAATTAAAATGATGCTCATAATGTGATAAGTAAAAAAGTGAATACTAATAAGACATATTCGTTACTTGATCTGTTACTCTCCTTCACATTTGTGAAAAAGATCTCTTACATCACCCCTCTGAAAAGAAAAAGACAACATTATGGTCTACACCTCCTGCATTTACCTGGTGTGAAAATGAGAAACTAGAGTAAAACCATATTCAGGGATGATCTCCTGAATGCAAACAAAAAACTATACATCCTGTACTGCAACTGACTACAACTCTACCACTAATTTATCATCATCATAATCATTTATAAAAGATGATCATCATTAATAGGAGATTCTAAACTTGTCAAATTTTGGGAGGAATAAATTTGTTTGTCCTCATTCTACTGGATACTTTTAGCATAGCATACATGAAAGGAAGTGTAAGCTCTTCTCCTTTCACCCATAAGCTTACTTAGGACTGCTATTATTTCCTGATGTTATGCTAGTCCTTTTAAGGACTTAGTGCTCATTTCCACCTCATTAGGACTGCTCCAATAAAGAGACACTGTAATTTTTATTGAATTATTTCTACTACGATACTATGTCAAGTTTTAAGAAGTGTGATAAATTAAGCACATAGTGTTTCAAGATTATTCTATTTTATAATTTGTTGTTCTTTTTAAAATCAACTTTATATTATAAGTGAGAAAACTGATTTGCATATGTTATTATCAGTTTATGGCATAAGACTCGCAAGTCTTTGACTTGTTGAAAATATAAACTTAGAGACAGTATATTTTTAACACCGTTTCATGTTGTTAAGATGGTTTTAAATTGTGATGAACTTGATGTTGATAAACTTATATGATTGTCAATTTTTCAACAAACTTCTATCAGCTGATGATGACGCAGTGGGGCATCGAAACTAATACTGACTGAAAAATATATGTTGTAATTACATCTACACAACCATTTTTATGTATTGAATAAACACCCCCCCCCCCCCAATGGCGCTACAGCCCTTGAAGGGCCTTGGCCTACCAAGCGACCGCTGCTCAGCCGAAAGGCCTCCAGATTGCGAGGTGTCGTGTGGTCAGCACGACGAATACTTTCGGCCGTTATTCTTGGCTTTCGAGACCAGGGCCGCTATCTCACCGTCAGATATCTCCTCAATTCTAATCACATAGGCTGAGTGGACCTCGAACCAGCCCTCAGGTCCAGGTAAAAATCCCTGACCTGGCTAGGAATCGAACCCGGGCCTCCGGGTAAGAGGCAGGCATGCTACCCCTAAACCACGGGCCGGCTGAATGTATTGAATAAGGTGGACCCAAAATTATAATAAAGTTCCACTTCTTTACTCATATCATTTATATATATAAGAAAACATAAAGGTCCAATATATGCCTTGAGGAATTCCCCTCTTAATGATTACAGGATCAGATAAAACATAACCTACTTTAATTCTCTGAGTTCTGAACCGAACTCCTCCGTTGTCGATAACATAAGACATAATAAGATACGCACAACGGGAGAATAGAGGCGTGGACCGCGACTAGGAAAGGCTAATGACACAGCCCTGAACTGGAAATGTCCCTCATTTCAACACAGTATAGGATAAACACTAAGACTACTAACAGTAAAATACAGATTAAATTCAAATGAGGGTTTATTGAAAATAATAGAAAAATTCAAAAAAAAAAAAAAGAACAAATAAGGAATGAAGCCACAATCAAAACGAGATAATACATACATGTTCAATACCCATCCAACTGGAAATCATATCATTGATGTGTGACCACATCTTTTCAATTCAAAACACCAGGCTGAAATTATTAATATAACGCACTCACTATTTCAACTGTAGTCTCGCTACATAATACCGTGATGCAATTACAATCCACACGGATTAGTTCAATCATTCTTTCAGCGAGCATAATGAAAATTCCAAGCCTACACTTCTATTATTATTTCCACATCGTCTCAACAATTATTACACATCATAAATCCTTCGCAGCGAGGAGCAAGAAAGAATAGTTAACAATAAACCCAGAGAAACATAAAAAAACCATGCAAGATCACATCTTAGCACAGAGAACAACATCTCTGGACCAAAGAATTAAAATTCAAAGCCAAAGAGAAGCATAGGCATTCGCATAGCCCGAATGAAAACAAACAACATGGCGGCCTCCAGGTCAACAAATGGCCAGGACGGACACCAAGGCAAAACAAGAATAGCCGTACCCACGACAAGCAAGAGGTCCAGAAAAAGATTAAAATATTTAATAAACTGATCGATACGTCATCCTTACTCTCCTTTCACACGCCCACACACACAAACAAACACATACACACTGCCAGCATCGGCAAATGACACGAGCAGTTGCACCAGTAAATAAGTTGAACACAATCTAGTATAATGTGACTCACCTGATCACAAATATGGGGTCTCACATATGTTAGGGATAGCGTGCATGGCTCAGGCAATTAGCAGCAACATATTAGTGACCTAACGGTCATGCATAAACCCATCGCTTATGCACTCCGTACGACCCGAAATGCATCTCCGAGCCGAGACGCAGGGCATTCATTCATACGATAGTAAAGTGTTTTAGATGCAGTGCACCAAAATAAATCAATCAGAGACCCAGCCACGAACACATCGCTATCACGTCAACAACAGACACACAACCCATTCTCGCTCTGAGTACAAGGACGCATATCAATCTGCTATGCATGATTGTGAAGAACGTCTTACAAACACCGTAAAAGCATGGTTAAAATAAAGATTAACGTACCTGTCATATCAGTAATTTAAATTATAAGAAGCAAGGTAGTATGGGTCATGTTTAAATCTATTATAAACCCATTTATAACGTAAGAACGCCGCTCCAATCTGCGAGGGCTCCATCTTTATATTCAGCAGTCATAACAATGCAAAGATTCACTCCAAAGAGATAAGACAAAGGTCTCGCTGAAAGGACGATCCTCCGTGCACACGACCGAGGAAGCTGCCCTCTAGGGTACAATCATGGAAATACATAAGTCAACTGAGGTGAGGCAGACACAAGTTCTTGGCAATATAGAAAACATCAATTTAATGAACATGCCATATTAGCATGTTTCATTCTATTTGCTAAAAATATAGCCACCCATGATCTACCGTATCAAATGTCTTAGGTCAATCGTGATACAGTCAACTGACTTCCTGAATCCAAGATATCAGCTATATCTTGTTGGAATCCTACAAGTTGAGCTTCAGTGGTCTAACATTTCCTAAACCCGAGCTGCCTTCTATCGAACCAGTTATTAATTTTGCGAACATGTCTAATATAATCGGAAAGAATGCTTCCCCAAAACTTACATGCAATGCATATCAAACTTAATGGCTGGTAATTTTCAGCTTTATATCTACCACCCTTTTCTTTATACACAAGGGCTACTATAGCAACTCTCCATTCACTCGATGTAGCTCCTTCATGCAAACGATAGTCAAATAAGTACTTCAAATATGGTCCTATATCCCAACCCATCGTCTTAAGTATATCCCCAGAAATCTTATCAATTCCAGCTGCTTTTTTCTGTTATAATATAGTGGGTCTTTACCATTCCTTACGACCTTTAAAGGTACATACTTGTTTTCACATTCCTTAACAATTGTTTTAAACCCATTCCACAGTCTGCTTACATTTTTACACACCATTTACCAGCAATCATAGTCACCCTTTAAAAACTCTCTCATGCGTATTTTAACAGCCATATGGTACTGCCTAATAGTCCTACTTTCATGAAGTTCCTTTCTATCAAATTTATTTTTAATGATGACAAAAACAGCTATTACTTTGGTTTCTCTATAGAGCTCATCTGGTTTTACCAGCACCACATCCAGGATTTTTTCACTCTAGTTGGTTCCATCACTTTCTGAATCAGGTGCCCTACCCATATTAAATTTGCCATTTGCTGGTCATGCTTCCTGTCGTTTGCATTACCTTCCCAATTGACATTTGGTAAATTGAGATCACCCGCTACAATCACGTTCCTTTCCTTATCGTTTCCCACATAGCTGATTATCTTATCAAATAATTCTGAATCGGCATCTGCGCTACCCTTTCCCGGTCTGTACACTCCAAACACATCAAGTTGCCTATTATTTTTAGAAATGAGCCTTACACCTAGAATTTCAGGTTTGTCATCTTTAACTTTTTCGTAGCTCACAAATTCTTCTTTCACCAGAATGAATAATCCCCCTTCCACCATTTTTATCCTATCTCTACGATACATACTCCAGTTCCGGGAGATAATTTCTGCATCCATTATATCATTATTATTATTATTATTATCATTATTAATATTATTAAGGCCAATTTTATGAAGTAACAGCTTCAATATTAAGGACTAAATGTGTGTCAAAAATAATGTGCACTAAGCAAGGATTATATGTGCAAAAATTGAATTTTTCATAAACAATTCAGAAATGACAATCAATGAAGTGATAGTTATTTGTACACAAAGTGAAGTTAGATTCCAGACAGTGAATGTTGTTCAAACTGTTGTCCACCACATTCAATGCAATGAACAGTAGAATTAGAAAAATGTGTTATATCTTCAAGACAATGCTCTCAAGATCTATTCAATCCAAAGTATGAAAAAAAGCTTCGTTTATAATGTGTGGTGGGCAACCTAAATTTATACATTTTTCATAGTTATCCTTTAATAATGTAAAAGCTAAATGTTTTCACAAAACAAAAAAACAAACAAAAAAACCAACAACAACAACAACAAAAAAAAGGAATTTGTATTATCTGCACAAAATGCAGAGACTTTATAAAAAGAGAGACCATGCTCAGCTAATGAGGACTTGATACGATTAGATATAGGTTTGGCAGTTTCATGTGATTTCTCGATGAAATATTTCTTTGGGGGGGGGGGGGGGGGAATACTGCACACAAATAGGATTGTATTTTCTGTTTGCTTTGTTTAAGTTGTGTGTACAAACAGAGAAAAAATTCACTTTCTTTAGGTCACTAAAAATACCATTCACTATAAAACGCACCAACACATCTTTCACTATTAACTGATTAGCTGATTATCTTATCATTTCATGTTTGTCGTGTTTAACTCTTTCGTAGCTTACAAATTCTTCTTTCACCAGAATGGACACTCCCCTCCTACCATTCCTATCTTATCTCTATGATAAACACTCCATTTCCATGAGAAAATTTCTGCATCCATCATATCATTTCTCAGCCATGATTCAATTCCTATTACAATATCTGGTAAGCATATATCTATTAACCTTTTAAGTGCCGAGTTACAAGTTGACTGTTTGGTACCTAAGTGCTGAGTTTTTCATTCGTAGGTAAAAAAATTGTGGAAGCCTCGATTTTTAACTTATCAGTAAATCTAAATGCAAATGGAAAATCCTACATTTATGTTCAATATTATTTTGAGAGAAAACAAAATTACACTTTTTGTACCCAAACGCACATCATCTTTATACAAAGCAAAGTGTTCAAAATAATTTTTTTTCCTAAAATCCTTAGGCAACTAATACATGAAACACCTTACGAGTACATAAGTTGATATTTTAAAATACTTTCTAAACCTGGAATGTGGTGACAGCTCAATGTTTTCCACCTGCTGTTTGTGATACTGATTTGTTTCATCAACAACCAGCTGCACAAAATCGACTGGCACAAAAGTTTTAAAATAATCAATGATTTTGGGGTTGTCATCACCTACTTCTTGGCTCCCAGAGTCCGTCACAGTTACTTGAAAGTCTGGCAGAGAAAAGTCATCCATCCGCCTTGAAAATAGCGATGATATAGTTTTTGAACTCACCGTGTTTTTTCTTTCATTTAGAAGGAGGCTCTGTTTCTTTCTCACTTACAATATTTTCAGCACTCTCTGTATCACTCTCACTTTCAAAATCGCTTAACAATTTATTAAAATAATCATCTTCTTCATCACTTTTCACTGTGGTTAATAACTGAAAGATTCTTTGATCTGAAATCGCTACGAGAGCTACTAGGTTGTTGCTCTGCCATGCTTGTTTACATCACAGATGAACTCCACAGGCGTCTACAAAAAGGTCCGTAAGTTACATTCCAAAGTTGTAAGCCATAATCAATTAGTTCAACATAATGCCCAACAGATGGCAGAACATGCCAGAGATCGAATCGGCACTCAAGAGTGAAGTGAGAAACTAAAAAACAAAATTAAAGTTCTTGTGCACCTTCTATGGATGGGCGTAGCAGTGCTGGACTGGCCGCGGCAGCCCATCTATTGATGGGCGTAGCACTCAGCAGGTTAAATTACTTCTATTACTTTCTTTACAATACTTCTACAGTTCAACACTAACTTTTTCTACATCATCTCTATTTGACGTCCAGATCCCTGTATCGTTATCACCTCTCCCTGATGATGACGATGATGATGATTGTTGTTTAAAGGGGCCTAACATCGAGGTCATCGGCCCCTAATGATATGAAATGAAATAACAAAAAATTTAAATTCATCTACTGACCAAAATAAAATAAAAAATGTCATGAAGAATGAATGGATGGACATGAACCCTACAAAAAAACAAAAAGAAACAAACAAACAAACAAACAAACAAACAAACAAACAAACAAAAACAGTGGATCAGACACAAATGAAGATCGTGAATAATAGTATTACTGACCAAGGGACCACAAGGGAGCACAATGATGCTTGATGTCTATAGGGGTGCAAAATCCACGACTAAGGCCCCACAGAATGGTACATGTCGTGAGTAAAGTAGAACCATCGTATTTGTCATGTTGGGGTACTAATCAAAAGTAGTGAAGACTCACGGTGTTCCACACAAGATGGTACTACTCACAAGTATTGTACTTTGTACAGGTAACGCAGACCTATGGTGTTTCGCACACAATGGCGTCACTTACAGCCAACGCAAACCGATGAGTTTCCTCACCTAAGTGTACTAGTCACGGGTGCCGGTCCCATGGGCCCCGTGGTGTTCCTCACATAGTGGGTACTAATCACAGGCAACGCAGACCCACGGTGCCTCTCATATAGTGGTACAACTCACAGGCAACGCCCAGACCCGCGGTATTGCTCACATGGGTACGACGCACGGGTACTGGAAAACCACCAGGCCAGGCTCTATACTGCTACTAATCACAAACCTATTTTGTACCTAATATAGTGGTACTATTCGCAAGTACAGGCAACCCATGGTGTTCCCCGCGTGATGGTATGAATCAAAAGTAGTTTCATGGTTCTAATTCGATCATCCCTTGGTCGCCCCTTTTAGTCGCCTCTCATGACAGGCAGGGGATACCGTGGGTGTATTCTTCATCTGAGTCCCCCACCCACAGGGGGTAGTGTGTTTGGTCCGCGAGAGGTATTTTATTTCCCGGTTAGGACCCCCCTATCTGCCACCTGGGACACGCCACGTGGGAGTATCACCTCTCCCCCTGCTACGCCAGCGTAGTAGGTTCGTGGTCACCTCTCCCTAGACCACCCTGTTTCCCTGAATGTATTTCCCTATAACCCTTCTAAACAAATTACCTAACTTATATGTACTACTGCAGTTTAAGTGAAGGCTATCTGAGCGCAGATCCCTATTTCCTACCTACCGATTAGGATCTAGAAATCTTGCTCCCAATTTCCCACATACCCACTCCACAGTCTCATTGAAATCTCTAATCACCTTCCAGTCAGTATCTCTCCTACACAGTATTCCACTGATAACAATCTCTGCTTCCTTAAACTTCACCCGTGCTGCATTTACCAGATCTCACACATCCCCAACTATTTTGGTACTTTCACCTGCTTGCCCTACATTGTTGGAATGAATGTGAACCACTACCACCTTCTCCTTTCCCTCCTCCTTCTCTTCTACTTTCCTCAACATCTGCCTTAACCTAATTCCTGGATAACACTCTACCCTCGTTCTCTTTCCTGCACACACTTTCCCCACATGTCTAACAATGGAATCCCCCATGACCAGAGCCTTAACCCTACCCACCTCATTTGATCCCCTCCCATCCTGGTCAGTCCTATCTTTCCAGGTGGCTGCAGAAGTACTTCGTTCTCCCTTTCCTCTCTCCCATGCACCTGTTCCACCTTCCTTTTCCTATCTTTGTCCAGCTCCACGGTTAGTGAGCTGGCCTTTGGTCACAGGGGTCACAGGTTCGATTCCGAGCAGGGTCAGGAATTTTAACCATGATTGGTTAATTTCACTGGCACGGAGGCTGGATGTATGTGTCGTTTTCATCATCATTTCATCCTCATCATGATGCGCAGGTCGCCTATGGGAGTCAAATCAAAAGACCTGCACCTGGTGAGCCGAAAATGTTCTTGGACACTCCCGGCACTAAAAGCCATACGCCATTTCATTTTCCTATCCTCTACTCTGTATTTCCCTTTCTTACCTTTTCCTTTCCTCCTACTTCCACACTACTCAGCTACAGTTCCCTGTTCTTAATCTTCCCTCTGTTGTTCTACCTGCAATGACTCATTCTGCAATGTCCTTCCCCTTAAAACATCAGACCACCTGTCTTCTACAATCCCTTGCCCCCTTCCTTCCCATCCCTCTTTTACACCTACCATATCCCATACATTGTTTGAGGGAGGCCTATCTTCCTTCCTGTCCTCTGAGGGAACCCTAATTATCTCCCTCAAACGCTTCAACTCCTCCCTCATACTCCTTAATGCCTGGCCACACCCACAGTTCCTGCACTTGCATTCTTTAGCCATTATATATGTAATAATGAAAAAGGAAAAGACAAAATAACTTATTCTGTGCAAAAAAAAAAAATTAAAAATGAAAGGAAAGAAATACTTTTTAGGTTAGTACGCAAGGATCACACAACAAAAAGGTAATTAATATACTATTACACTAGAATACTACTTAGGGCCGGTTCTACCACCTACTGGTAAAGTAGCGCATAACTTGCCCTCTGCGTAAAAGGATGTTTCCGTTTGACCACCCCCAGATAGCGCTATTGGCAGCATAAATCGTAGTTACCCAGCTCGTAATTTATTGGCCACTTCGAGGGTTCGATAAGACTTTACCTGCCGGGCAAGTTTTGAGAGCTGAACATTATTAGCTGTATTTCTGGTGACATACAACTTAAATTAGCTTAGTATACTGAAAAAAGCATGATGGTGTAACAGTGGCCGATATTGTATTGCAGGATCTTGAACATTAATGCTTCCCTTGAGTTGCAACGGTCACACCAGCCTCTCGCATTGGTAGCTTAGGGAGCACATTTTATACGTCAAGCTTTCGTAAAGAAACTTTAAAAGGATATAAAATCAAAATCTATTTGGAAATCATTTCAAATGAGCTTTAACTTTCTACTTTTTCAGTTTTCAGACACGAGGTATAACTTAATGTATGTATACCAATTTCCTCAAGCGTTCTCGTAGCGTAATGACTAACACGCTCACTTCATAATACGAGGTATGCAGGTTCGAGTCTTTATTATGACGAATCATTTTTATTTTCATTATTAGCGTTGTGTTAATCTGTATGCCTCTTTTCATACGTTCTTTTGTTAATAATATATTTCATTGAAATATTTAATCACAATATTATGTCTGCTAGGAAATTGCTTTATATGTATGCTACTTATAGAAAGTGATGTTATGATTAATAGCATATAGGACTTTCGCCCAGGTAGCAGATTCCCTATTAGTTCTTTACATAATCGTTTTGGAAATTATTTCGACGAAATTGGAAACTATTCCATTCCCGAATTCCTCTTCCTATGAATGGATATTTATCCCGATTAGTTCTTTACATTTACAGTAACTCCCAACTTTATCTTCATAAAGTTAAACATTAGAATGAAATGCATTATCAATTAATGAAAGCATGTGGAATTAAACGAGGTCACAGAACTAGTTGCAAATAGAGCATCATGGAGATACTTAATCAATTCACAGAAGCCTGCAGATAGAATGCTCAAAGGCAATAAGTCCGAAGAAAAGGTGTGTGTGTATACGTATATGGAAGCGTGTAAAAGAGAGTTAAGAACAACGGCAGGGAACGAAAATACATTTTAAAATGTAAATTAGAAATACAATGAAAACCTGCGTACCTTCTATTACATAGCGAGCGACTTGACCAATCTACTACGGTACGAGAATAATTTTCAAAAACGCTGCCTTACATGACAGGTTATAACTGGCGTAAGAAAATGTAATCTCGAGATTTTAATCCCAATTAGGTATTGATATTGAAGATCATGGATTAAAATCACAAAAGCTTGACATAAATCGTTGTCCATAACTCTTAATACTCCCCTATTAGGCTTTTTGGAGATAATCAGCAGACGCAAGCACAGGTAAATAAGACAATCAAAATAAGTTTCATATATCTGATGATAGATAGCACCACACTCAAAAGCGAAAGTAGCTGAAAATCAGTCTAGCCAACTTCGTATATCGGTGTCTAGCTCCGGGTAGCTACCTAGCACTTGCGAAGAGGTGGTTGGACGCAAGGCAAAGTACCAGCCGATTTACATCTCCAGGTAGTTTACCTCCCGGGCAGCTGACAGCCACTTTACCAGCAGATGGTAGTACCGGCCCTTAGTTGTATTATATTTTTATCCTACAACATCCTAACAGAATGAAAACTGCCATTAATTATTACTGAATATCGAAAGGAATACACTAGAATCACACAATTCTAAACTCCAATTAAGTCTATCCTATTACAACAACAGAATTCTAGTAAGAGTTTCTAGGGAGGTACTTCTACTACACAAATACTTCAGAATAATAAAAGAAGCACACTAATTTCAAATAAAATACTACAATACACTACAAATATCCAAAAGGTTACCGTGCACAAGGATGCACACGAATATAGCAGGCAAGATTACTATCTAATATGATATCTACACTACAATTCACAACTGAAATGTGGTCACGTGATTATTACACCTTGAAAGATAACTATATTTTCTCTACTATGTGGAATGGAGATTAAAACTGCCCTTTAAATGCTGAAAAAAAGCACAAAGCTGAAAATAGCATTCCAAAATATTATCACGACAAAGCCAGCATACCTTGCTATGATAAATTACATCGCCATGCTGAGAATCAATTATTTCAGCCAAAGGACTGGAACTGCCAATGCTTGAGTCCATGTGATAGAATTTATTCAACTGCAGATTTCACTATGTTTATCACATGTTTTTTCCATGTAGTACTTGTTGATGAATTCAAGAGGCATATCAGCATTTATGTTAGTATGATTTTTCTTTTTCTTTCTTCTTATTACTATTCTTCCAATTATTTCAAGGCTATACTTTATTGCATTCTAATCTATATTTTCTATCATTTTATCAGAAAATAAGGCATTGTGAATTAGATCCATTAATTTTTGCATTTCATATTCACTTTTCATCATCATTTGTTTTAAATACTAGTCAGTGGATAAACTTTAAAATTTTAATTATCGTGTCATTTTGTTCCATTTTGTACCATTAGGGGCCGATGACCTAGATGTTAGGCTTCTTTAAACAACAAGCATCAACATCATCTATTCTTCCAATTAATCTGGTTTTCATATCATATTCCTGGTTCCATCTGTTCATAGCTTTGATTGTGATTATCAAACACATCAAAACAAGTTTTAAAAAATCTTCTATACTACAGTATATGTATATTCAAATACAATGAAGACATTTTCTGATGAAACCTGATGATGTTCATCTGTTGCATAAAACCAAATTATATTAAATTGCAACTGATCTCTATAGTTCTCTAATTCTCATTTTCATCAGCTAATCACTAAACAGCTCCAGGAATTGGACACTGCCATTACTTCCTGATGTTATGCTAGCTTGTTGACTTCAGTCGCTGATAAGTTGTTTCTCCCTGCTGAGAACATCACATGCCTATAGTAAGAAATGTTGACAGATGATGTATTATCTATCGAAGTATGGTGCATCTGGATTGCATTCCGATTTCAACACATGTCTCAATGGCTATTGATGATATAATATCATGTTTGAAATTTACTGTCCTCATTAACCAAAGGAAATTGTAAAGTCACAAAACAATGTTGACTTACTCCATTAATAATTTGCAGTCGATACGTTTTTTGTACCTGAAGTTCAGACACTGTAGAATATACAACAGAAGTCACATTTCTCTTTAATATATTTTTGTATAGTTAAGATAAAATGCCAGTTTATTCAACAATGGAATTTCCCCTCAAGCACACTATTGATGTACACAACAGTATATTTTGTTGTAGTTGAAGTACAACTGCCGGCCCCGTGGTGTAGGGATGGCGTGCCCACTTCTGACCTGGAGGCCCCGGGTTCAATTCCCGACCAGGTCAGTGATTTTTACCTGGACCTGAGGGCTGGTTCGAGGTCCACTCAGTTTACGTAATTAGAATTGAGGAGTTTACTGACGATGAGATAGCGGCCCCGGTCTAGAAAGTCAAGAATAACGGCCAAGAGGATTCGTCGTGCTGACCACACAATACCTTGTAATCTGCAGGCGTTCGGGCTGAGCAGCGGTAGCTTGGTAGGCCAAGGACCTTCAAGGGCTGTAGTGCCATGAGGTTTGGTTTCGTTTTTTGAAATACAACTACTGTGCCCTGATGACTAGTAGTCTTGCAATCTAACAATGCTTTTCTACAATGCCCTGTTTATTTTTCTTTTCTACTGACTGACTGATCTATGTTCCTCTGAGGTTATTAGTGAAACTGCGCAAAAATTGTTTACATGCTGCATAACAGGTTTTTTGCACTCCTAGCTCAATAGTGACATTATTTTGCACTCACTAAATATTTTCTGCCTTGCAAACCAATAGTTTTTCTATTTCTAAGTCCCTCCTGATATTTTACATGTTCATGAAACTTTATCACAGACCAGTCATGATAATTATACCACATCTTCACCGGTAAGCTTGCTACTATAGAAGAGGGGAAATTACAACACTGAAGCACATGGAGAATTACACAGTGCTGCTCTGGGCACATTCACAATGGAAATAAGAATGTTGTCATTGCAGGTGGCATGCATATTACTATATTCTTCCTTACATGAAGTCAACAATATTGAGAAGTGAGATATATACCGAGTGGCCAAAAGTCACGGGAAGGGGTGTCCCATTAGAAAACTTGCCATATATGACCCTTGAGTGTTGCGACTAGCTGTGGCATAGCTGAGCAGTCTGTCACAGACATCAGGGTTGTAAAAAAACTGGCAACACGTCACGAGTTAACCGACTCTGAATGTGGGATGATCATCGGCGTACGGCACAGAGGTCATAGCATTGCAGAGATTACACGCGAATTCAGGTTTCCGAGGTCAACAGTGTGAAGGATGGATCTTCAATATCGTAGAGAGAATGTTACCATCTGCATAAACCGCTGCACGGGAAGGCCACAGGTGCTTCACGAACGGACATCACGTTGCCTCCCAGAACCATACTGGGCGCTTGACGGGCTACTGTGAGTCAGATCACCAACCATTTGAATGTTGGGAGTCAGGAACCCATTCCTACCAGGACTGTAAGGAGTCACCTGCACCTGCACCTGATAATTTATTCTACCCACGTAAAGAGAACACTATGCTGGAAATCAGCTGTTAATTTAGTATTTTAGAAAGTGCCTAAGGACATAAATTTTTAAAGGAATGCTCTTATTACTCTTTAAAGCTAGTCGTACGTACTTTATAGCTGTATGAGTTATGCCCTACAAGAAAGATTTTATCATAACTGGGTGTTACAATTAGTTTTATAATAGTTACAACAAATCGATAATGCAAAGAGCTTTAAATTTAAAATATATATAAATGTTTTATGATGTGTCTATTATCCCATAAGGATTAATCTAGTCTCTGCATTTTAATTACATAGAATTTAAGTAACACGTGATTATAAAAATTTACAACTTAGTTTAGAATGCTCTGTTCATGTTCTCACAATGGTTTAAGTGTTTCATATAGCTACTTAAAAAAGCCTTGCAACAATTTTCTACGCTGACGATGGCACAGGCAGGTGCCAAAACCGGTTCCAAAATGACAGATAATAAATATTTTATTGTATTGAACAGGTGGAAACCTTTATCCTTATCTGTAACTGTAGGCTCCACCAGCCGACAACTAACTCGTGTCCCTTCGCTGACACCTCGACACAGAGCTCAACGTTGCAAGTGATAAAAATCATTGTTATCCGTATTGAAGATACTGAATGTAGGATGCTAAAAGGTTTGTTTTGTCACCTATTCAATACATATAAATTTTACAATTTAGGAATTTATTATTGATTCCACTTGAGACATGTTTCACCCTTCATTGAGGGCATCATCAGTCAAATTATCTCCTCAAGGCAAAAATCAGGTACCTGGTTAGTAGTTGACATGCACAAATTACTACATATTATTAATACACATTACAAAAATTAAGTATGAGAAACAGTTGTACAATAGTGATGGTTGAACATATAGGTTTATAGAATAAGAAGTCAGCACCAATGCGTAAAATTAAAATAGTAGAGTTTGGCAGTGGTGCTCTGGAGAACAGTTGATGCAATCATAGGAAAATATAAAGTTTTAAAAATATTTACATTATAACAATCAAGGGAGAAAGGGTGTAGTGCTCGGCGTCAATGTTTGTAACCAAAAGTTAATGTCAATGGTTGGTAACTATACAATATTTACGTTGTCCAATTGAACAGTTGAGAATAAAGTTTTAAAAATATTTAAATTATAACAATCAGGGGAGAAAGGGTGTAGTGCTCGGCGTCAATGTTTGTAACCAAAAATTAATGTCAATGGTTGGTAACTATACAGTATTTACATTGTCCAATTGAACAGTTGAGAATTTTACAATTTATATACATATTTACACAAGAGCAGCTTGGTGAGCAAGGATATAAAAAAATCTAGTACCAAGTGCGTCCTGTTGTTTTAAAGGTTGGAAGAAGAATGTAGCATTGACATTTCAGAAATATGCAGAGTGGTTTATCTTAGTTAAAATCACCAGGGGTAGGGAAATATTCATAGCCAAATGAGATTTTATAGGCATCAAGCTGAAAGTTGTCTGGTTGCAGCACCGAGATCGGTACGGAGACTGGTCAGTGTGGATGGAGACTCATGGGTATTCAGTGCGTTTGAATGGCAACAATGATGACAGTTATTTGTGGGTAACTGCTTATTAGGAATATGTTGCGGGTTGAAACTTTCGCTTATTCTTTTAGTTGACTTCTGTAGCTTCGAATGTTATGTGAAGACATCGGTGTGAGATGCCGGTGAGACTAAATTGATATTATTCCGTGGAATAAAGTATGACGGACTTTGGGATGAAGTTATTGTTTTTTGTTTATTTATTGTTTATTGTACAACTGTTTCTCATACTTAATTTTTGTAATGTGTATTAATAATATGTATTAATTTGTGCATGTCAACTACTAACCAGGTACCTGATTTTTGCCTTGAGGAGATAATTTGACTGATGATGCCCTCAATGAAGGGCGAAACAAGTCTCAAGTGGAATCAATAATAAATTCCTAAATTATAAAATTTATATGTATTGAATAGGTGACAAAACAAACCTTTTAGCATCCTACATATAGAGCTCAACGACGTGCATGGGCCCACGAACATCAGCAATGGACCATGGAACAGTGGTGGCGTATGGTATGGTCCAGTGAATCACAGTTCCAGTTGTATCGAGCTGATGGGCATGAGAGAGTGTGGTGTATGCCTCATGAAGCTATGGATCCTGCATGTCAACAAGGTTGTGTCCAGGCGGGAGGTGGCTCAGTTCTGGTCTGGGGGGCATTCTCATGGTCACAATTAGGCCCCATTGTCCGGTTGCAGGGAGCGCTGAAAAGTGCACGTTATGTGGATATTCTTTCAAATCATCTGCATCCCTTTCTGGCCTTAGAGTACCCTGATGGAGATGCCATGTTTCTACAGGACAATGCGCCACGTCACCGCTCTGTGGTGGCATGCAGGTGGATGGAGAAGCACTCCAGTGAAATTACGACCATGGATTAGCTCTCCAGATCCCCCGATCGTAATCCAATCGAGCATTTATGGGATGCTGTCGACGCTGGTGTATGCTCCATGAACCCTGCACCAACTACACAAGACCAATTGTGGGTAGCAGTGCAAGATATGAGGGTCCAGATCCCTCCAGAACTACTCCAACACCTTGTAGAGTCGATGCCTCGCTGTACTGCTGCTGTTTTGAGGGCTCATGGAGGAGAAACTCATTAACATCACATTCAGTGTCTTCCCATGATTTTTGGCCACTCAGTGTACTATATTGATAGTTTGGCATATTTTAACAGGTTGTCATAAATTCCATAAGTCTAGCATGACGTAGGTTTGTTGACTTATCTTAAATCAAGCCTGTATACTTTTCCTTCAAAATAAAACCTTGAGAACTGTTCTAATAATGATAAATGCTCTTCTTGGGGATTATTAAATTGTTAAGATGAATATAAAGATGAAATATAATAGAAGTACAATAATTCATATACTACTGATACTCACCATTCACTCACTTCAATGCAAGGTTGCAAGTTATCCATAATATAAGGAGGGCAGCCTTCAGAATACAAATCAATTAACTGTTCTTTGGAACAAGAATGGTAGGATGTTGCAAAACATGATGTATATCCTAGTTCACGTGGTAATGCATCAGCTCCTGTAGGAGGATCTTCAACTTGCCATCCATTTCCTCCACTAGTAATAATAGTCCAATGCTCTTGATCATCTGAAATAAAATTAAGAATGACCTTACAGAAGGAAAATATTGTTCTTATTATATGATGGTGATGTGACTCCAGTTTGAAAATGGCATGAAAGATCTACTTCAGTTGTATGCCCCACAAACAGGTTGCATAGATGAACATCTAGAGAACTTTTTAGAGGAAGTGGAGAGACAGATAGAAGATAAGGAAGTGCTATTGATGGGAGATCTAAATGCACAAGTTGGAATGGAAAGACAAGGAAAGGAAGATGTTGTAGGGCCCTTTGGATAAATGTAAATCCAGAAGGCAAGTTGTTGGTGGATTTTTGCATGAGGAACCAAATGATTGTTTGATACACCTGGTTTAGGAAGAAGAACAGTCAGAAGATTACAAGGTATGGTTGGGGAGACAGACAAACAAAGACAACGATTGATTATATAATCATAGAGAAAGGACACCGGAAGAACCTTTTAGATGTTACAGCCATGCCTGAAGAAGCCTTAGGTGGAGATCAGAGAGTTGTGATAAGAAAATTGAAAGTGGGAAAGATTGAAAAATCCCCATTAAGAAGAGAGAAAAGAATTAAAGTCTGAAAGTTGAAGGAGAAAAGCATACAAGAAAAATTTCTAAGGGAAATAATACCCTTGGTACCCAGGATGGAGATGGGGAATGTTGAAGATGAATAAAAAATATTTAAGGAAGCTCTGGTTGGATGTACAGAAAAGGTATGTGGTAGAACATCAGGAAATGTGAAAGACAAAGAGACACACTGGTGGAATGATAGGGTAAAGATTAAAGTGAAGGAAAAGAAAATGGCATGGAAAGCATGGAAAACATCTAAGACTGAAGAAAGTAGAAGAAAATATGTGGAGGCAAAGAATTTGACCAAGAAAGTAGTGGAGGAAGAAAAGAGAAAAAGCTGGGCCTTATTCACACTGAAATTGAGAGATGATATGCAGGGCAGCAAGGAATTACTGTATGGTATTTTAAGAAACAAAAAGAGAGGTCAAGTAAACACCAGATTTGTGAAGGATGATGGTAGCATAATATTAACAAAGCCAGAAGAAATAAGAAATAGATGCAGCGAGTATTTTCAGAAGATGCTGAACATGAGAACTAATGACAGTCATTCAATGGATGACCAGGAAAGGCAATTAGTTAATGAAGAAATGGATAAAGAAATTACAATGAATGAAATTGAAATGGCAGTAAGAAAGATGAAGAATCAAAAAACTGCTGGAATAGATGACATTTCAGTGGAGATGACAAAGGCAGCTAGAGCTGTAGGCCTGCAGTGGACATGTCGAGTTCTCATGATTGGGAGAATAAGGAGGTCCCTGAGGATTGGCAAAAAGAAATAATTATCCCAATTTTCAAGAAGGCAATAAGAAAGTATTGAAGAACTACAGGGGAATTACTCTGATATCCTATGTTGCTAAGATAATGGAGAGGATACTGGAAAGTATGATAAGGTTGAGGGTTGAAAATCAGATACTGGAAAATAAGTTTGGTTTCAGAAGTGGAAGGTCAACAATAGAGCCTGTTTTCATTATGAGACAACTAATGGAAAAGCAATGGGAGTATGGGAATGATATGGTGATGATATTCAATGACACTGAAAAGGCATATGACTGTGTCCCCAGGACTAAAGTTTGGGACAGTCTGGTGCAAAAAGTATTGGACAGGGACTAACAAAAATTATCATGGCAATGTACAAGGAATGTTGTAGTTGAGTGCAAACACAAGTTGGCAGGACAAGTTGGTTCAAAATCACTAGTGGGCTGAGACAGGGAAGTGTTCTATTGCCAATCCTGTTTACAATAGTAATGGATGACATCATGAGAACAGCAAAAGCAGCATATGGAGGAAGAGAAATGAACATCATGTTATTTGCAGACGATATTGTGATTTGGGGAGAAGAGGACATGAAGGTTCAAGAACAGTTGGATGCAGTGAATGGGAAGATCGAAGAATGTGGATTGAAAATAAGTGTAGAAGAGAGTAAAACTCTTGTTATGACTAGAGGGGAGAAAGAAGGGAAAGGTCAAATTAGACTTGCAGACAAGCCCCTGGAAGTAGTGGAGACATTCAAATACCTGGAGAGTGAATTAATGCAGAATGCTCAATTGGATGCTGAGATTAGTAAGAGGATTCAAGCTGGAAGCCTTTTCTATCATAGTGTAAGAAACATGTTATCGGACAAAGATGTGCCAATATAGCAAAGGAAACTATGTATAAGATGTATTACGTACCCATAACAACTTTCGGAGCAGAAGCTTGGACAATGACAAAGAAGGTTGAGAGTCAAATACAGGCAGCCGGAATGAAGTTCTTGAGGAGTATGATACAGAAGAGTAGAAGAGACAAAATGAGGAATGAGTAAATCCAGGAAGAAATTGGAGTGGAAAAAATGAATGATTGAATAGAAGAAGAGCCGACTAAGATGGTTTGGGCACATAAAGCGAATGAGTGATGAAAGAATGCAAAAAAAAAAAAAAAAAGGTAATGGAAATGCAAATGCTAGGAAGGAGAAGCTGTGGACGACCACGATTGAGATGGAAGGACACAATCCAATGCAGTATTATAGAAAGAAAGCTGGACTGGGACACAGTGTTGGAGGAGGAGTAGTGGAAAGACCGAAGAAAGTGGAGGGGAACCACATTTGCCCCTACCTGTCTACAGCTGGATAAAAGGGAAATGATGGTGACGATATATGATGCTAATTATTTACACAAAAACTGTAGGCAGTCAAATATAATATGTATAGCCTAAATATATCAAGATGAGAAAATTCACAAAATTGATTCAATGCAACCTCATATATGCAAGAAATAAGGTTATGTCACAAATGCACTGATCATGAAATGCATCTTAAATATAACACAACAAAGGATCTGATAAAGCCACGTCAAGTGGCCTGCAAACCTCTCATTTACTAGAATATGATTTTATGTTATCTTTTACTTAAAATATTATTCTTTACAAAGGTTTTGAATACTATAAAGGTATATAATGATTTCTTTTATATTATCTGATTAAGTAAATAGTGATGGATTCCAGAACAAGATGAAACTTCCACACATCACTTTTAGGAAAGATAATTTAAAAATTAGACTTCCAGCTCATTAGGTCCTGAAGAGTACATGGCAAAGAGGTATTAAGTTCAGAACAAAAATGGCCAACCAGATATTCTTGCTATTTTTATTCTGTATTTAAGTCTTTGACAGTAGGCCAGTGCCTGAAACGACCTATAAATTAGAAATCTACTTCAAATAATTTTACACACTTTCTATGTTACAATCATTTTGACCTTAGAGTAAGAGTAAGAAGAAGCAGAAGAAGAAGCAGAAGAAGAAGAAGAAGAAGAAAAAATCTTTCAGCTTTTTCACAGTTCTGTTGAAACACTCAAAACCTAAGGGTCGATTCAGTTTAAGATTCTCAAACCTTTTCTTCTTCCCCCTATTCCCCACTCAAGAAATGGGTATCTCCCATGCTGAAACAACGAAATTGACTAAAATTGCTGGGTCAATCTTCTCTTTGCTTGTCCTAAATTTTCTTTTCCAGTAGTATGGTAAAATAATGCTCATCACAGTACATGATTAGATGCCATCCTCCTTGTATGGCCATTTACTTTAAGTTCTAATCTTCCCAACCACACTTTATTTCACTCCCAGTTCGGTTCCTTATCCCAGCTATCAACCTCAATCCCAAAAGGATCTTAAAAAAACATCATTTCCACAGCTTCTATTCTTATTATTTCCTATTCTCTTAAAATACAAGTTTCAACACCACACAATATTGTTGGTTTTGAGACAATATTGTGAAACTCTTGTATTATTCTTTTTCTCACTTTTCCCCAGGTATGTTTTGATAAAAGAATTCACATTATATTTTCCAATATTACATTCTAAATTTTAATTCATTATCAGTTCCCATTTCTATTTGTATTAAATTGTACTGACTCCTATGGTGACAACGGGATAGGACAAGGACTGGGAAAGAAGCAACCGTGGCCTTAATAAATTAAGGTACAGCTCTAGTATTTGCCAGGTATAAAAATGGGATACCACAGAAAACTGTCTTCAGTGCTGCTGACAGAGGGGCTTAAATCCAGTATCTCCCAAATACATGCTAACAGCAAAATGCCTCAAACCCCAGGCATCTAAAACTTTTGCCTGTTCTATTATAGTGATATCTATCACAATTCTATTATATTTGTTTCTTGTAGTAGAAATTTCATAGGCTATTATAAATCTGCAAAGCTTTATTTAATTTTGTGCATTTTCTCTGTTTCTACAAGAAGTGCCTGGTCATCTGCAAATAACACTGCATTGATGAATCTGTACCTTTTCCAATATGTACCAGTATACTTCTGGTTTTGGTTAATTTTAATTTCTTGAATTTTACTGATATGCTGTATATTGAAGAGAGTGACAAACTATACAACTGTTAAAGGAAGACCTTGGTTGATAAGAGATTCATAGATGTTGAAGATTCTTTGTGATCATCATATAATAAATCCTTCAACTGATTCTATACTGCAGTACCAGTACATGAAATGTTGATTCTTTACTCAAATAAGACAACTCAGGAAGGAACTGAAATCTTCAAAGACATTATTTTGACTTTTGAAAGCAGTGCAAAATTTATCTAAAGTATTTACAGAAAGATGCAAAAGTTAAAAGTTAGAAAAGCAACTGGGTTTGGTAAGATTTCTGGGGATATACTAAAGGCAATGGGTTGGGATATAGTGTTATATCTGAAATATATGATTACTGTTTGCATGAAGGAGCTATAATCATATGAATGGAGAGTGGCGATTGTAATCTCAGTGTACAAAGCGACAGGGTGATTAACATAAGTGGATAATTACAGGCAAGTCATCTTGAGCAAGATACAACAGATATTTTAGATTCAGAATGTCAAATGAACTGTTTCACAATTGACCTATCAAATGCTTTTGATAGGGTAGATCATGGGGACTACCGTCGAAAATGAGGCCAATTGGACTAGACGAAAGAGTGGTTGAATATGTGGCTAAATTTCTAGAATATATAACTAAGAGCATTAGAATAGGTGAAGCATTATCTGATCCTGTAATGATTATAGTACACGTACCTTTACTTGAGCCCTGAGCTCCACAGTGCTGAATGGGAACTAGGGCTCTACAAAAGGTTGGTGTACTATATAAGTGGTGTACCACAGGGCAGTATTATTGGACTTGTTATATTATATGTATATACAGTATATATATAAATGATATGAGTAAAGAACTGGAATCAGAAATAACGTTATTTGCAGATGATGTTATACTGTTTAGAGCAGTAAGTTACAGGATTACGAGCGACTACATAACGACTTTGACAATGTTGAGAGATGTACAGCAGACAATGGCATGATGACAAATGGGATGAAAAGTTAGGTTGTAAATTTCACCATGAGGAAAAGTCTCCTCAATTTTAATTAGTGTGTTTATGGGATGATAGTACAGTACCTCATGGGGATCACAGTAAGTACCTAGGTGTTAATGTAAGGAATGATCTTCATTGGGGTAATCTCATAAACAAGGTTGTAAGGAAAGGATACAAATCTCTTCACATGGTTATGAAGGTATTTAAGGGTGTTTTAAAGAAAATTATATATGTATTTTGACTTTCTCCAAATGGAGATTGACCCTGACGACAAAGTATACAAAAAAAAGAAGATGAATATTAAAAGTAATTGAGTTGATCACATAATGGTTGTTATGTAAAGAAGAAAGCATATAAATCTTTAGTGAGACCCCAATGGGTCCAATATGGGATCAAGACCCAAGATTACTTAATACGAGAAATGCAAAAGATCCCAAGGAAAGCAGCATGATTTGCACTGGGTGATTTTTGACAAAAGAGTAATGTTAGGAAATTTTTTGCAAATTTTACAGTATGAAGATAAAGTTGGAATTCAAGAAGACAAATTGGGGCAAATCTTTATTTACAGGACAAGGAATAAGGGATTAGAATAATTTATCAAGGGAAAAATTTCAATAATTTCCAAGTTACTTAGGAACATTTAAACTAAGGTTAGATAAACAATTGATGGGGAACTGCCACAAGGGCAACATCCCTAAATGCAGATTACTGATGATTGACTGAGTGAATGTTATAAGGAAGTGCAGCTGAATAAGTTTAGTGTGTAAATGTACGCCTTTCAGTATGACTACAAGACAACATATTTATTTTATTTTGTTCCCTGTATAATAGATCACAATTCTTAATCAATGAAAGGTTTATTGTCTTGAGTTATGACTGTGTAAACTGAAGTATGATATGGTCATACAAAGTTTCAGTGCACCACTTTTCAGGACGTGAGAGATATGAAGCTGTTACCATTGCCAATTAACCAAACAGTTTAGGAAAAAATGGATGATGGATCCTCTCACTTTAGCAATCCTTATCACGTATTCCACCTTTACAATACAATTTGAGTCTGTATTAATAGACTACATTAAAATCCCTAGCGGGACATCATCAGTCGACACATGAATAACAAACCGTACAAAAATTGTCATATGGATATTGGTACAATCTTAAAGGCATAATTTTTTGGACACAATATGCAGATGATGTCTCTGCAATTACCGACCACAACATCACGAACAAAGAAGTACACCAACAACTGAATAGTATCGCTACACAAACCAAATTTACTTTTGAATCTGAACACAATAATTCATTTAATTTTTTAGATCTTAATATCAAAAACTTGTAAAATAAACCAACATTCAAAATATATAGAAAGTGTACTCAAACAGTTAACACCATCAAACGAGACTCGATTCATCCAGAGGTACAAAAAATGGCCGCTTTTTTACAGCTTAGTTCACACAGCCTTCAGGACACCGTCTCAACTGTCTTGTAACTGCAAGCATTAACTAGTGGCTGGCTCTGCTCTTTATATAGATTGTGGGAGATTATCATTGTTTACATTTCTAGTTCATTTTGGGAACATTCTTAATTTTTAACCAGTGTCCAGCTTCTTCTAAGGAGCTTTCTTATTGCAAGTCTCAACAATTCGCCAGCAGTACTGTTTTGCTCACTTTTGGACTGTACACAGACAACAATAAATTTCGTGGAATCCAACTGTAACCATTAATACTTCTTTGATTCATAGTATCAACTGTAATTTTATATGATGGTCAATTAATTTTACTTACAAGTGGCCAATGGTAAAAGTCAATATAGTCCAATATAGTTCACTCATGTTGTGGCTATATATTTAACCCTCTCTGTCGCTAGGTGAATGGCCAAATAATGGGGATCCTACAGCAAAGATATAAAGAAATTAATATCAGACATGAAGCCCGATGCCTATCCTGATCTCCAGTGACTTAGCATTGATGCTAGTGACCCACAGAGAGCGTGGTTCTTCAACTTCATAGCCAATGTGTTCGGTCTGAATCATGTTATTTCCTCTCCAGCATCCCTTGGCAACACTAGCGTCAACTTCACATTCATAAGGAACCTCTTGCTCGCTGCAGTACCATTGGTCTGGTGCTGTTGTTATCATTGGTGGTAGAAGTCAATATAGTCCAAAAGGGAACATAAAAATGGTCAAATTAATAAATTTATTCCATACCAGTTGGTTCACACACTTATGTAAGTGATATGATTATGCGCAGTTATGATTTGTGAAGGTGAAATCTAAAAAGAGTTATGATGGCTCAGTTCAATTCTATTCAAATTCCACTTTCCAGTGACACCAGACATAGCAACATATCAAAACATTTGGCAATTTTAAACATTTCATACACCATATCACTACCCCACTAATTTTCCTAAGTCTACCACAATGGTGTCATAATATTCTCTATTCAATGATATACACATCAAAGGTCAGAATTTACATTCAGAAGTCGATATGAAGCAAATTAAGAAATTCTCACAGTTTTGAACCACATAATCATTTGGTACCACAAAATGGTACTCTCCACGTGATGGGGTCGGATGTGATAAGTAGACGGTCAAATGGTTGATTTTCAAAAACAAATTTCAGCTTCAAATTTTGGGCCTCTTCCTTACTGTGTTATTCTTTTGGAACGTACATCATTTTGTTATGGGAATGTCAAGGCATTTGGTATGCTCTATCTTTAGACATCTTCATAAGGCTTTCAGTTTCAGAGTTGTTAATCGCAAACCAAATCACGTACCTCAAAAGTGTCACCTTGTGAAAACTATTACCGCCCTACATATTTAATGAAGACTCTGCAACAGATACATTTCCTTTAATGTTCAACATTTCCAATCAAACGGTACCTCAGCCATTTCGACTGGATCCTTAGTTCTGGAGTTATAATCCTGAATGTGAGCACATAATTTCATTACACTAATCTTCAAATGTATGTAGCCTGATTTTATAGATGTTGTCACATTAAAATATTGGCACTAAATCAAAAAGTATTTTACTACAACCTCACGACCATGGAACTAAGTAGGAAGAGGATTTAAACTCAAGCACTTACCATGCAACATGGATGAGAGGAAGGATACTTAAAAGGAAAAGGATGAAGATTGACATATTGTTGAGCCATCTGGCTGGGCATCACCTATCTTGGCAGGCTAAACCCCTGAATGGGCTGATGAGCCAAGGGCTTGCATTTGTTTATTCTTTTTAATTTTTTATATTGAGAGGCACACATGTAATAAATGTGAGTCATCGATGGAAAGGCCTTGTGATGACTTCCCCTCCACCAGGGTAAATAGGAGTTCAGAAATAAATAGTATACAGAACAGATTTTTGCAGCCTGGAACAGAAATGAGTACTAAGGTAATAACTGAGGAAAAGATGACCATATACAGTGCAACTACTGCATAGCATCTAAGACCAAGTTCTACAAGAGAAACTCCTGTTTTTTCCTTCACTCTATTATCAAACAGACTTAACTTTCTCTATCCTGGACCTAGTAATAGTTAGTTCACTGCAGATCTGACAGGGTCTATATCATTGAAAATTTCCTGGAATATTGGTATATTCCTAATAAATTTTCCGAATTCAAAGTCAATAATGATATAGTCTATTACGGATGAGGTTTTCTTACCCTCCCTTACAGCCTCATGCTTGAAGAATGAATCTGCAACTGCCAATCCCATGCTATCATGGAAGTCCAGTGAATACTTCCCATTCCTATTTTTTCTTCCATACGAGTATCTTCCCCACATTTATCTATCACCTTTCTTATCCTTCATGTCTAGTCCCAATTCTCACATTGAAATTGCCCATTAACATTACCCTATCCTTGTTGCTGACCCTGACTATGATGTAACTCAGTGCTTCAGAGAAGTTGACCACTTTATCCTCATTTGCTCCCTCACATGGTGAAAACACTGAGACAATTCTCTCCTAATTCCTTAAATGCTAAATCTACCCATATTATTTGCCAATTGGTGTACCTAACAGAAACCTTCCCTTTTTAACACCTGTTAAGAACACCTTATAATTTTCTGTCTCTTCCTCATTATGTCTCCTTACTCTAACATCAACTCAAAACATATCCAGATGCATTCTCTTTGCTGAATCTGCCAGTTCTGCTTTCTTTCTTTCTTCTATAAACCACATTATTATCAATAGCACTACATCAAATTCCATTTAGTTTGCCACGCTGTAAGCAAAGATGTTATTTTGTGGGAGTTTCTAAAATTAAACTAAAAAATATTACATAGCTAAAGCTGACACATTTCTTATCATTGCAAATTATTACAAATAATAAAATTCTTCTTTTTTCTACCGCTCTTTTCACACTCGTGGGATCGCAGATGCAAACTGTGTCGCACAAGTGAATCTGCTCGGTTTTACAACTGGATGACCTTCCTGCTGGATGGCCTTCCTGATACCAACCCTCTATGGAGTGATGTATTCACTATTGCACGTTTCTGTGGCAGTTAGCAGGGTGATGTGTTGTGTGAATGTGAAGATAAATGTGTTGAGATAAATACAATCATCCAGTCCCCAAGCCACAGGAATTAACCATATACAGTTAAAATCTTTGGCCTGACTAGAAAAACAAACCCAGAGCGCTCTCAACTGAAGACAAGTACGCTGACCATTCAGCCAAAGAGCTGCACAATTAACAACATTATCATCATAAATAGTAAAATTCACAGTTATATTGAATGAGAGTCTTATTAATCACAACAAACTCTACAGTGCCATCATATATATATATATATATATATATATATATATATATATATATATATATATATATTCACAAGAACATCAGCAAACGTACTGTGTGTGACCACACGGATCCTCAATTACAAAAAATGTTAGTAGACATAAGGTTACAACTTGAAAAAAAAAAAAACTATTCATATGCACAAATAAAAAAACTGCTTGGACTTTACAGAATGCAACACATTCTTAGGGGATTATCACACAAAGTTGCCTAGGTTAACAACTATGAAACATAAAGGTGGTGGTGCAGAATGCTTAACGAGTCTTTAATAGTGCCTATGAAAATGCTGTTGAGTATATTATGGGTTTAATAAACTGATGCGTCCACTACGACTACTAGTACGTCTGTACTTCTGTAGAATGATCGCTAATTACTCTACTACAATGTATTGTCCAGCCGCTGGCTGTCTGGCCCTGACAGATTGTGATGAAAAGAAAAAAATAAGAGTAGAGAAGAGTATTGCCAACCTGCGCCGATTTGAAACTATACATATAACCTTGAAAACACTATTATAAATTTACAATGTGCAGTATGATTTTAATATTAAATCATTGAAACCTACACCCCTCGTCGATTTGATATTATTGTTTTAATTAAAGTTATGTTACCATGTTTGTGGGTTACTGTAGTCATGTCCTAGTTCGTGAACCATGGGCAACGGCTGAGTGGCCTAGTAAGTGGTCCTGAGAATCGGGATACCAGTTACTATGGAATGGGAGTGGGCATCTCGGACATATTCTGAGTCCTGGCCCTCCTTGTGCTCAGGCGGCTAGGACTATACAATCCACTGGTGGTCCATAACCCGTTAGAGGAGAGATCCTCACTTGGACTATGTGTAAGTAGGGTAGCATCCTGCTTCATGAATCTACCGAGCTCAGAACATTTTAAGCAAGCCTCGGACCTATGGGAGTAATGGAGTCCCACTCCCATTTGACAGGCGAGGGACTCCTTGGAAACAACTTGGCGAACAAAATGGAATTCGAAGGGGAGCTATCAATATTAATGGGGCTTATGGAAGAAAGAAAGTAGAACTGGCTGAGTCAGCAAAGAAGATGCATCTGGATGTGCTAGGAGTAAGTGATATTCGCGTAAGGGGAGATAACGAGGAAGATATAGGAGATTATAAAGAGTACTTGACGGGTGTTAGAAAGAGAAGGGCAGAGTCCGGGGGAGGGCTCTTTATCAAGAATACCATTGCATGGAACATAGTTTCTGTTAGGCACGTAAATGAGCGAATGATGTGGGTAGATTTGTCAGTTGGAGGAATTAGGACTAGAATTGTGTCCGTGAGGGTGCGAATGAGAATGAAGTTGACAAGTTTTATGAAGCATTGAGTGACATTGTGGTCAGGGTCAACAGCAAGGATAGAATAGTGCTAATGGGCGATTTCAATGCGAGAGTTGGGAATAGAACTGAAGGATACGAAAGGGTGATTGGTAAATGTGGGGAAGATATGGAAGCTAATGGGAATGGGAAGCGTTTGCTGGACTTCTGTGCTAGTATGGGTTTAGCTGTTACGAATACATTTTTCAAGCATAAGGCTATTCACCGCTACACATGGGAGGCTAGGGGTTCCAGATCCATAATAGACTATATCTTAACAGACTTCGAATTCAGGAAATCTGTTAGGAATGTACGAGTTTCCCGCGGATTTTTCGATGATACAGACCACTATCTGATCTGTAGTGAACTAAGTATCTCTAGGCCTAGGGTAGAAAAAGTGAAATCTGTCTGCAAACGAATCAGGGTAGAAAATCTCCAGGACGAGGAAATTAGAAGTACATGGATATGATTAGTGAGAAGTTTCAAACAGTAGACAGTAAACAGGTTCAGGATATAGAAAGTGAATGGGTGGCATACAGGGATGCTGTAGTAGAAACAGCAAGGGAATGCCTAGGAACAACTGTGTGCAAAGATGGGAAAAGGCGAACATCTTGGTGGAATGATGAAGTGAGAGCAGCTTGTAAACGTAAAAAGAAGGCTTATCAAAAATGGCTCCAAACAAGGGCCGAGGCAGACAGGGATTTGTACGTAGATGAAAGAAACAGAGCGAAACAAATAGTTGTTGAATCCAAAAAGAAGTCATGGGAAGATTTTGGTAACAACTTGGAAAGGCTAGGTCAAGCAGCAGGGAAACCTTTCTGGACAGTAATAAAGAATCTTAGGAAGGGAGGGAGGGAAAAAGGAAATGAACAGTGTTTTGAGTAATTCAGGTGAACTCATAATAGATAGGAGGAATATTTTGAACATATTCTCAATGTAAAAGGAAATCATCCTGGTGGTGTTGCGTACAGCCAAGATCATGGGGAGGAGGAAAATGATGGTGAAATTACACTTGAGGAAGTGGAAAGGATAGTAAATGAACTCCATTGTCAAAGCAGCAGGAATAGATGAAATTAGACCTGAATTGGTGAAGTATAATGGTTAGGCAGGGATGAAATGGCTTCATAGAGTAGTACAATTAGCATGGAGTGTTGGTAAGGTACCTTCACATTGGACAAAAGCAGTAATTGCACCTATTTATAAGCAAGGGAACAGAAAGGATTGCAACAACTATCGAGGTATCTCATTGATTAGTATACCAGGCAAAGTATTCACTGGCATCTTGGAAGGGAGGGTGCGATCAGTTGTTGAAAGGAAGCTGGATGAAAACCAGTGTGGTTTCAGACCACAGAGAGGCTGTCAGGATCAGATTTTCAGTATGCGCCAGGTAATTGAAAAATGCTACGAGAGGAATAGGCAGTTGTGTTTATGTTTTGTAGATCTAGAGAAAGCATATGACAGGGTACCGAGAGAAAAGAAGTTCGCCATACTGGGGGACTATGGAATTAAAGGTAGATTATTAAAATCAATCGAAGGCATTTATGTTGACAATTGGTCTTCAGTGAGAATTGATGGTAGAATGAGTTCTTGGTTCAGGGTACTTACAGGGGTTAGACAAGGCTGTAATCATTCACCTTTGCTGTTCGTAGTTTACATGGATCATCTGCTGAAAGGTATAAAATGGCAGGGAGGGATTCAATTAGGTGAAAATGTAGTAAGTGTTCTGGCCTATGCTGACGATTTGGCCCTAATGACAGATTGTGCCGAAAGCCTGCAGTCTAATATCTTGGAACTTGAAAATAGGTGCAATGAGTATGGTATGAAAATTAGCCTCTTGAAGACTAAATTGATGTCAGTAGGTAAGAAATTCAACAGAATTGAAGGTCAGATTGGTGATACAAAGCTAGAACAGGTCGATAATTTCAAGTATTTAGGTTGTGTGTTCTCCCAGGAGGGTAATATAGTAAGTGAGATTGAATCAAGGTGTCGTAAAGCTAATGCAGTGAGCTTGCAGTTGCGATCAACAGTATTCTGTAAGAAGGAAGTCAGCTCCCAGACGAAACTATCGTTACATCGGTCTGTTTTCAGACCAACTTTGCTTTATGGGAGCGAAAGCTGGGTGGACTCAGTATATCTTATTCATAAGTTAGAAGTAACAGACATGAAAGTAGCAAGAATGATTGTTGGTACATACAGGTGCGAACAATGGCAGGAAGGTACTTGGAATGAGGAGATAAAGGCTAATTTAGGAATGAACTCGATGGATGAAGCTGCACGCATAAACCGGCTTCGGTGGTGGGGTCATGTGAGGCGAATGGAGGAGTGTAGGTTACCTAGGAGAATAATAGACTCTGCTATGGAGGGTAAGAGAAGTAGAGGTAGACCAAGACGACGATGGTTAGACTCGGTTTCTAACGATTTAAAGATAAGAGGTATAGAACTAAATGAGGCCACAACACTAGTTGCAAATCGAGGATTGTGGCAACGTTTAGTAAATTCACAGAGGCTTGCAGACTGAACGCTGAAAGGCATAACAGTCTATAATGATAATGTATGTATGTATGTATGTATGTATATTTCTGGGGATACATAACCCTTTCAAGATATTCCAGGTGTATTTTGTAATACCTCCCCTGCTACCAAAAAGCATCCTTTAACTGACCAATGCTCAAGTCGGATGTTGTAATATTTTCTTAAATATGGGAGGCACATGGTTCATAAATATCTTTCTTTTCTCTGTCAACCTCAATTGCCTGCTGAATGTCCCTTTCAGAACGAATGGTGGGATTCAGTACTAAAGCAGTGTGCTTTCTTGGATGAAGGGCAATGATGTCGGCTCTTCTATTCGACCCTGTGGAAGAAACACAGTGAACTTCTTCACAAACGTGCCACTTCATTTCCCTTAACGCTGAAGCTAGAGCTGATCTAACCCTGTGACGGTGATTATTTCTTTAAAGCACTCCCTTGGGACAGATACCAAGCACATGTCCTAAAGTTTCAGTTTCGCCACAGTCAAGATGACGGCAGCGGGTTGTACTTGTGCACCTTTCAGGGACTGCTCGAACCGCCAAGATGTTGGATGACATTTTAAGGACGTTTGTCCACTCTGAAGATGACAAACCACTACGATTATTCACCCAAAAGTTGGCTTTGGGTAGGTCAGCGTATACTGAGATGCCCTTTCCTCTCAAGGAGTGAGAAGCCCACATATGAAAGGCTTTCTCCCTTAAGACTTTTCTTAATTGCCTGCCAGTCCAGTTATTGTTATCAGCTTCGTTGATATTTAAAATGCCAAAGACAGATTTCTTCTTACTCCGAAAGTCTCTGACAGAGAGGAGGTGGGCATCTTTGACTCGAAGCAGATGGTTACAGATGTTGAAGTGTTGTAAGGAAGCCTCCCATTTAGTTTTCACAAGACCCAGTCCACGACAACTTCTTGGAGCATATATCATTCCATCTGGACAGTTTTGAGGAAGCCTGATGATTTCTTTCACAGCTCCTCTCAGTAATCTATATCATCTAGAAAGCTATTTTTAATATTTCCTAATGGTGCACACTGCAGGGGATATATAACATTCATCCAAATATACTGATTAATGCTGGAGAGTTTCTGATCAGGTTTCAGCAAAGGTGAACTGCATAATTTGTTGATGTTTATATTCAGATCCTTTATGACCTCAGCTTCATCGAAGACAATGTCATCACTAAAATTAACGCCAAGATATCTGATGCGTTCGTCAGTATTTGTCTAAGAACAGAACTGTCCACAGTGGTAATTTTGGTTGGTACAAGATTACCGTTTTCGAGACAAATTAATTTACTCTTTGTTGCGTTTGTTTTTAGACCAATGGATGCCAAAGTGCTTTCTGCAAGTTGAATGAGGTAGCTTATGCTGATTTTATAATCTCCTATCAGAGCTAGGTCATTCGCAAAAGCAAGACAAGATAGCTTGCTTAATCCATCTACCACTGAAAACCCATATACATCAGAAATATCATGGTCAGTAAGCTCCTTAATTATTCCGTCTATTGCTAGGTTAAAAAGAGTTGGCGACAGAGGGCTGCCCTGCATAACTCCCCTATTTAATGGGATTGCCTTTGTTTTGTTAGGACCTACTTCGATTTGGATACAGTTGTCGATTATTAATTTTACAGTTACAATTCTTAAATTCTCAGGCATATCACAGGAAGCTAAAGATCTGCTAATATGTTTGTGTCCTACTGATTCAAAGGCTTTCGTTACATCTACTGTAATAATGCTACGCAAAAGTACTGTTTTCTTGCCTTAGCCATTCTAAGGCAGCCATTAATCAGTGAAGTGTTTATGTATGTTCCTGGAGAAGAGACAAAACCCCTCTGATGAGAAGAAAAGCTTATGAGACTGCAAAGCATCTTATCTAACACACGTTCAATTCTTCTTTTATTAACTGAGAAAATGGTTATAGGCCTCCAGTTTTTAGATCAAGAGGGTCACCACCTTTGAATATAAGAATAGTTCTTCCCTTTTTAAATTCTGTAGGAACCACTCCAAAATGGATCATCGCAGACCCTAATAATGTAATGAATTTTTTTGCTTTAAAACTCTTGCTGAAATTTTATCAAGGTCGGGAGAAGTATCCATACGCATACCAGAAAGGGTTCTGTTAACATCCTCCTCTGATGACATCAGCGTATTAGCAATGCTATGGTTTGTTTGAAAAGACGAGTCCAAAGATATCATTAGTAGGCTCAAATAATTCTGAGAAATATCCCTCGACAACATTTAAAGGCGCTGGACAGTTAGGATGTGACTCGTTACGCGTTGTACAACTTTTTTTCTGTTATTATAATAATTATGCTGGCCCTTGTGGTGTAGGGGTAGCGTGCCTGCCTCTCGCCCGGAGGCCCCGGGTTCGATTCCCGGCCAGGTCAGGGACTTTTCTCTCGACCTGAGGGCTGGTTCGAGGTCCACTTGGCCTACGTGATTAGAATTGAGGAGCTATCTGATGGTGAGACGGCAGCCCCGGTCTCGAAAGCCCAGAACAACGGCCGAGAGGATGCGTCGTGCTGACCACACGGCCCCTCTGCAGGCCTTCGGGCTAAGCAGAGGTCGCTGGGCAGGCCAGAACCCTTTCAAGGGTGTAAGTGCCATGGGGTTTGGTTTTTATAATAATTATAATGTGCTACGTCATATGCATATTTCTGACTTTTCTTCTTTTTCTCTCACTTAGATCTTCTTGCAGGGTTAGAGCTTGAGAGTGAGTGAAACCATTATTACCAATCCCTTTGTTTATGTAGGTTAAAATATTACATCACCAGGTGTTGTGGTCTGAGTAGTGTATTCATCGAGAAAAAAAAAAAAAAAAAGAGGAAACCTCTGAGAGAATATAATCTATTTGCTCTGGTGTTAGGTCTGTTATTACTTTATGCATTCTAGCCTCCCATGTTCTCATTAAATCAATGGAACTACTACAATGCACAACAGTGGAAGGAGTAGCAGCAGTAGTTTGTGTATTAATCTCTATGTCGGCAAAGTCTTCATTAACAGTATCTTTAACTATATAACATTTAGTTTATATCCACCTATACTCTTCTGGATGTGCTTTACTAATATGTATATTTATCAATTTATGTGATTTTCCGCATAATCTGGAAATCTGTTTTCCATCCAAAGAATTTTGACAGTTGTTATTAGCACTGTTCATATCTAGGAAATCTCTCCTGTGGAAAACGAACATAAAATTCAGTCAAACTCGTTGTGTTTGCTAACTTATCTTTCATTTGGGTATCGCACTGTAAGTCAATCAGATCTAGCTGCAGTTATGGTCTAACAGTTTGCACATCCACTCAGAAGGGTGTAGCGAACACCTGCAGATCCTTTTCTAATGCCTGAATGTTGTGAAAACCTATTCTAAAATTCCTCACATAGTGACATAAAAACCAACTAGACTTGAACACCGTGTGATGTGAGGAAACGCACTACTGTCACCTCACATGAGTTCACACGTATCCTATCGCAATCTAACCTGTCCAGAAAGATGTGCTATACTTTTGAGCCACTGGCCTTCAGTACGTATTACGTCATGGACTTCCCCTACTTGCTTACTAAGCTGCTCTCTTTCCTCGAATGCGGGGAGCAAATTGGCTCTGAAGGCATTTTGCTCTCGATTGACAATGCCTCAAGGGTTATGAATTTCATGTTGTTGGTCCGTACTGAACTGAGAATAACATATGAATAGTAACACAGTAAAGGTTTCCACCTATTCAGTACTAATATGTATTTACAATGTTATAAATTACATGGAACTAGTTTCGACCCACCTAGGGGTCATCATCAGCCATATTAAAGCATACATAAGTTTTTGTCGAATCCTAAAACATGTTATTTTTAACTGTAATAATCGTATGGATTTTATAATTTATAAAGTGAAGTTTGGTAATGAGATGAGAAATGTTAGTATGGTACAGGTGAGTAGTAAATAATAATATATATACAAACAAGTTTGGAACAAAGTACTAGTGGGGTGCTTAGAGTTGTAAAAATATAACCTCGTGGATGTCAGTAGTCCTCGTACTAAAGAAACAATGTAAAATAACACATATAAACATATATACAAGTATGTACAAAGTCTGGAGAGTAAAGAGTGATACTCTTTTAATGTCGAGTCGGCTTGACACTGATCACTTAAGCGGAGAAATTAGGTATTTGGTGTATTAAAGCTGTGTTGGTCGGTTGCGTTGTTGATTGTTGGACGTGAAGTTATTTTTGAATTTCTGGTTGAGAAGAAGGTGGAAACTGCGCGTGGATATATTGATTCTCAGTTCTTAGCAGAAACCAAATTGGACCTGTTTAAATGGAGAAAGTCGGTAAAAACAAAAAATGGAGATAGGAAAAGGTTAACATAAAGTGAAAGGACGCTTACCTCGCGCTGCGGTGTGTGTAGTATAGCTGATGGTGTGCGATTGGTGGCGGGGAGAGAAGTGTGGGCAGAGAGGAGGGCAGGCGCGTGCGGGTTAGGAGGGGGTTAGGAAGAGTGGGGGTGGCTTGGGGTGAGGTGGGGGTGGGGAGCTTTTAAGGCGGGGCTGAAGGGTGCGGGAAAAAGGGTAATTGTCTCGGAAAAGTACCTTTGATTAGACTTAGGATTGAGTTTTGGTTGGCTGCATTATTGTTTCTGAGGAAAGTGATGAATAGATCGAAGAGTATGTTGGGTTTCTCTGAGATTTCATTGAGATTGTGACTGGCGTTGAAGTATTGGTCTAGGTGTATGTAGTAATTTTCCATTATGTTGAGTAAAGGGCCCTTGTTTGCTAATTCGAGGATGTCCACGTCCTGTTCGATATTGGTGAAATTATGGTTATAATCATGCATGTGTTGGCCGATGGCTGAAAACCTGTTGTATTTTATTGCATTAGTGTGTTCGTGGTATCTGGTATTGAAGTTTCTACCGGTTTGTCCGATGTAGGATTTTTCACAGGTGTTGCATTTGATCCTGTAAACTCACTAGCTCCCATTTTCTTTTTAAAGATATCACTAAACATCAAAAAGATGATGCTGAATTAAAAGCTATTATAGAAAGAATTAAGTCTGGTGAAAACGTCAAACCTTATGTACTTAAGAATGGTGTTCTCTGATGTCCTGCCCGTGGTAGAAGAGACCCCAAAATTGTCGTTCCAGCTAACTTGGTGCCTGCTCTCTTTAAATATTTCCACAAATTCCCTGTAGGTGGACATCTCGGTGTTTTCAAAACTAGAGAGAAAATCCGTAAACATTTCATTTGGAAATCATTGGACGGTGAAATCCGTACACTTGTCAAATCTGGCAAAACTTGCAATGTTAGTAAACCTGCTCCTAATATGCGTCTAGGTCTGTTGTCATCTGAGCAAGCTTCTCGCCCTATGGACAGATTATTCATTGATTACATTGGTCCTTTCCAGAGGTCATGGACTGGCCATCGATTCATACTTGTGTGTGTTGACGCATTTTATGTGGCTGTTCCCTACTCGTATGGCTAATGCTAACACTACCATTTCTTGTTTGAAACAGATCTTTGCTTCACTTGGACCCTGTCAATTTTTGGTGTGTGACAATGCCAGTGCTTTTACCTGTGTACAATTTCTCATTTGTCAATTTCTCATGTAACCACTACCCCTAATTAAATGAGGCCAAATATGCTGAAAGAGTGAATCAAAATCTTAGATCTGCTCTTATTGCCTACCACTAGGCTGACCACTGTAAGTGGGATTCATCGCTCAATTGGTTGTCATTTGCTTTCAATACCGCCATTCATGAAAGTCATAAGCAAACTCCTGCTTCATTAATGCTTAGCATTCACCCCCAATTCTCCACTTTCAAATCTATGGTCCATTAACGATCTTCTTCCTGACGTTGCAAATCCAGAAACGATCTGTGCTGCGTGGCAGCGTGCGCGTAAAAATTTGAAAGTTAAGTTCAACGTAACCACAATCACGGGCAAAGACCGTACAATCTGTCTGTGGGTGACCGGGCTTAAGACCCATCCTGTCAATAGTGCTGCGGACCATGTCATTAGCAAGTTAGCTCCAAGATTTTGAGTTTCCTGCACAATTTTAGAATTCCTAACACCTGTGTCATTATTAGTCAGTGATCCTGAGAGAAAGAGGATCAGCAGAGTCCACTTGTCCCAAATCAAGATATCGTAGTTATAATTGACAAGTTGGAAACCATTTATGTTTTAATTATAAGGAAATTTTAATTACAAGGAAAATCTTAGGTGTAAGCAAATTTCATTTTTGATGCTGGCTAGCAAATTATTCAGGTACCCTTATACTTTAATTAGGGTTGGTTTTTGTAGCTTGGGAATTAGGTGACGGGCGAGTTGGCCGTGCGCGTAGAGGTGCGCGGCTGTGAGCTTGCATCCGGGGGATAGTAGGTTCGAATCCCACTATCGGCAGCCCTGAAAATGGTTTTCCGTGGTTTCCTATTTTCACACCAGGCAAATGCTGGGGCTGTACCTTAATTAAGGCCATGGCCGCTTCCTTCCAACTCCTAGGCCTTTCCTATCCCATCGTCGCCATAAGACATATCTGTGTCGGTGCGACGTAAAGCCCCTAGCAAAAAAAAAAAAAAATTTAGGTGACCACACTAGGTGTCCTTCTTACGTATTTATTTCCTTTAAATGTAATGAATTTTGTACTAAGGTTAGGTAAGATTTGCATTCATGTCCTTGACTACAGATTTTATCTGAAAAATTTTCGGGCCCAAGGGAAAACTCCAGTAGACTTTCCTTTTAATCTTTCACCATTTTCTTTTTGAAATTTATTAACAGTGCTTGCCCCGGGGGGCTGGGGTATCCCAAGTCTATAGTATGGGAGGGGATCTCCTTATGGAGGTTGTCAACCCACCGGTTGGGTGACTGATTTTGTTAGTTGTTTAAAGGGAATAAAAGGAAAAACCTCTGAACACATCATCTTTCTTCAAGATCATCTGAATTGTTGGACGATGGCTTTCTTTCAAAATTTCTTCTTTCTGCTGCAGATATGTTTGTATTCTAGTGGCTACTATAACTGGGTCCATCCCAGGTGCAACCTGCCGTGCCTGTTTGGAAAGCACATTAAACTGTGGGGTCACTGTCATCCGACATGAAATGGAGTGGCCTGATGTTCCTAGTGGCGGCAGTTATACTATACTGCATCACACTTCTCGGGTGGTTATTGGTCAGTCCACTATACGGGTGAGCTGATATGAAGTTCCTAACAGGTACGGTTGGACTAACGTTGTATGGAGTTGTTGGCGATCGGCCGTAGTCAGCAGCTGCGTGTGGTCAGCGACACCTAAAGTTGGGACTCTTCGAACAGTAATGGACGTTCTTCTCAAGAACGAAGATACTGTGGTGTTGAGTGTCGGATGTGATATCAGGTCAAACCCTCCCGGTTAACTTAAATTATATTAAAATTTATTTGCCTCGAGCTATTTTCGAGTTTGTAGAGGGGGAGGATGTCATGGTGATAAGAAAACAGTATTTTGAAAGATGTTGTGTATAACTTTATTTTATTTTGGAAGAACTCAAATAAAGATGTTAAAGTACATTACGGAAGGACAAGAGTTATCGTTTTAATTTTGATTTTGTAAAATATGTTCATTTGTTTTGCTTTCAAAAATTGACTGTGTGTGATATTTAAAATGATCATTTCGAATGAGGACAAAGAAGAACTTTTGGAAATTTGTCATAATTTGGGAATGTGAACCCCATAAATCATTCATGTAACTTGAAATTGTGTAAAATTTTATAATGTGAATAACAGTGTAATTAACAAAGTAATAACTTTTGTGGCAGGGTGTAGTTGCACGTGCCTGTGTTGGTAAGATGCTTCTAGTGATTTCCTGTTGCATCTGAAAGGAAGTTTCTGGAAGTTGTAAATATCTTTTCTCATCAAAAATTTCGGAGCCTTGATTGGCTAAAATGACATAATTTCTTATTGGTAAATATAAGAGCCTTGAGTGTAATTCTGCGCGCTAATCGGTTATCTCGTGATAGGCCCACTTCTGGCTTCTGGCGACTTGACCAGGGCCAAGATTGTTTCCGTCGTCCTTGATTTGTGACCAGCGAAGGGAGCAGAGGACTCCTCCATCTGTCCTGTGATGGGACTACCGGCCCTCCGAGATGAGCACTGTTTGGTTCATTTTTTGGATTTTAACTTTTTAAATGTAAATTCTCAATTTAAATTTTTGTGCACCGGAGTTTGCCTGGGGTGTCTTCCATTCACCAATTTTTAACTTCAAATAATTTAGCCCTCAAGACTAGTCATACCCCCCTTGTTTTTGGAGGTTTGAACATTCTAATCTAATGTGAATGTTACTTTGTTCTCATGTCTTTTAAGTAGTTTGTAATGTGGTTTTTTTCCTTTTCTTGGGGATGGCTCCAGTAACTCTGTAGCGATTTAACATACGCTAGTTTGAAACTATGCACCTTTTACTGAAGAGTTTTAGGAAAGGCTGCAACTGAACTGGCCTCTGCGTTAAATTTTATTGTTTTGTTACTATCTGTCGTTTGGTAAATGTTTCCACTGGCCCCTTCCTTAATTCATGTTGTTATTTTCACGATGATTTAACTTTTTCTTTAAAATTGCAAGTACCCTGCCATCGTCCATAATTCAATAGTTGTAAATTCTGTGTCTAGAAGAAGCAAGGTAGAAATGTTTTTCATAACGAGTGTGCGCTGGCACATACATTGTTATATGTTGTTTTGACTGTAAATGAATTTGTTTTGTGCTTTAACTGGAACTGATGATCAGTAAATTTGAGTGTTCGCAAAGGGATCACCGTTAATCTTGTTTTCCTCATAAGGAACTACCTTTCACAGACCTTGTATGGTTCCCAGCCGCTTCCTTCCCACTCCTATCCCCTTCCTGTCCCATTGTCGTCATAAGGCCTATATGTGTCTGTGCGACGTAAAGCAACTTGGGAAAAACTAGTTTCTGGTGAAGATGAGTACCGAAAATTAATCCACAATGATAAATGTGTATATAATCATCTTATCTACACAGTGGGAGTAGAAGTGGTACTGGAACAGAAGATAATAGCATGAATGCAGTATTACTTACTTTTTTTTTTTCCTACAATTTGCCTTACGTCACACCGACACAGATATTATGTAAAGAAGAAAGACATCTCCATGTTTACAGTAATCTAATATTCAGGGTGTATCAGAACTACATCGACAAAAAAATCAGAAAGGCTCTTTGTGTTATGTTAAAAATTATGGTGAAATCGGACTGGCAGAGAAAATTTTTCTTTCAGATAAAATGAGGTTACTTTGTTACTTCCAGGAGCACAATTCAAATTGATGAACTCATATTTGCTATGCCAGAACACAAGCCACTACCGTGCTTAAGGGAAGAGAAGTGGAGGGAGTGGAATTGGGCTGTATGATGGAGACAAGTATGCACAAATTTCCTCGTTCGACTCATAAGGATTGTTCTTCTGTCTTACAGGCAATATCCACAGTTTGTTTATTAAACAGTCATAACTGCACACACACACACTCTCTCTCTAATTAAGACACATTTGTCAATCAAGGAATGCACCAGACTGTTTCTCATCTGTTGGTCGCAGTAACGTTCTTTATTATTTAACATGCTCGAAGATGCAACGCTGCCACCCCACGATTGTGTATTCCTTCACTCACAACATTGCAAATGGAATGAAATATTGAACGAAGGAAGCAATACGCCCAATGCCCTCCTCCTACTTTGATGCACAGTTCACGCTGGTGTAGTAGTGACCTTTGGACTCTGTCAAGGATGTGTAGTGTGTAGCGAACAACTTGGAAAGCTACCTGTATTCTTGGTACAAGTTCATCTTCTCTTTCTACGTGGTTCGTATAGTAGTTAATTTATGCAGAACAAACTGTACACTGCCTACTGGGGCTGGGAACTGACTATGCAAAACGAACAAGGAACTTGTGCATTCGCACCGAGCATTACCTCTGTCTCCCACTTCCCCTCCCTTCCCTCTTCTGAAGCATTGCAACATGCAGTGGCTGGCTCTCTGGCATGGCAAATACGGAAAGTTCATAAATTTGAATCTCATGCCCGGAAGTAACAAAGCAACCTCATTTTCTCGAAAAAGAAAAATTTTCTCCGCCAAGCCAATTTCATCATTGTTCTTCACATAACACGAAGAGCATCCCTGAATTTTTTTTGTTTTTGTTCGTATAGTTCTGATGCATCCTGTATATATGTTAGGAACTTGCTAAATTTTTTGAAGCTGGGCTGAGTGGCTGAGGCGCTGGCCTTCTGACCCCAACTTGTCAGGTTCGATCCTGCTCAGTTCGGTGGTATTTGAAGGTGCTCAAATAGTAGCAGTATTTATTGAACCAAACAGGCCTTCGCCCAGTACAGTGTTCAATACCTCAATAAAAATGAACAAAATGTATAAACTCCCCCATTTAAGAACGATGAATAACCATATAGTAATTAGAAACAAATGACCTACGGTCGACTCACTAACGGAGAGCCGTTGGCCTTAGGAGTAAATCAAATCTACCTTTATAAATACTAAACCAGCTAAGTGTATTATAGTGGGCCCTTCACGCCATGACCACCGCACAGCGGAGCGTAAGCCCAACATGCAAAGGTATCTGGTGCTTATCAGATGTATGGTGATGCCAGGTTCGTGAGGCTTCTCACGGTACTATTATTTAACAGAAATAATAATAATAAAAGCACCTCCCAGTGGTGCTAACCGCTATGGTGTCTGATGCAAACCAGAGAAATAGGAGATAAGAAATGTTGCACGTCCTGTTAAGGTTACGCACATGTAGAGGTAAAACTAAGGTAATGAAAACTGTTACTGCATGCGGCACCTGGCACTGACCCACATTAACGTTGCCTTAGTTGGCTAGTCTGGTAATGCAATACCACTACTAGCGAGCTTTGACAACATCCTACTTTCTGCTGGGTGTAATAACTTTTCTGCTGCCTCAGGTCCGTCCTCAATACAGTTTAAATTCCTCTCCACTTGAGTGTCTGCATACTCATTTCTTAATTCACTATCACACTTTCACTTTACTTTTCTTTCACACAGTTTCATCATGGCACTTAGGAATGAGTTCAGATTTCCTTTGCTGTTCCATTCTTTGGAGAACCATGCAGTAATGTTTGGCTTATCATCAATTCTACCTATTTCTTGCTGTTTAACACTTAGGAACTTATTCCTTAGTTTCCCTGTCTCTACAAATTGTCCTACTAGGTGTAATTCATCCGACCTGTTCCCACATAGAATGCACAGCGTATTGTCATTCCTCCTTGTCCTTATGTAATCCCAAGATCCACCAGGTTAAACCTCTTCTCTCTCTGAATCTTATGCTAATATTGGAGACCTGGACTACCTCATAAAATAAACTCAAGAGATGCTTTTTTCTTAGATTTCTCCAACCATTGTTACCTTTGCATATCCCTTATTTTAGTCATCAGCGCTCTCTGGCTTCTGCTCCCTTTGCCTTTCCAAGTCTCAAACCAGATATAATCCATGCCTACATTTTTAAGTTTTTTATTTCTGCTAGCCAACTTCCTTTATACTTGTGTTTTTCTTGCTATTTAAATGCCTCCTGCACTACTCTTCCACCTTCCCCCCCATTTCAATCTTGACCAGTCATTCATTACTCTTCTGACACACTCCACTTCCATGTATTCCCCACATAAAAGCAACATTCCCATGCTGGGTGACATAGAGGTAAACCCATAATAATCTTGCTAAATCTAAGGACGAGTGTCCTTTTTTTCCGATCGAGTCCCCACAATTCTGCTTAAGACTAGTGATCTTAGAACCATCCTTAGAATCTTATAATCTATCTCTGAAAATTTAACTACTGTCTTGACCGCAGCTAGTGCTGCGAGACCTCTCCATTTTGCTCTCTTTATAAGGTCTTCCCACCCTCCTCTCCTATTTAACAGGACTCCTAGGTACTCTATTTTATCTACTTCTTCTATTTTTTCCTCCCTGAATCCACCATTTCCTCTCCTTATTGCTCCTTCTTTTCTTTTGAATAATCATAACTTTCGACTTTTTAACGCCCATTTCTCCGCAAACTCTGAGACCTCCACCATTTCCTCTCCTTAATTTCTCCTTTTCTTTTGCATAATCACCACTTTTGACTTTTTGCTGTTAATTTTTAACACCCATTTCTCTGTGAACTCCGAAACCTCATACTAACTCTTCTGCAGATCCCCTCCTGTTAAGGCTCAGGAGGTGCTCAAATACATCAGCCTCATGTTGGTAAATTTATTGGCATGTAGAAAAACTCCTGCAGGACTAAATTCCGGCACCTTGGCATCTTCAAAAATCGTAAAAGTAGTTAATGGGATGTAAAGCCAATAACATTATTATTAAATTATTTGAAGAATATTTCCTTCATATTATTTATGAAAATGTTTAATACTGAATGCTTAGTGAAATTTTTATATTCATATAACAATGAGAACTCTAAATGCTTTAATATTCATGAAAATGTATGGAAGTATAAAAGTTTGATTTGTTAAAGGGGAAATATAGCTCTTAGTATGGTTCTCACTTCTCACTTTACTACAAAATGTAAACTTATTGTTTTTGCTTTGTGGTATGGTATGTTTAAAAAAAAATTAGCCCTCCCCTTAGGGAATACTGGATCCACCTCTGGACACCAGAGCCTGAACCCAGAAACACTTCTTGCCAGGAGATTTGCAGCATCTGAGAGTTCATGCAATATGTAATGTATTTGGTAGAATGCATCAGAGTTTACTATGCCAATGTGTTGCCTGCACTGAATATAATGGGTAACAGTTCAAATAGCTTTGTAAACAACTTTTAGTGTCCAGTGTTTACCTTCACTGTGTGCACGAACAACTATTACTTCCTGTGAAAGTCAGTTTTTCATTGTTTAGGAGTGTAGAGAATTTTGGAAAACTTAACAAAATAAATTGTTATGTTATTCCAGACACTCCCACCTTTGCCCTGATGCAGGGTTTTGTCCTAGATTATACGTTCCTATTCAAATGTTGTTGTACCTCTCTATGAGCTACTTCAGTTTCTGTGCAAACTTTTCAATCGTTCACACAATAAACCATAAAATCCTGTTGGCCAAATTGTACAGGCCTAGTACTTTCTTAGACTACCATCTAGTGCAAATTATCTATACAATACTTCAGAACAGGAGATTGCATGTCTCATTCAATGATAAGTACCACACCTGGGAAACTGAATTTGGAAAATAATAATGATTCAATGATAAAATGAGCAAGTGGAGAAATCAAAAGAATGCATTACTGCAAGGAAGTGTGCTATCGCCTACAATATTTATTTTGTGTATAAATGATAAACCAATCCTACAGAGCACTTTCTTATGCAGACGACTTTTCTCTTGTTGTACAATATCACACTTTTGAGCATGCTGAAGCAGCTCTGCCTGTCATGTCAAATCACTATTTTAAAACAATGCACTAAGTCAAATCCTTCAAAACTAAAGTGTGTAGTTAGTGTGATTAAACAAGTTAGCTGTGATCTTGCATTTGGGAAATGGCAGGTTCAAATCCCACTGTCGGCAGCCCTGAAGATGATTTTCCATGGTTGCCAATTTTCACACCAGGCAAATGCTGGAGCTGTACCTTAATTAAGGCCATAGCCACTACCTTGCCAATCCTAGCCCTTTCCCAACCTTAATGGTTATGAATTTCATGTTTTTGGTCCGTATTGAACTGAGAATAATATATAAGTAATAATAATAAAAACGTAAATGTTTCCACCTTTTCAATACTAAAATATATTCACAAAATTATAAATTACACGGTACTAGTTTCGACCCATCTATGGGAAATTAATTTTGGTGATGATTAAGTTACTTCCTTAATGCTTCCTGTAACACATCTATTCCTCTCATCAGTTCACAAAAGCGTTAGGACAGAAAACATAATTTCTATTTATGTCTGGTAAAGCTAGCAAAAATGTAATAATGCACTGAAGGCTTTTGCAAGTGATGTCTTGGGACAATGGGAGGTTGAAAATAATGGATCATTTTAAATCCAAGCAGTTATCACTCCTTAATTCATGGCTTCATAGATATTTTAAAACTTGTTTCCTTCATCAAAAAGTTGATCATATATTACTCTGAAAATACTTAAGTGAAATGTTCAATAAATTTCAAAGTTCCTTGAAATCATCATCATCTTCCTTCTAAGTATTGGGCCATATGTCCCATAACGACCTTGCATTTTTCTTTTTGCAAGACTTGAAAGCAATCAAATGTCCTTCCGATGGGTTGCTAGCCTGAAGGAAGTAAAACCATTGGTGAGGCTGCCACCTCTACGCTAATGGACTAGCTGAAATTATCACATTTTCTCCATAACTGATGTAACGGTTATACTGCCTCAGTTGACAGGGCCACGTCTGTGGGAACAGGTTTGCTCATCCCGGGAAGGTGAAGTTGGCATTTGGGCAGGAGAGGTTATGTCATCATCATCATATTTCCAAGTATTGGGCCATGTGGCCCGTTACGGTCTTAAATTTTCTTTCCATCGCTTCATTGGACGTCCTATAGATATCTGTCCTCTTGGTTGATAGCGTAGGATCTCCTTTGGTAGTCTTCCAGATTCCATCCTTTGAACGTGATGTTTCCAGTTTTCTTGATAATCATAGATGTAATTGATTATTGGTTTCACATTCAGTCCCTTAAGCACATCCTCATTTCTTATATGATCCCATTTTGTATCACCTGCTGTTCTGCGCATGAACGTCATTTCACGTGCTGTAATTCTAGAAAAGTCTTGAGTTCTTATTGTCCATGCCTCACTGCCATAACAAAGGGTTGGTCTGGCTAAAGTGTTATAAAGATGTAAGCGAGTGTGTTTTTGGACAAGAGATGGCTTCGTGATATGATTCATGATTCCTGTTGTTATGGTAAATTTGGTTATTTTTGCAGAGATATCAATTTCCCCTTGGTAAGATAAATTGTATCCCAGAAAATTGAATTTGTTGACTCTTTCCAAAATTTTATTGTCCGAACAGATTTTACTGGGGATAGGGTCCTTCCCCTTAAAAACCATTATTTTGCTCTCTTGTGGTCAAATGAGCATGTCAAATTTTGAAGAGACTTTCTGGAGATTAAATACTGACCATTGAAGATCATCTGATGATGCTACCAATGCAACATCATCAGCAAGGAGTATGGCATCTAGATGTGTGAGATATCTGCTGACTGGGATTGATCCATGCCTCCATTCCTACATTTTGTTCATATAGATTATGAACAACAAAGGAGAAAGTCCACAACCTTGTCTCACACCTCTGCTGATAGGTTCCCATTCAGTCTGATGATTACCTAACTTTATTGCAATTATGTTGTCACTGTACATGTTGTATATGTTATCTATTAACTGTTGTGGGACATTATCTTCTGCTAAGATATTAAGAAGTCTGTTCCTGTTAACTAGATCAAAGGCTTTCTTAAAATCAAGTATACTTATCCCTCTGTAATTTCCACAATCTATCACACTGCCATTCTTATGAAGGATAACTAGAGGTTTTTGCCAATTCTCTGGTGGTCTGTTGCCATTCCAAATTAGACTGATGAATTTAAGAAATCTTTGCTTCAAGATGTCACTGGAGTACTTGAATAGTTCTGCATTATTTGAGTCTTCTCCAGATGCTTTTCCATTTCTAAGTTTTCTGAGTACTAGCTCCAGTTCTTTGAGTGTATTGGTTTCCAAAGACTTGTTAAGAGATGTTGGCAGAAGAAATGGCTCAATATTTGAACCTCTCTAAAGGTTCCAAAAATAAATTATCCACTCCATTAGAGGTATTGCATTAATGTATATGTCTTCCTTTACATCATTATTCAGTTTCTTGAATATTTTATAGGTATATGGTTGTGGTCTTGTTATATCAGTCTCCAGGTGTGAAACAAAGTTTTCCCAACTCTTTCTGTGCTTTTTCTACACTTCCCTTTTTGCTATTGCTCTCTTGTGGTGATACTCTACTTTATCTTCCAATTTACTAGTTGACAAAAAATGTTTGTAAGCAGTTCTTTTGTCTGAAATAACTTTCAATTTCTTCATCCCAGATTCTTAAACCCTTTTTCCTCCCAAACTCTCAAAAGCAGACTGCTTTAAAATTGAACACAAATTAGACCACTCCATTTCCACGTTGTCACTACCTGGTGTTATCTGTGTAAGATTATTAAGTCTGTTCTGGTACAGCCATTTTATACTGGGGTCTCTTAATAGGTTAACATTGTAAGAAGTTTTAATTTCTTGTGTTGTTTGTTTGTTTCTTTTATACCATCTAGGCCTCAGAAATAATTTAAGAAAAGACTAGGTAAACCACCTGGGCGACAACTGTAAGTGCAGCTCTATGATGAGTGACTGACATACTTTAAACCAGCAGTTCCCAAAATTCTTTAGCCACACAGACCGTTTTTTACACAAATGTTTCTCGTGGAGCCCCAAGAAATGTTCAATGTAGTTCTATCTGTCTATGTTCTATGGTGCTTATTACACAAATTACATATACAGAAGTATGAATAATAAGGTATGGTATATGTTATAACAAAGGAAACAATAATATAAAAGAAATGCAGACAATATTATTAATTATTTAAATCTACAAAATGATATAATACCAAGTTAAGATATTTGAAAAATATTACAATATTACATTTACACCTGAAGGTAATGTGAAAAATGTGCCTGGTTCTTGCAGAAGAGCTTGTCAATGTCTGGTGTCACAAAAATCAGCTGAAGATGCATATTGTCTTTTGCGTTCAAATGAGCTTGATATTTAGTTTATGTAGCCAAGTACCTCGAAAAGGCCCATTTTACAGAGATAAGTAGAAACAAAATGCAGTAAGAGCAATTTAGCTTTTGAATCTAATATCGAAAGATCCTCCCCTAATTGAGCATGAAATTCGAGAAGTCATTGACTTTCAAATGATGCCTGACAGTGGCTGTCTGAAGGACCTCATATTCTGCAGCAGTGAGGCCTGCTAGTTGCAGCGTCACTGAAAATAGATTTACAATCCACTCAGAATTCTCTCGAAGCAATTCCTGAGTGTCTCTTGGAAAGTATGAATTAAAATTCTGAAGCAAATTGTTAAGGTGTTCTTTTATTATTGTTGGCAATGATTCAGTCATTGTTACATTGTTTTCTTGTTGTAAAGTTGCAGGTAATGGGAAACGTATTAAATCCTTATTCTCAACGCCTCCATGTAGTACATCAGTGAAAATGACTGGTAAAGATCTATGTCCACCCTGTCAATACTATAAAACGCTACTTAGTCTATCCATATTAACACGTTGAGTGACAAGCGACCCCATTTGAGTACATGAGAGTAGTCAAGTTCTTGAACTTCACGTCCCCATATGGGGTCGTACGTTCGTTCTAAATCGAGAACTCTGCGAACCCATTTGGGTGAGCAGTAACCGTGTGTTTCGAAGCTGTATAAAGTCTCTTCTTGCCATCTTTTGGTTGTCTATTTAAGTACGTGCATAGTCTATCTTCCATTTGTCTGTTTCTGTTTTGGTGAGACCCCATATGGATACGTGAAGAGTGCTTTGTAGGGTGACAAAGTCATTGTCTATCTCGCGCATGAATGGTATATGTAGGTGTGCAGTGCTGTGAGTTTCCCTTTCCTTTTTTGAGTCGTTATGAGTAAATCGGGCAGTAAAAGACAGTGCAGATAGTCTGGACAATATATCAAACAAGTCAGACAATGATAATATAGACGGAGTATATAGTTAGTGATTTTGAACCCAGTACAGAGCTAATAGCGATCTCGCACGTTCATCCACACTGATGAATTACAGTCTTCAGCGTACACTTCCCCACTGTACTCCATGTTTCCAAGCCAGCTGTTGCAACAATTCAAACGATACAGTCACTGGTTTCCCATGTTGCACAATCATCGCTGCTAGGTTTTCTTACTCAAATTAAACATTATACAAACAAAATTACATACTTATTCAATATTCCACAACTACTAATTCTTCTTATAATATTATTCTCTTACATCCTAATTTACCAAATCCGCATGATTTTCACTACTTTATACAACTACATTTTATAGGAAAATTTCCTAACCTAAAATGGAAAGATCATCATTTACAAACATTTCCTGACCTAAAATCGGGGATCGTACCTTTTTACGGCTCCAGTATGAACAGGCTAACACACCTCTAATAATCGACATATAACACGTCCCTGCAAAGGAAAAGGTATGACTGAGCATCGGGACAGTAACTACTGTATAAGTGCGACCCCATATGGGGGCGCATGTACGTGTACAATTCGTAATGACCAATACGACCCCATACGGGGTAGCAATATTTTATCTAATATACATAAAAGTTAACCTAATATATCATAAATATACCCCCATTTCAGCGATCATTTGCTTGGTTAAGCCTGTGAACGTTTTAGCACCAGGGAGTAACACGATCTTATTAGCTCACGGCACTAGCCGGCAGTCCTATGAATTACGGTTTGGCACTCAACATGTTAATAAAATGTTGTGCATGTTTCGAGAATCTCACTTATTCTCTTCATCAGTGACCAAACATTCCACCAAATAATTTGCAGACTTGATATCTATAATTTTAAGGAGAGATGCTTATTTTATGTAAAAAATTTTGATTCTTACATAATTTTAAGTATTTCATTTAGATGACAAGTTTTGTTTTAAATACAATTTATTTAGACTAATGTGATTTTAAATATTTTGTACAGATGACAATTATTGTATTTTAATTATATAACTTATTTAGAGTAAGTCAATGTGGACCAAAATCAAACCATAATGGTTAAAATAATGAAACCCTCCGTGCAGAATGCTATTGTCTTTTTTCAGTGTGGTAATTTTGTCACTGGCATCAAATATATTGTCTTCTATTTCCCTTGTTTAGATGCGTTGTCATTTTTGAAAAATGTCTGCCAAGTAAGAACATTCTGGTAATTTGTACAATAAGTCTGAATCATTCAAATAAACACTGTTCTCATCATTTGAAAAGTGAAGTAACTTCTGTTCGAAGTTCAAGTAAACAGGACAACGCTTACCTCGTAACAACCATCGTACTTCTGTGAGTAATAAGAATGACTTGTGTATACTTACTACATCTTCACACAGTATTTTGAGCATCTTACACTGCAAAGGTAATGCCTTAACAAAGTTGATAGCTTCAACAGTGTTGTCTAGTAGCTACTTTAGTAATGCTGACATATTTTTGTTGCGAGGAAGTGTTGGTATAGTACACAATGACTACTTATGCAGTTTTTTAAAACTTACTTGATTCTTTTAGTAACACCACCAGCAACATGACCTATCATGGCCTTTGTGCCATCTGTGCACACGTCAATACAATTGTCCTATGGTATCGAATTTTCAATGATTAAGGCATCAAACAGGGTAAAAAGAATCATTACTGCTGTTTATAGAGGATGGAAGCGTCTTGTTGACCAGAATCTTCATGAAAAGAACCTGAAAATTCATACTGCATGAATGTCATTAAAACAGCTAATCCACCAACTGTATTTGTTCAGTTGTAGCAAAAATTTTGTTTGACTAATACAGGAAATTATGGTAATTTTAACATTGTTTGATAGATCCTGGATTCAATTATGCACAGTGTTATTTGATTAGGGCACACTGGAGGTCAAGTCTGTTTTTTTTTTTTTTTTTTTTTTTTTTTTTTTTGTGTTCACTTTGTTCACTAAAAGTAAATATAAGAGTTTTAGCAAGGGTGTGAAGTTCACCAGAAAGAGCCAGGTCATGACTAGCCATATATGAGGGCAGATCAGAAAATAAGTTGCACTTCCCAGTTATGGCCATTTGTTACACCACCTATACAACAGCAACACGACTATAACGACTTACACTGTAACGTCACTTTTCCACATATTTTCCAAGATACTCCAAACATTTCTGCGAATGCACAACCAAATTGTTGATGTCGGATGCATAGAAATTTCCTCCAGCATTCTGCAACCACTCTGAGACAGCGGCCTTCACCTCCTCATCGGTCTGGAAACGTCGACCACCGAGCTCCGTTCCGAGCTTAACGAACAGATGAAAGTCACATGGCGCTAGGTTGGGACTGTAGGGTTGATGTTGCCAGACCTCCCAGTTGAAATGCTGCAGCAGTTCTCTCATTTGGCGGGCCTTGTGAGGTGTTGCGTTATACGTACAACAAAATCACACCGGCGCTCAATTTCTCCCGGTGCTTCTCTTTAATCGCTTTATGCGACCGGTGCAACGTTTGACAATACGACGCAGTGTTGATCGTAGTTCCTTTCGGCATGGATTCCACGTGCAGCAAACCCTCTATGTCAAAGAACACTGTCGCCATAACCTTACCGGCTGAAGGTTGAACCTTGGCTTTCTTTCGTTGTGGTGATGAGGGGTGCACCCATTCCATTGATGTTCGCTTCATTTCGGGAGTGAAGTGGTGGACCCACGTTTCGTCGCCTGTGACGATTCGCCGCAGAAACCTGTTGCCATCTGCGACATAGCATTGCAAAAATGCCAGGGAGGATTGGAAACGTTGTCCCTTGTGCTCATCGGTAAGAGCTCATCTTTGACACAGCTTACGATATCCAAGGTCCTCGTGAACAATGGCGAATACACTGCCATACAACATGTTCAGCTGCGTCGCGATTTCTCTCAGTTTAATGCGCTGGTTCTGTCTAATGATCGCATTCACACTGTTGACCTTTGCACGGGTCCTGGACGTTGTGGGCCTGCCTTCGCGATGGTTGTCCGTGACATCCGTGCGTCCGGCTTCGAATTGCTGACACCACTTTACGATACCTTGCAGGGAAATGGCCCGCTCCCCATACAGAGCTCTAATTTCATGATGAATGTCCATGCAATTCTTTCTTTTGGCCCATAGGAATCGGACTGTTGCACGCACCGCATACTTGGAGTGAACGTCCAGTTGACGCACCATTGCATTTGGCCGCTATTCACACAATACTGGACGAGACACCAAAGCGACCTGCCTAACAGATGTGTGGGCAGTGTCTGTCCCTTTCTCCGCTGTGCCCACGTTTGCGACACACAGCGTGCTGCTGCGGCGCGTTAGTGCAACTAACCATTTGATCCACCTACGTATAATGCTTTCAGTGCTTTCACACTGTCTTTGAATGAGACACAAATTTTGCCTAAACTGCATCGAGTTCATCACATTTGCTTTCAAAATAGTCTGCAGCTTTATTTGTTAAGTCAGGATGAGTTTTGAAATGCCATCTAAGCTTGGCAGGGAAAATAGAGCTATTGAGCAAAACTTTGTTACATATCACACTGTGGACATCCATCAGCAAACTCAGAGAATCCTATATCCAAATATGAATCATGACATTTTTGGTTTTCACTTCCTTCCGGTCCCTCTTCACTATGTATCGTAGACTTAGAAGTAGGATAAGGTGCAGCATATTCGAAACTCAAGCCCAGTTAATTTGCACTATCTTCTACGAAAGTAAGATTACAGCTAATGTTATCCACTTTTGATTCAGCATTGGTTGAAGGCTGATGACTATCAGGTCTTAAGCCACAGTTTCATTTCAACGAAATTTTAGCAACTAACACTTCTGTAACAAAGAAACAAATCAAATTAACATCCAGGTATCCATTGTAAAGGTTGAAATGAATTTAAAAACATTTCATATTTCTATTTACCATAAAACTAATACTCATTTATTAACCCATACAATTATTTCAATTTTTTAAAACTTTAATGCCCCATATGTCTATCAATTTTCTACAATTCACTTTATAAGTTAAAATACATTGGTTAAATATTTGTCACTTACACAAAAGTATTTCTTGTGATATTCTGAGCAATTTAATAAGTTATATAATAACAGTAACCCATGTTCACATGAAAAATTTGGCAATCTTTTAAACTGAAAACATGTATTTCACGAGATAACAGCATGGCACTGGTAGTTAGGTCATGTTTCTGGAGTGAACAGTCAGAGGATTAATGACACTTAAAAATCCCATGTGTGAACCTAACTTCATATTACTACTGCTTATTAATATAAAATTATTTATTATTATAATAGTAATAACGGCACGTCAACTTACCTGCTATACATTGAGAATTCCACATATCAAGAGTTCTTAACTGAAGAAACTGAATAATAAATGCTGACTGAATGGTATGTAAAACATAAGAGATTTTGAAAATTATCGCGTAGTTGTACTTGACAAACAAGAAGATTGAGATGGTCCCAATGACGAGATGACTGATAAAGGAAATTATGTTATCTTTAATCTATTTATCTATCCAGATCTTTTGATCTACCTGTTATCACTATTTCCATCTAGCAAGAAGAACCCAAACTACCATCTGAGAAAGTGTTTTTTGCTTGATGAAAGTAGTTTTGTTTTTCCCACTAGATGGAAGCAACAATTTCATTTTTGTCATCTTCACAACCGCTGCCCCTAAGAATCACTTGGAAAGCCTTGGGGATTTGCGGAACACAGTTTGGGAAACGCTGCTTTAAACAATGTGAACCATATGAGGTTGACATACTTTTCTGTGAGTCACCAGGATGCTCTGTTGTAATATGCTACTTCAGCTTACTAGGTACCATAGCCTGGTTGCTATATGAACCCTACAAACAACACACTCAGTGAGAGGGTTTTCTTCATTCTTATTCCATGAAAATTCATATGCTAACTAACTGACCAGATACGTTCTTTTCTCTTGGTTTTCACTGCTAACTTTTGAAACTGATAGTCCAGGAGAAAATGTAAGATTCAACTTAAAAACAAGCAGTAGGAGCCAAATGTTCACTTCACTGTCCTACAGTTTATGTTTAAAAACAAACTTATCCATAGCAAAAAACACAGAATCAAGGCTATGAAAATAAAACTAAAAGTGGTGCCACAGGAAGGGGGGTCTCGTTTGCTTTTATATGTTCAATCAAAGCCTCAGGAATGCTTACGAGGGACTGGCTGTAATGCCATCTGCCATATGCAAGAATAATTAATTCTCAGAAATGAATCAGTGAGTGTCACCATCTGTTATGCATGATAATAATTAGACTTAATTTATTTAAAGTAGACCATAACCAAAAATACATTTAGGCTAGGCTATTTCGTTTATTTCCAAATTATCTTGAGGCATCCCTAAGCAAACTTTGCAGCACCCTAAGCTGCCTAGGCACACTGGTTAGTCACTGCTTTAGAGATTTTTGGCTCATAATAGAAACAAAGCCAGATTAATATGACGAAGATTTACAGACATATGTAATATCCCTTGCATGTAAGGAAGGAAATCAAGAGCATACCAGAAACAGTGTTTATGTTACATCGCCATTCATTGTAAAAAAAAAAAAAAAAAAAAAAAAAAAAAAAAAAAAAAAAAAAAAAAACTGAAAACACAGCTTGTGGTGATTTTTAAGAAGATAAGTTATAAAAATATGTAAATACTGAATGCTCAGTTGCAGAAGGACTCCACGTATCAAGAGTTTTAATTGAATAAATTGAACTAAAAAATGCTGCTTGAAATGCATATAAAACATAAAAGAGATTTAGAAAATTGAGTAACTTGTACTTGGCAAGCAAGAAGATTGAGATGGTTCCACTGACAAGTTGACTGATATGGGAAATTATGGTATCTTTAATCTATCTATTTATCCAGAACTTTTGATCTACCTATTATTACTGCTTCCATCTAGTGAGAAGAACCCAAACTACCATCTGAGAAAGTACTTTTTGCTCTGGAGATTTTGGGGTCATAACAGATATAAAGCCACAATAAAAAGATGAAGATTTTCATATATATGTGATATCCAGTGCATGTAAGGATGGAAATCAAGAGCATTCCAAGTAGACCTACTAGTCTATGATACATTGCCATTACTGGTAAAAACAAACTGAATACACAGCTCGAGATGATTCCTATGAAGACAATAATAGCAACTTATGTAAATATAAGTGCTGAATGCACAGTTGCAGAAGGGAATTGTACTCAAGGTGATTTCATTCACTGTTGCACATATGCACACAGGTCTATTCCAGGCAGTGAATTTTCCTACCCTGCACTAAATAATATGATTTAAAGTGCGACAGCCCTTTACACCTTGCCAATGTAATTTCATCAGCTTGATGGCTAGAAAAATAAAACTGAAGTGTATGGCACAGATAAATTGACATAACGGCACATGGTATCAGCACGATGGAGTCCCCAATGAGGGTGGGGAAAACAGTATTCTATTTCCTTGAAGGTCACAAGGTCACAACTGTGGTAACTTGAAGAAGAAGATTTTATAAGGTTGATAATAAGCAGTAACTCAATTGGAAGAAGTGAGGCAACCACCCTTGCAAGAGACTTAAACTACTGTTTCAGTTAGACACAGATTCAAAGAAAACCATGGAAGTCTTGAACTACCTTGAAGAAAAAGGTCTAGCACTCATCAATGACAAAAGTAGTAAAACATACATATGCCATAATAGATCTAGCGCCATAGACTTAGTTTTTGTTAACACAGATCTTAAAGCACTATGGTAGATCATTATTCTGGAGGTTAGTAGAAAGTATGTAAGCCCTACGCGTGGAAACGATATTATACACTGTGAACATAGCAGAAAAGACCCCAGGAAGCACAATAAACTCAGCAGGAAAACCAAACTTTCACCACTGAGCACCATAAATACTGATGCAGTGAAAAAAATCATTACACAAAATTTGTAAATGGGGCAGCAATAACAGTAGAAAAACTTATATTAATGCACACACATCACATAAGCAATAGCAGCAGAAAATCAAAACCATGGTTCAACATTTCTGTTACAAAGCCAGAGGAAGAGCCAATGATGCCCTTTAAAGATCAAGATTGCATCAAACACAAGAGCAGTTAGACATCTATTCTAGACTGAAAAGAGAATACAAATGGAAGATCAAAGGATCAAGACTATTTTTGAGGAAGAAGACAGATGGCTGATCAAGGAGAGCAAATCAGAGCCATATAAAGCATTGCATCTAAGGGAGCCAGTTTCCAGAAAATACTTCAATGGAACTTGGAAAGCACACCTGACCTCAGTTTTGCAGTCCTGAGACATGCACTCAACAAATCACTTAGAATATCAGGCATTTTGCCATGAGATGAACCTATTCACAGAGGAGGAAATAGTATCTACCGTCCAGAACACAAAGAATAACAAGTCTGGTGGCCCAAACGGCATTTACAATGAGCATCTAAAAGCTACGCTTCAAGTGCTAGTGAAACCAATCACAACTCTCATGAATAAATGTGTACGACAAGCAGTGCTGGATAAGTGGAAGAAGTCAACAGTAATATTGTTGTATAAAGGTAAGGGAAACACAGCAGATTCAAATGCATACCAAGGCATTGCCCTAAAAAGCACTTTACTCAAGATCTTGACAATGCTTCCATGTAAACGTCTCTCCAAAGTTACAGACGACAAACTGCGTGACTCCCAATTTGGGTTTAGAAAGGGAAGATCGACGTTTCAAGCAGTGCAGTAACCTTCAAGATAATATAGACACAGTGCGAGCCAATCAAAGGGGAAAATTTCATGCTATATTTGACTATTTTAAAGCATTCGACACAAAAAACAGTAGATAGCAATTACAATAAACAGAACCATAAACGTACTCTTAAGGGCCCCATACACGCACAGACTTCTGGAATACTTACCTGCACAGACTTGCCTCCGGGAGGTAAGTCGGAAGTATGCAGTTGCCTACACACGCTCAGACTAAATAATTACTTACCGAGGAACTTTAATATGACGTGCTCAGCTGTTTTCTGTTTATGTGCTTCGGATGGTTGAAAAATGTATATGGATTGAAATTAATTAGATAGTCGGTATAGAAGATGAGTTGTTATTTTGACACAATGTAGCGCCCTGCACGAAGAAGACGCACAAAAACAATTTCAGTTTTCATATTTGTAGGTTACCACATTTACATTTCCTGCCGCAACTCTGAGATAGCGCTTACGTCACAAAGTCTCCGGCTGAATTCAAGCAGCGCCAGAATGTCAGAGACTTACCTGCAGACTTTTTGTTGGCAGACTTATCGGCCATACACACAGAGACATGTCTGAAGAGACTGGTTTGCGCAGACTTACCTCCGACTAAGTCTGCGCGTGTATGGGGCCCTGTAAGGAAGCTAGAAAATACTATAGGACCAGATCACTATTTAATGCAAATTATAAGAAACCTCCTCACCAACACCTGGGGTGGAGATTTGTGACGGGATAGATAGATCAAACCCCATAAACCAGACGGTGGGAGACCTACAAAGAGACCTATTAAGCCCATTACAATTCATAATAGCTAAGTTACAGCAGACATAACCAAAGCAACTTAACTTGATAATGTCAATCTACTCATGAGCGCATATGACATGGCACTAACTTCTACATCAGATAGAGATTCACAAACAGCGTTCAGGCAATTGGTGCACTGGGCAAAAGTCAATGAGCTAGAACTAAACAAAGAGAAGACAGTATCGGTAACATTCAGAAAAGGAAGGAAGTGGGAAATCTTCAACATTGGTTAAAATCAGCTTCAGTTGATAGCTTCAAGTATTTGTGAGTCACCTTTTAGATATCGGGAAATGCATTCACTCTCTATATAAACAACAGGCTGAATACAGCGACAAGAGCAATCAACAAAATCAAGCATTAAACAAATTCTCTTAAAACAATCTTGCAGTTATTTAATCTGCAAATAGACCCAGCAGCCATCTAATTTATGGTTTACAAGGAGTATGGATACACCCAAATAAAGAAGGTCTTGAAAAATTAGAAAAACTGAAGGCCACATATTTGGAAAGAGTGAATATACCCTCTCATGATTTGTCTAAGAAACTTTCCAGACAGACATTTTATATGCAGGATCTGAGATTGAAACTCCAAAAGGAATTGTACGAGATGAAAGCCAACATATGGGAGGAATTTTATTCCACAGACATAGGCCTAGTACCGGTACTGAATAGTGAATGGACCTGTGGAGGTCACTTCCTACTTTATATTACATTGTAATAAGAAGTAGGCCTAAATGTAATATTTACAACCTGAATGCGCACGCGCACACACACACACACACACACACACACACACACACACACAGACACACACCATATTTTTAAAATGTATAGGTTGAATCAGACCAGAAAAACAATGTCATACAGTAGTAAATGTTAGTTAGGAACCAACTTTACAGTACGTATTAAGAAAAAAACAACAGTAGCAATAATCCTCTAAATGACAATATTTTGCAAACATCTTCACTAAAAATAGCATTGAAACTATTCAGGGTTAAAATAGTTCCAGTAATAACTTACGGCATCCATTGAATCTGGCAACACTAACATTAAGCAATTTAAAGGAAATTTAAAAAATAAAGGCAACATCCCTATGTTTGTCAAAATTTACCCCATCCATACGAGCTAACCAAGGAAAATGTACTGTTGGAGGAGATGAAAGAGAAGTGCCTTCTACCATCAACGCCAGCATATCAAAGATAATTCATGGAACATCACAGGAAGATATCAGAAATTTGGATAGAATTTTACAATATGGAAGCTATGACCAGGGGGAATTGGGAGAAAGTCAATTATGGTCTATGGCACCTAACAACCAGGTTAACCGTGCATGGTTTTCATTTCAAGAGATAAGCCCATAGAGAGGTTTTACTCGCCAAATAAGGAATTCATAGCCTAGGCCTATGTCTGTTAAGCGAGAAGCCATGTGATCATTATCACGTAATGGAATGTCAAGAGAGAAAGACGTCATTACACAATTTTTGCATGGAATGATAGTAATCAGTGATGAAATGCTCTTTTTAATAACTTTTTTGTCAACATTATGTAATTCTTTTTGAACATTGCATGCTCTTCAATGACAAATGCTAATTATAAACAGCTGGCATCTGGCAATAAAAATCTCAATATCATTCAAAAAATGGTTAAAACATTCAGGGCCGGGCTGAGTGGCTCAGACGGTTGAGGTGCTGGCCTTCTGTACACAACTTGGCAGGTTTGATCCTGACTCAATCCGGTTGTATTTGAATACGTCAGCCTCGTGTCGGAAGATTTGCTGGCACGTAAAAGAACTCCTGCGGGACTAAATTCCGGCACCTCGGCGTCTCCGAAAGCCGAAAAAGTAGTTAGTGGGTTTTAAAGACAATAACATTATAGTTATTATTAAAATATTCAAATGATAATTCGTGGTCAGACCAACCTTGACCGCAATGATTCTTAAGAAGATTCCTCCAAAACGGATTTCTTTTGCAAATCCAGAAGTAAATTATCCAAGGATATTTCGTTCTAGCAGCGCATGTTTGCAAAAGTCTATATGTTTCATTATTAATTTTCAGCCTCCAAACATCTGTATCAATAACTTGCTTCCAGATCTGGCACACAAGTCTGCATTTCAGAAGAGAGTCACTATCTAGATAACTGAGCAAAATTCCTAAAATATCCTCCGGTATACACTTCCCGTCTAGGAACAAGCCGTTTATTTCTTCAAAATTACGATATTCACTTAGATGCATACCGGGCCCAGTATCTCCACTTGACCCTGCTGCAAATACATTCATTTCTTAAAGCTGCACAAACACTGTCATCTATCTAATAAGTACTAATTTAATAGTAGAACTATCACTAAATTTCTCTTCCTTGTTTATTTACAAACTTGACAGTACGATATCGAAAGAAATGACAAACGAGAATAGTTTGAAAACTTCACACAGTCGATACGCTCATTCTCTTTGGTCGATTCTGGTGGTGGTAGTTTTGTTTATTATGAAACTTGCGTACTACAATAGTATTATTTGACTTCTATGAAATTCTCATTAATGACATATTGCGCTTAGGATTCATTCATTTTGAATTTCAATTATGTTACGATTAACATCACCTTACCTAATACGAACATGGTGAAATGAAACTAGGTCACGTTTATGGTTTATTACTCTCTAACTTTAAATATATCGATATATCGATGTTAAGTCATTTTTATATGTAAAGAGAGCGCTTATTACAATGTTTGGAAATTTCAAATTTGAAAGTTGTTTATGTGGTGTACGTCAAAATCCTTCAGTAGGTTTTTAATTATTCTTGAACTGTTCATGTCCTAGCTATACAATGTCTGCTGAATCTGAAATTAGTAGTCAAGGAATGAGCACGGAAAGTAATTCAGAATTATTGCTGCAACTAGAACGTGCTTCAGAAGAATCCGAGGTAACCTGCTCTTCGTGAAACCCTGTAGTTATGTGAATTGTAATAGTTTTGAATTACGAATGATTTTGCATATTTCTATATTTCCATGCTTCATTAACTACTGATTGCTTCTAAACTGGAAATTGTTCTGTTTAAGGGTTATTTAGTGCTTTACTTCTAGAGATACATCGAGCAAGTAACTTGATTAACAGTATTCGAGATTTATTTGGCGAAGATATGATTTTTTGTTGTTTTTATTTTGTTTCTGAAGTGAGTATTTTTCCCTTTCTTATTATTTCAGATTAATTCTTATATACGTAGACTACTACTTGGTCCCCACAACTACTTTGACTTCTTCTTTATTTCCTGTTTCTAGTCTACTGGGTCGGGTTGTGAATCATGGACCTCTACAGTTTTCTATCTATCCAGCACCACTCCCTTCCTTCCTTCCTTCCTTCCACCAATATTTCTTCTACTTCTTCACGGTATCTGTCCACCTCTTTCTGGGCCTTCCCCATTGGGTGGTATGAATAAAAATGAGTCTAAGCGAGTGAGCGTGTGCTCGCTGAGTGCCGGAGTGTCTCCCTGCCGATGAGCTTCCACTCCGCATTTGCGGTGAATAAAAATATAGAGCGGAAGCACAGCATACACTCGAGTGTTTGGAGCAGCCTCTCAGTGTCACTGATCAAGGTCGTGCACATGCCATGTATATAACACCTTAGACTGTGATAACACTTTGATGACTTCCGGGTAGTTCAATGCTTAACATGGCAGGCGACGACAGTGTGGAATTCCAGTCCGTTTTTTCCTCCATTTTAAAGGAATATACAATTATGTTTTCAGAGTCACAGTTACCGGATAAGAAGCACAAGAAAACAAGTGCAATAAATGCAGTTCGGTGTGAACTACTCGCTAAATTTAACTTAAACATTTCCGTCCAACAACTGTCTGATTGGCTAAATGGTCAGCATTGAGGCCTTCGGTTCAGAGGGTCCCGGCTGGGTCGGGGATTTCAGTTGCCTCTGATTAATTCTTTTGGCCCGGAGACTGGGTGTTTGTGTTTGTCCCAAGACTTTCCTCTTCATATTCGCACAACACACTACACTACCAACCATCACAGAAACACGCAATAGTGATTACATCCCTCCATCTAGGATTGGCGTCAGGAAGAGCATCCGGCCGTAAAACAGAGCCAGATGCACATGTGCGACACAATTCGACCCAGCACCCAACAGAGGTGGGAAAAGCGGTAGAAGGAGAAGAAGATTTTGGTTTCCCATTTTCATACTAGGCAAATGCTGGAGTTGTACCTTAATTAAGGCCACGGCCGCTCTCTTCCTACTCCTACGCCATTCCTATCCCATCGTCGCCATAAGACCTATCTGTGTCGGCGTGACGTAAGCAAGTTGCAAGTTCTGCAGAAGTTGTCATCCTTTCGACTTCCTACAGAGGCGTCATAACTCTGCAAACATCGGAGTTTCTCCAAATTCGGGAGTCAGTCAGGTCGTGATACATCTATACTGGTTGAATTCTTCCTTTCAATTGCAAGTGGCCTGTACATTAATGCTAGGGACACCTTTCCTGTAAATGTAGTCATTCCCACGAACATGTGGCTTCTAAATTTGTACATGAGTACAGTCTACAGTTACGACAGCATATGGAAAGCTCAAACGTTCTTGCCACTTACCCCGTGCTTTCTGCATCTAAGCAACATTTGTTGGAATTTTATCTAATAATCTGCTTTCATTTCTGTTCATGTCAAAACTTGCAAAAATGTTTTTGACACAGTTCTCCGAGATGTCTTCACCAACTCCACTCTGAAACCCAGGGTCATCAACATAAGATGCTCCGCTAATCATTTAGTATGCTCCTTGAAAATCCACAGCCTGTTTCCAGTCATCTGACCGTGTCAGGAATGAAATATGACAGGAAAAACTGGAATACCAGGAGAAAAACCTGTCCCGCCTCCGCTTTGTCCAGCACAAATCCCACATGGAGTGGCCGAGATTTGAACCACGGAACCCAAAGGTGAAACGCCAGCGCTCTGCCGTCTGAGCCACGGAGGCTCTTCAGCATGCTCCTTACTGAACCTTTCTAACATTGTAATCAAGTTGAGATGATTATCTGCGAAGTTTATATAATGTTCTTTTCCGATTAACCACCAGCATTACCTCTGCCATGCTATTGAACTTGACACTATAATTTGGAGTCGCCTACTGAGTTAGCTCAAGGAAACATGAGCAGGCGCTTACCGGAAAGAGTGCCTGCTTTATCTTTATTCACCAGAAATCTGGAGCGCCCACTCTGCTACTCGAGCGACTGGAGTGTGTGCTCAAGGTCACAGGTCTGCTGTGAGTGATTGCTTCCGACAGGCGGTTTTTATTCACCTCATTGCGAGTGCCTGCTCTAAATTCGCGAGTAAAGAGTGCGTGCTCATTTTTATTCACACCACCCATTGTCTTCCTCCTATTGTTTCTTCCATAAATACTTGCTTTGGAACTCTATCCTCTTCCATTGTGTGTCCAAACCACTTCAGCTTACTAGTCTATATAGTGTCTTGAAGTTGAGGGAATCCAATTCTCTGTCTGATTTCTATTTTTCTGATTTTTCCCCTTCATGTCTTCCCAGTTATTCCGCTGAGGACTTTCATCTTGACTGCTTGGATTCTGTTTTCATCATGTTTTGTTGTTGTTCATGTGCCCGCCACGTAACTTATGTCAAAATTGGTGTGTAATACACTGAGTACAGAATTTTCTTGGATTTCTCTTGCTTCCTCACGATACCTTTCACACGTTGGTAAAACCCAGTGGCTTGTTGGGTTCTCTTTCCAGTATCTTCTTTTATTTCCCCATCTTCTACAAGTACATACATACATACATTATCATTATAGACTGTTATGCCTTTCAGCGTTCAGTCTGCAAGCCTCTGTGAATTTACTAAACGGCACCACAGTCCTCGATTTTCAAGTAGCGTTGTGGCCTCATTTAGTTCTATACCTCTTATCCTTAAATCGTTAGTAACTGAGTCTAACCATCGTCGTCTTGGTCTACCTCTACTTCTCTTACCCTCCGTAGCAGAGTCCATTATTCTCCTAGGTAACCTATCCTCCTCCATTCGCCTCACATGACCCCACCACCGAAGCCGGTTTATGCGTACAGCTTCATCCGTCGAGTTCATTCCTAAATTAGCCTTTATCTCCTCATTCCGAGTACCATCCTGCCATTGTTCCTACCTGTTTGTACCAGCAATCATTCTTGCTACTTTCATGTCTGTTACTTCTAACTTATGAATAAGGTATCCTGAGTCCACCCAGCTTTCGCTCCCGTAAAGCAAAGTTGGTCTGAAAACAGACCGATGTAACGATAGTTTCGTCTGAAAGCTGACTTCCTTCTTACAGAATACTGTTGATCGCAACTGCGAGCTCACTGCATTAGCTTTACGACACCTTGATTCAATCTCACTTACTATATTACCATCCTGGGAGAAAATTAAATAACTGGAAAGGAGGTTCAACCTATTCAATACTCAAAAGAAAGAAACGTAGCAATCACATTTCTATTTAAATGGGACCTAGACTAAGGTCGAAACCGGTCCCATTTAAATAGAAATGTGATTGCTACGTTTCTTTCTTTTGAGTATTGAATAGGTTGAACCTCCTTTCCAGTTATTTAATTTTTAACATCAATAATTTCAATACGGAACAATGAAATTTTTATCTTTAAATCCTGGGAGAATACACAACCTAAATACTTGAAATTATCGACCTGTTCTAGCTTTGTATCACCAATCTGACATTCAGTTCTGTTGAATTTCTTACCTACTGACATCAATTTAGTCTTCGAGAGGCTAATTTTCATACCATACACATTGCACCTATTTTCAAGTTCCAAGATATTAGACTGCAGGCTTTCGGCACAATCTGCCATTAAGACCAAGTCGTCAGCATAGGCCAGACTGCTTATTACATTTCCACCTAACTGAATCCCTCCCTGCCATTTTATACCTTTCAGCAGATTATCCATGTAAACTACGAACAGCAAAGGTGAAAGATTACAGCCTTGTCTAACCCCTGTAAGTACCCTGAACCAAGAACTCATTCTACCATCAATTCGCACTGAAGCCCAATTGTCAACATAAATACCTTTGATTGATTTTAATAATCTACCTTTAATTCCATAGTCCCCCAGTATAGCAAACATCTTCTCCCTCGGTACCTTGTCGTATGCTTTCTCTAGATCTACGAAACATAAACACAACTGCCTATTCCTCTCGTCGCATTTTCCATTTACCTGGCGCATACTGAAAATATGATCCTGACAGCCTTTCTGTGGTCTGAAACCACACTGGGTTTCATCCAACTTCCTCTCAACGACTGATCGCACCCTCCCTTCCAAGATGTCAGTGAATACTTTGCCTGGTATACTAATCAATGAGATACCTCGATAGTTGTTGCAATCCTTCCTGTTCCCTTGCTTATAGATAGGTGCAATTACTGCTTTTGTCCAATCTGAAGGTACCTTACCAACACTCCACGCTAATTTTACTACTCTATGAAGCCATTTCATCCCTGTCTTCCTACTATACTTCACCATTTCAGGTCTAATTTCATCTATTCCTGCTGCTTTATGACAATTGAGTTTATTGATCATCCTTTCCACTTCCTCTAGCATAATTTCACCAACATCATTTTCCTCCTCCCCATGAGCTTGGCTGTTCGCAACACCACAAGGATGATTTCCTTTTACATTGAGAAGATGTTCAAAATATTTCCTCCACCTCTCCAGTGATTCCCTGGGATGTATTATGAGTTCACCTGAATTACTCAAAACACTTCATTTCCTTTTTCCCTCCCTTCCTAAGATTCTTTATTACTGTCCAGAAAGGTTTCCCTGCTGCTTGACCTAGCCTTTCCAGGTTGTTACCAAAATCTTCCCACGACTTCTTTTTGGATTCAACAACTATTTGTTTCGCTCTGTTTCTTTCATCTACGTACAAATCCCTGTCTGCCTCGGCCCTTGTTCGAAGCCATTTATGATAAGCCTTCTTTTTACGTTTACAAGCTGCTCTCACTTCATCATTCCACCAAGATGTTTGCCTTTTCCCATCTTTGCACACAGTCGTTCCTAGGCATTCCCTTGCTGTTTCTATTACAGCATCCCTGTATGCCACCCATTCACTTTTTATATCCTGAACCTGTTTACTGTCTACTGTTTGAAACTTCTCACTAATCATATCCATGCACTTCTAATTTCCTCGTCCTGGAGATTTTCTACCCTGATTCGTTTGCAGACAGATTTCACTTTCTCTACCCTAGGCCTAGAGATACTTAGTTCACTACAGATCAGATAGTGGTCTGTATCATCGAAACATCCGCGAAAAACTCGTACATTCCTAACAGATTTCGTGAATTCAAAGTCTGTTAAGATATAGTCTATTATGGATCTGGTACCCCTGGCCTCCCATGTGTAGCGGTGAATAGCCTTATGCTTGAAGAATGTATTCGTAACAGCTAAACCCATACTAGCACAGAAGTCCAGCAAACGCTTCCCATTCCCATTAGCTTCCATATCTTCCCCACATTTACCAATCACCCTTTCGTATCCTTCAGTTCTATTCCCAACTCTCGCATTGAAATCGCCCATTAGCACTATTCTATCCTTGCTGTTTACCCTGACTACGATGTCACTCAATGCTTCATAAAACTTGTCAACTTCATCCTCATCTGCACCCTCACATGGTGAATACACGGACACAATTCTAGTCCTAATTCCTGCAACTGACAAATCTACCCACATCATTCGCTCATTTACGTGCCTAACAGAAACTATGTTGCATGCAATGGTATTCCTGATAAAGAGCCCTACCCCAGACTCTGCCCTTCCCTTTCTAACACCTGTCAAGTACACTTTATAATCTCCTATCTCTTCCTCGTTATCTCCCCTTACCCGAATATCACTTACTCCTAGCACATCCAAATGCATCCTCTTTGCTGACTCAGCCAGTTCTACTTTCTTTCTTCCATAAGCCCCATTAATATTGATAGCTCCCCATCGAATTCCATTTCGTTTGCCAAGTTGTTTCCAACTGGTCCCTCGCCTGTCAAATGGGAGTGGGACTCCGATACTCCCATAGGTCCGAGGCTTGCTTAAAGTGTTCTGAGCTCGGTAAATTCATGAAGCAGGATCTACCCTACTTGCACATAATCCAAGTGAGGATCTCCTCTCTAACGGGTTATGGATCACCGGTGAATTGTATAGTCCTGGCCGCCTGAGCATAAGGAGGGCCACGACTCAGAATATGTCAGAGATGCCCACTCCCATTCCATAGCAACTGGTATCCCGACTCTCAGGACCACTTACTAGGCCACTCAGCCGCTGCCCATGGTTCACGAACTAGGACGTGACTACAGTAATCCACAAACATGAACCACTCCCCAAATATTTGAAGCTTTTTATTACTTCTAATTGTCCTCCATTTATTTCAATATTCCCTCTTCCTTCTCTATTACCTTTCGGCATCACTACTGTCTTAATCTTCTCCACACTTATTTTCTTTCAATATTTCTCTATTTCCCGAATTCATACAGTAACTTGTTCATGTACTTCCATTTCTCTTGTCCCTGTATTACCATGTTGTCTGCAAAGAGTAAGGCCTTGTCTCTTTGCTTCCCAGTTTTTGCTGTACAATCTTGTGGATTTCATCCAAGACTGTGATGAACAGTTGAGGGGTTAATAGCTTACACTTCCTTGTTGAAGTCCTGTTTCTACACTGAACCAGTTTCTTTGTCCTGTCTGAGTCTTCACACTACTTACACACTTCTCATACTTGGATTTCATCATTTGTACTTCTGCTCTGCCTACCTTCTTTTTCATCAGTGTATCCCAGACCAGTTGGAATGGTACCCTGGTTGAGGGTCAGTTTTCTAAAGAAGAAAAATGGGATTATATATACTGTACAGGGTGTCAAGCACCGACAACGCTTAGTATGTTGTACGGGAAGGCAAACATCCATTTCCAAGAAGGAACCCATATCCAGAAACAAACAGCTTGGGCGCTGTAGCGCATCGAAGTGAGAGATGGGTGTGCGTTCTGCATGTCATCAATAAACCCAACATGAGCAGCACATTGGGCTCATTACAAACGGGGTTCGAACTGTGTACCTCCTATGTCATTGCAGAGCCTACATTGGCGGTGCTGAGCCTCGCGCACATGACCCAATACATGCGGTTGTCTTTAAAAAATTTCAATCGCTTCATAGACTTGAGCAATACGGTCCTCCGCTGATGTTACAGGAGTGTCATACACCATACTCTCCATACTACCTACGTGGAACTGTCTGGCTACTCTTAGTTGTCTCTTGATGGCCGCAAACGTGGAATGATGTGGGGTACGTCTGTTTGGAAAACGTTCCACATACAATCTTTCAGCAGCTCTACCATTGCATCCGCTTTGCTATATGTAAGCACCATGTTTCATTCCGCTGCTGTGAACTGGTACATGTCGCACTGTTGTTAACGTTACTGCACTGGTAGATTACAGTACACAAGTCACGCATTAAGATGTGCACCAAGGACTGTGTGGAGGAATCTGGCGCATGTGCAGGAATGTTATTAGGCTGAAGTCGTTCATCCGCAGTACACAGATGGCTAGAGGGTTGCATACCTTCCATATTAAGACACCAAATTGGAACAAATTTTCACAACTGTTTTCAGACTTTGTCGCTCTCCAGCTGGAAATTGTTGAAACAAAATGTCCCATTATGTCTGCAAAGCCTTTCTGAGATCCATTGGGGTTAAAGACTACAAGTTGTACGCCCAATAGTAAAGCACTATCCTTTGATTCTCGAAGTTCTAGATCTATACCTTGAAGACACTGTGACTACTTTGGTTCCATTAGCACGAAGCACTGTTTTGGAACTTATGAGGTACTTTCTGTCATACAAGAGGCTTTTGATGTCATCATTTTGGTAGGATGTTCTGTGTGCTATTGACCAGAAGAATGTCATCATTCAGAACAAAGGGGTTTCCGCCAGAGCTGAGATCCAGCTCATTAAAGATTTGCCTGATGAGATGCAGAACTTACGAGATTTACAGGACCGGGCGAGTTGCTGTGCGGTTAGGGGCATGCAGCTGTGAGCTTGCATCTGGGAGATAGTGGATTAGAACCCCATTGATAAAATGACAATGGTGCAAGATACCATTTTTTTTCAAGTTATTTATCAGTATGACCAACCCTCTAATACTCATACACTCGGTTCACATTGTTTCCGACCACCCTGAATACACACACAGTTATCTTCAGCCATAAATGATCACACTCCTCTATTTACTGTGTATTTACTAAGTCTCTTCACTGCTCACAGTAGGCTCGCTGATAATCCTGATTGACAGTTTGCCTTACTTTCACTTAGCTTGCAAGTCCAGTTACTCCGCACAGCAGCTGCATGGAGACAGATATGAACACAGGGCTGCTGACCACCAAAATACGACACTGTTCCTTGGCTCGACTCCAGAGTAAGTCCATTCCTCACTCAGCCAACACAGACAATTCAAGTGTGTACTCCGCTCAGTGAACAACTTAACACTGACAAATAAACAGCAACAGCTCTGCAGTGCTAACAAGCACTACAATATTCCTCACACGATGTAACAGCTCCTCTCTATTCACACCAACTGTTCCACATACAGACTCCAGGTCGGTTTACAGTCCACAGTAGTACACACTCAATACTCCAAGCAGTACGCAGACAGTACTGCAGTTAAAATTAAAATAGGTTGTGGTTCCACCTGTTCAATACAAGAAATCTTATAAATGCAAGTCAGTTGGAAAAAAGTTTGTTTTCTACGCATTTTTGTTATTTGCCAGTGAATTTTTACCTTGCACCTTTTGAACGACAGGCTAAAGATGACCCTGACTAGAGGTTGAAACTGGTCCCAATTGTGATTGACTTATAATGTAACCTTGCATTAATAAGTTTTCTTGTATTGAATAGGTGGAACCACAATATATTTTTATTTTTATTCTAATCTCTGAGTGGTACATTCATTCGTTACCAGACGGCTCACTGGACGCCGTACATTGCTAGCGTTCGAAGTGGAAGCTGATGGAACCATCAGAATCGTAAAGAATTTCACCTTATTTTCTTGACACGGCATAAGCCCATCAACCTCTTATCAAGTTTACTTAATCAGGATTCGTAAATTTTACTTGTCATTCATGCTTTGTTATTGTTTTGATAGTCCACAGGTAATGATTTTACTCCTGAAAAACACCTTGGTTTAACTTTTCAGTACTAGTCATATTTGATCCAACCATTACTGTCACTCTTTCCTTGCTTCTTTTTCCACTGACATTTTTTGCCTTTAAATGCCAAGATCTTTTCTGGCAAACATTTGAAAAACAGACCAGTTTCATCTGCATTGAAAACATCACAAGGATCATAATCTGCCAGAAGAGCTGGTAGAATGTCTCGTTGATAGTCTTCACAACCAGCCACGGATGCACCAACGCTTTTTGTACGAGTTTGTTGCGATGTTTAAATTCATCTAGCCATCATGCACTAGCATGGAATGATTCAATGTCTAGCTCCTCAAACAAATTTATATACTTTTTCGTGAAATGTGGGGTCCTGAAGTAGAATGTTTTTGTCCCTCATAACTTCCTCTACCTGAGGGGTAACTTAAGCTCTTAAAATGTTTCCTTGCCAATGAAAAACATGACTCCTGCATATCACTAGAAATTATTTGTTTTTTCTCATAATTCGTGACAGTGTATTACCTGGAGTGTTGAATTCTGCCTCAGTATCCTTCTTTCTCACACCCTTTTCCACATTGTGGATTAATTAAAAATATTTGCTTGCACTCAAAACATTTCAATACATGTTTCTTCTCCATAGTGTTTGCGTTACTGATATATATAGTAGGACAGAAACTAGAGTGCTGTGCCAGCTTTTCAGCCAAGGTCACGAAATACTGTTACTCGGTACGGGCATGTCATAATTAGCCGAGTGGAGGTTTCCTCTTACTTTTATTGTCTGAGGCGCAATGCCCATCTCCTTGCCCCTGGCTGCTCTGGAATGTAGCAGACAACACAAGACAGACAGAAATAACTTCTCTGGGTATCCTACCATTACCCAAGGTGAACACGCAGCTCATATTTCAATCCCCAAGTTTCAACTCCGATATTGAAGCCAACTGTATTTTCACCCCAACTTTGAGATAAAGATAAATTATTCCTATGTCTGGGGAATGAAATATTCCTTGAGTTATCAAAATATTTGAATAGTAGAACTTCAAATTATAGAGAAAAAAAATAATAGATACGATACTGCTAGGAAATTAAAATAACATTCGACATATAGCAATTTGCAAGTGATAAATATCATTATGAATCCGTACTCTACTGTAGGATGCTAATTAGTTTATTAATAATATCACCTATTCAATAAATTAAAATTTTAAACAATTAGGAATTTATCATTATTACCATATGAATGTGAGACATGTTTCGCCTTTCATAGAAGGCATCACCAGTCACTGTACCTCCTCATGGTTAAATCAGGTACCTGATTTATATTTGAATTATAATTACCAAGAATTAATATTAACATATTTACAGTGGCAGGAGTCTAACGGGAAAAACAATGTTCGGTATTAATATGAATAACAACATATCAGCCGTTGGCTGTTGATTATTAGTTGTGTAAGGTATATAACAGCGTCCATCGACAGAGGTCGGACTTGAAATTCTGACACTACACTATTTGAAATGTTAGGAAATGTGATTACAAAGATATATATTAACATATTTACATGGGAGCAGTCTAAGGAAAAAGATACAAGAAATCTGATCATTAGTTGTGACAAAGGTACAATACTCGGTATTAATGTGTATTATGACTTATCAGCCATTGGCTGTTGATTGCTAGTTGTGTAAGGCACATAAGAGCGTCAAGCAGCAGTGGTCCGACATGAAACTTTGACACTCACTATTAGAAATGTTAGGAAAAGTAATTACTAAGATTTATATTAACATATTTACATGGGAGCAGTGTAAGGAAAAAGAATACAAATGTCCGGCACCAATGTGTATAACTCTATTTCTGCCGTTGGCTGCTGATGACCAGTTGTGACAGGGTAACTACACAGTGTCTAGCAGCAGTGGTCTGACTTCAGAATTCGACTGTTACATTATTTGAAATGCTAGGAAAAACATTCCAGCACTTTGAGAGATTGCCAACTGAGGCCCCATTCAGGAGCGTAGTTGTAAACTAAAGAACGCTATCTGGTTGAAGTCCCAGGTTTGAGAATTTGGCTATCAATAAGCAAATGGTGAATTTAACTGGCATGAAAGGAAACTTGATTGGAGCATTTTAAATTGTTTAGGCTTAATTTAGGTGTAGTTGAAAAGAAAGGTCAAATAATTATATAGGTGCATTGTGAATGACAACAATGACAGCCGTTAGTTGTTGAAAGTAGTTGTTTCAAGGGAACATGTTGTGGGGTTAGAATCACTCACCTAAATTTGAGTTTTTTATATTACATTTTTCAGAGTGCTATGTAAAATATTCAAGCATATTCCAAGCGCTGATATGTTGTCATTCATACAATACCGAACATTATTTTTCTCGTTAGACTGCTTCCACTGTAAATATGTTAATATTAATTCTTCTTACTTATAATTTAAATATAAATCAGGTACCTGATTTAACCTTAAGGGGGTACAGTGACTGATGATGCCTTCTATGAAATGCAAAACATGTCTCACATACCTATGGTAATAATGATAAATTCCTAATTGTTTAAAATGTATTGAATAGGTGATATTATTAATAAACTAATTAGCATCCTACAATATAGCAATTTGACTTATGGAAGGAAGTTCACTGTACAATATGGCGTTTAACAATTTCAAGCATAATTTTATAAATCTTTACCAGTATTGCAAAACAAAAATTATAGCCTATGAAAGCAACATTATCAGATATCAACTCCAAATTAATGTCCTCAATGTTCAGAAAACCAGGCGAGTTGGCCATGCGGATAGTCGCGCAGCTGTGAGCTTGCATCCAGGAGATAGTGGGTTTGAATCCCACTGTCGGCAGCCCTGAAGATGGTTTTCGGTGATTTCACATTTTCACACCAGGCAAATTAAGGCCACGGCCGCTTCCTTCCCGCTCCTAGGCCTTCTGTATCCCATCACCTGTGTCAGTGCGATGTAAAGCACATAGCAAAAAAAATATATAAAGTGAAACCTCGAAATGTGAGTAACTTGGTCTACGAGTGTTTTGCAAGACGAGCAAACATTTAAAATAAATTTTAACTTGATAAGCGAGTGAGGTTCCGCAGTATGAGCGTCACGTGTGCCTACGTTTTCCCCTCCCCTGTTCTTTTGTTGAATGGGTGAACGAGATCTTTGGTCCTGTAGTGAACAGAAAATAATCTTCCGCTCAAAGTCTTGCTGGTTATAGACAATGCCCCTGCTCATCCTCCAGGCCTTGAGGACGACTTACTGGAGGAACTCAAGTTCGTTAAGGTTAAGTTCCTTCCTCCCAGCACTACCACTACTCCAGTGTATGGATCAGTAAGTCATTTGGAACTTCAAGAAGCTAAAGACCAAAGCACTGTTTCAGCGATGCTTCGAAGTGACCGAAGGAACAAACCTAACACTCCGAGAGTTTGGGAGAAATCATTTCCCCATCGTGAACTGCCTGAAGATTATCGATAAAGCCTGAGATGGAGTCACCATGAGAACTCACTTCCGCTTGGGGAAAGCTGAGGCCTGACTGTGTTCTTGGATTGACTTTGAGGGGATTGTTGGTGACAATGAGCCGCCGATTGTCGAAGAAATTGTGTCGTTAGGGAAGACTACAGTATGGGGCTGGAGGTGAATGACATGGACATTCAAGAGCTGGTGGAAGAACATACCTGGGAACTGACCACCAACGAACTGATGGACCTGCATCGCGAACAACAGGATGAAGTTTTGGAGATCTCGTCCGGGGAAGAGGAGAAAAAGTCAATGGAATCACTTCAACTCGGATTCGGGAGAAGTGCAAAATGTGGGAAACGGTGCAAAATTTTGTAGAAAATCACCACCCGAATAAGGGTGTAGCAGAGTGAGCAATGAACCAGATCAGTGACAATGCAATTTTCGTGAAATCCTCAAAAAGAGGCAAAAGCAAGTCATTGGACAGGTTCCTCGTTAAAGTTTCACAAAAAGAAAACAATTCCAGTGAACGAACAGATAGCATTGATCCCGTTAGTGAAATTCATACTACACAGTAACTCTTCGCATGTCATCTCTCGTCTCCCTCACACCAACATTGGTTCTATTGTAAGGAAAAGTGCACTTTAATTTGTTTTACGTTATGTTTTGTTTTAGAAATGGTATCTGAATAAATATTTTCGTGTTGTGGACGAATCATCCGCGTTTCAATTGTTTCTTATGGGAAAACTTGCTTTGGATTACAAGCATGTTGCCGGAACGAATTATGCTTAATCCAAGGTTCCACTGTATATATATATATATATATATATATATATATATAAAAATCCAGAAAATAGAATTTTCCACGATTATCACTGGCATTTCTCGAAAGTACCCATACAATATGATCCCTAGCAATATCATAAACATCTGGGTTTATTGGAAACACAAAGTTTTCTGTCCCACTGTGCTCCACCCTTTTTTCTTAGGAAGCTTGCTTCATGTTCTGTTTGTGATAACACCTTCAGAAATTTTCCAACAAAGTTTTTGACTGTTCTCTTTCTTGGAAATTTCAAATTACAAAATCATTAACTTTCGGGGGCCAACCCTCCTCTTCTTTCTCACTTATACCATCTTCTTCAGTTTCATTTGTAAGAGCAGTTTCTGAAAACACTTATGCTTGTGAGAAGCTGTACCACTTGAAAGAGTTGTTTCTTCAGCCTCTTCCTTTGAATCATTGCTTTGTGCCACATCACTAACAACAATCGCTTCTCCAGTTGGAAGGTTTAATACTTTCCTTGGTGAGGGGGTCCACTGTTGTTTGTTTCCCCAACATGCGCTTGTTTCAGATGTTCCATAAAAGAATCAGAATCAGTCCACGATCTCTCAAGACTGATAGAATCAGCATCTTTTGAATATGGGATTTGTTGACAGTGAAGGATGAATCCCAGATTTACTAAACCCCGAGATGATATTCGATGCCATATTTAGACCAATTTTCTCAAATGTTTTCTTAAACAGTTCTGGAAATTCAGACTTAGGGAGAACGTCTCTGTTTATTCTCTTCCAGTCATCGAGGATATCTTTCCATGCCACTTTTCAGTAGTCTAAAGAACACTACATGAAGTGGCTGACAAATGTGGGTAGAATTTGCTGGTATGAGTGCAAGCTGAATGCTGTAAATCTCACAAAGGCTTATCACATGCAAGGAAATGGGCTGGATAAGTTGTCCCTGATCATAACTTTAGGACCTACTAGTTTGCTCACAAAGGATAACAATATTTCTGTAAACCAAGCTTCAAACACATCCATATTGAGCCACTCACTGGCACTTTGATTGTGTCCAACCCTATTAACTCCACCCTGTCCCCTCGTATCATATAAGTGTTTACTTTTGTAAACCATGTAGGCCTAGATTATTTTCCTTTCAGCTGTAACAGCTACCATGACACCGATGCTTGATTTCGAAGTGTCCACGTTAGATTCAGGATGTCTGGCTCCTCGGTTTCACAAACAATCTTAACCTGTCTAGGATTGTCGCAAAAATTTGTCTCATCGTAGTTGATAATGTTTGGGGGGGGGGGGACATCTTTCAAATTCTCCTTTATATTATCAAAATAATCTTGTATCTCACTTCCAGTTATGGCTGCACGGACTCTTGATGTTTTCTCCAGATCTTACAGATAACTGGCGATGTCTAGACATTATTGAACAGAACTATTAAATTCCAGGATGGTTTTCTTTAAACCTCTTTCCACTCCTCCTCAGTGGTTTAAATACCCCTCTGCAACATCACATACTTCTTGCCCTTTCAGTGGGATCCACATTGTGCACACTTCAACAACCTTGCAACAGGATCTTTTTCTTAATATGAATTCAAAGCTGTTGGGGCACCTGCTTTCAGCTTGTATTTATTTCCCACTATGTCATTCAGCATCATGACAGCACACTGTAAGTTCCTGATGCTTTACACGTAGCCATGTACTCTGGTTTGTATCTTCACCTTCCCATTAGTCCTGGCAGCTTCTGGTGGTTCATGCCCATATTAGTGTTAACCTACAAAATTTCTGCTATTAATTGTTATGCGTGTTATTAAAATGTTAATACAAGTAATACACACATATCTGAAAATTCCTTATTGCAAGTTATTTTAGAATAGAATAGAATTTTAGAATATACAGTATGTTGTTGTTTGAGTCATCAGTCCATAGACTGGTTTGATGCAGTTTTCCATGCCACCCTGTGCTAACACTTTCATTTCTACGTAACTGCTGTATCCTACATCTGCTCTAATCTGCTTGTCATATATATACACCTTGTTTTATCCCTACCATTCTTACCACCTACACTTCCCTCCAAAACCAACTGCACAAGTCCTGGGTGCTTTAAGATGTGTCCTATCATTCTATCCCATCTTCTCATTAAATTTAACCAAATTGATCTCCTCGCACCAATTTGATTCAGTATCTCTTCATTCGTGATTCAATCTATCCATCTCGCCTTCAGCATTCTTCTGTAATGCTATATTTCAAAAGCTTCTATTCTCTTTCTTTCTGAGGTAGTTATCGTCCATGTTTCACTTCCATACAATGCCATGCTCCAGATGAAAGTCTTCAAAAACATCTTTCTAATCCCTATATCATTGTTCGAAGCGAGGAAATTTCTTTTCGTAAGAAAGGCCTTCTTTGCTTGTGCTAGTCTGCTTTTATGTCCTCCTTACTTCTGCCATCGTTAGTTATTTTACTACCCAACTAACAATATTCATCTATTTTCTTTAAGGCTTCATTTCCTAATCTAATATTTCCTCCATAAGTTGACTTCGTTCGACTGCACTCCGTTACTTTTGTTTTGGACTTACTTAATTTCATCTTGTACTCCTTACCCAAGACTCTGTCTATACCATTCAGCAATTTCTCCTGATCTTCTTCAGTCTCAGGTAAAATAATATCATTAGCAAATGTCAGGGTTTTGATTTCCTCTCCTTGGATTGTGATTCCCTTTCCAAATTTCTCTTTGATTTCCTTTTCTGCTCGTTCTATATAAACAGTGAAAAGGAGGGGGGTGAGCCGTGTTGCTACAAGGAAGTGGAGTAGGTAAATGGGGCTGGGCTTGCGGGAGAATTGGGAGTGTACGGAATAATGGGGGCGGTGACTGAAACAGAGTGTAATAATTGTGAGTTCTTATGTTCCTGTTTTTTACTACAAATGATCGGAATAAAAGTTTCCCATATTACGTTCTTTTTTTCATTTAAGTTGAAGGCTGGGTTTGATCCATACTGATGTAAAAATTCTTTGAAATGTTGAGTAGTGGACCTTTTTGTACATGTTGTAGAATTTTTAGACCTTGATATATTGTAGTATAATTGTGATTATAGTGTTTGCGATGGTTTACTTATGGCAGAGAAATGATTATATTTGAAAGCATTGCGATGTTCTGTATATTTTATGAGGAGGTTCGTACCAGTTTGTCCGACGTAACTTGACCCGCATCCCTGACATTCCAGTTTATATATCCCATAATTTGTGTATTTATTGCTAGTATTTACTATGTGAGAGTTAAATAATATTCTTTCATTAGTGTTGCTGGATTTGAAAGCAATTTTTAGGTTCTGTTTTCTTAGGACGTTGATGATTGTGTGTATTATTATTATTATTATTATTATTATTATTATTATTATTATTGCTAAATGTGAATGTGGCATAACTTATTTTTCTTTAGTTTTTGACTCTTTAGTTAAAGTAGTTAGTATGTTTATTGATTTGCTTATTTATAAATTTTGTGCTGAATCCGTTGTTCAGACCTATTTCTCGGATGGTCCTGATTTCTTTTTCAAATTTTTCTTTGAAAGTGGGATTTTTAAAGTTCTTTCTAACATGCTATTGTAGGCAGCTTTTTTTGTGAGCTTCAGGATGTATTGAATTTTGTTTAATGGTGTTAGCAGTGTAAGATGGTTTCCGGTGAATGTTAAGTGCCAGGTGATTATTCTTATGGCGTGATAGTGTTATGTCTAAATAATTAAGCGAGTTATTGTTCTCCATTTCCATAGGCAGTTTAATATTCTGATCTAAACTGTTGAGTAGTTTGTAAATTTCCTTTCTCTTTGTTAACGCTGCTATGTATGATGGCTAGCACATTGTCGACATAACGTGTACAGTATTTAATAGCTTTGACCTTATCTATGATATTTATGTGTTCTAAGTGGTCCATATATATGTTCGCTAAAATACTCGAGGACTGTGCTCTCATCGGTAAACCTGTCTGTTGGTAGATTTTATTCTCAAAAATGAAATAATTATTACTTGAAGAGAATTTTAATAGGCCTATGAAGTTATGTATTTCACCAATGCTTAATTTACTGAATTGGTTAAATTATTCCATTTCAAATTTATAGTGGTTTCAATGGGGATATTGGCATACATATTGACGACATCAGTTGAAAGCATCTTGTGGTGTTCTGGTACCTTTATATGTTTTATTCTTTCGCAAAGTTCTATGGAGTTCTTTATCGTTGTATTTGCTTGGTAGTGAAAATCTTGAATAGATTGAGATAATTTATACATCAGGCTACCCCTAAAATTGATAATTGGCCGTATAGTGGTGTTAGCCTTATGAATTTTTGGTAACAATTTCAGTACGGGTAACCTAGGGTTCATGGCAAAGACTTTTTTCTTTTCAAATTAATTGAAGAAGAGTGTACTATTGTTACTATTGATTTTATGATACTTTAATAGTAATAGAAAGTAGTGAGACTGACTAGCAATCACAATTTTCAGACTACTTCAAAGATCAGCTGCAATAGAACTGAAATAATTGTAAGGCGTGTGAAGAAGGGGAACATGTAACTTACAAACATATTCTTAAAATCTAACTATAACAATGGGTGACTGCATCAGCACAGGAAAGGAATCATATCAGTAAACAAACTAGGCCTATGTTATAACAATTTTGAGTAAATTACATTTAATTTCTTTTAATACATTCAAATTCATGGCATGTGATAGTTAACAGGCATCGTTATACTTAATCATAGCAGCAGTAGAGAAACAAATACAAGAATATGAAACACACTATTTAAAAAATCAACAATAATAATTTGACAGTTTCTTACAATAATTGAGGTGTTGGTTACAATAACAGCGTATGGTAAAACCAGGAAAGGACAAGGAGTAATTCCCAGTTTTACGGGAATGAAAGATAAAAGGATCAGCAGTCAACAACATTTATTATAATCTTAGAGGAAAAAAAATAACAATAAATGATTTGAATAATTTGATCTATGATTAAATTCGAAATTCAAGTAACGTACACCTAGCCTTGAGCCGAACTGACCACTGGCTGTGCACATAATAGTGAATATAAATTGAAACTGATAAATTCAGAACATCTAAAATTTACATTAATGTGGAAGGCTGGCACAAGCCAAACCAGTAATAAATAAATATTCAAAACCATCAAATGACAAAGCTAAATAGAAAAAAAAAGGGCTGCTTTAACAATAGATTGAAAAGGACTGGAAATGTAACAACGAACTTGAGGCAGACTTGCAGCATTGAATTCTCCACCGGGGAGATAAAATTAAAAATAATGAAAACATTAAGCTTTCAAATTAATAGTCCAAACACTGCAGTGTAAAAGACAAATCCTTTAGGCAAACCAGTTCAATAGAAAATGTCATCTTCAAGATCACACATGCTGACAAACGTAGATTTAAAAAAAAGTAAAGCAGAATGCTAACTCCAGGCTGGCATTAATAAAATTTAATAAAATAGAATTGCTGAACAGGCCAGCTGGTGCGGAGTAGAAAGTACTCGGCTTGACATTCTTCGTCTATACAAGAGGGCAAGCCCATATCAACAGTCGCAAGCAGGGCAAAGTGAATACATGTTGTGAGAAATGCCGCTTCTAAACACGCGGCGAGGCTAACAGGCCAGATGCATAGTCCGCATGGACATTGCAGAGAATTGGCAATTCTAGTGAGCTGCCCGAAGCAAAGTGAGGAACCGAGTCCTCGCGCCGAGTCTTCAAGTCGAGTTCTGGAGCGGAGTCCAATACGGAGTCCAAGTGAACATGTTGAGTAACAGTCCTTAAGAAGCACTGCAGAAGATTCCAGATTCAACAAAAAATAGTGCTGCAAGACTAACCATAATAATTACTAAAAAGTACATGAGAAACCTTACCAAAGAATACAAAATAATGAAAAAAGAGAAGTCCAAAAAGAATATTCATAATTTCCATACAATTAATAATATAATAAAGGCAAGGGAAAAAGCAGAAATAACCAATGAAAAAATAGAAAGACGCGGAAGAACACATTCTCGGTACCAGTAGGAGACAAGTTACCGGTGACGCAAGCAGTCATGTGAAGGTAATGTGACCAATCAACAGGCGACGTAAAAATGACGTAGGTTAGCGAAGCGAAAGGAAGAAATAAGCAAACAGTGATCGTATGACCTGTAACATGAGTGCACGCCAAGGGGAACTTGTTATAAATCAACGAAAAGTAACTAAACGTAACATAATTAAAGGTAAGCGCAACATCATACTTAAATTCAAACAAGTAGAAAAGTACCGAAAATAGTGAGAATTGCCAATAAATCGTACGTTCCTGGGCGCATGAACCGGCGTAAGTAGATTTACGTTAAAGTATGAAGTTTATAAATGTTTCAGGTTAACAGTAATATTTGGAATCAAACTGAATTTTATTTTAAGACATTTAAAGGGGTCAGGAAATGTATTTTTCAAAGAATTTGATTCATCACGTAGCTAACAAGAGAGACAGGTTCATTTAAAATTTTATTTTATATGCTCTTATTGCATGAAGCAGGCATATTCGATTTTGTCATATACCAGTATTGCTCGGGGGTTTAGGAAAGCATGATCGCTGACTGTAAGGGGGCTGAAGTGGCAATTTATCTCACCTGAGATATCTAAAATGTCTACCATATTCCTAAAGAAACTGAATAGGAGTCAACTCTAAAAAAGTTTTAAAAGGTTGATTTTTCTTTATTTCTTATTTCTTCTTCTTTTTTATGGCCACATAGTATCACTTTAGTCAGCCCATCGTTCAGGTCTCTTTGAAGGGATTGTTTGGGCTTTGCGGTCCTCCCAGTACTTCTTCAGACGCTCTGATATTTGTGCCGTTTTCTCAGTTGAAATTATGCGTGTTGTTGGTTTGTTTTGCGTAAGGGTAAAACGGAGGTTTGTATTCAATTTTATCTTATTTGTGGTGTCTTCTGTTGTAAGGCCTATTTCCTTCAGATCCTCTCTTACTTTTCTGATCCATTTACATTCTGCTGTGGTATTTTTTAGATGAGATTGTGTTGTAGTAGTTGTTTCAGAAGTCTCGAATCCTGCATCTTCATGATATGTCCAGAGAATCTCATTCTCCTCTTACGCATAATATCTGTAATGGGTTCCAGCTCTTTGTACACGACTTTGTTAGGTATTATCCACCACTGTCCATCTTTCTGGTATTTTTTGTTGATGCAAGCCCTTCCAATCCTAGTTCAATTTGCTGAAGTCTGTCAGTCTTTGATTGTTTATTCAGGTGAAAAAGTGTTTCTGCTGCATATATAGCTTCCAGTTTTATAACTGTATTGTAGTGTTTTATTTTTGCATTTATTGATAGACATTTCTTTTTGTAGATATTCCATGTTGATTTTTATGCTTTAGCTAATCTATTTATTTGTGCTTGAATTGAGATTTTTTTCATTAAGGTTATATGTTATTACTTCTTCAAGATATTTAAAGTGAGTTACTATTTTGATTTTTTTTTTAATACATTGAGTTGAGCCTCTACGGACTGCGTGGTAACAACCAACTTCATTTCAGCGTCTAGGTCTTGTTCTTGTTCCGGCTTTGACTTCCTGCCAGTATCTTCTGACCCCAGCGACGAGTGCCTGTTTATGCTCATCAGACAAAGGTCCTTTCCGTCTTCTGGAAGTTGATGCCATTTGGAAACCTTGATAGTTGTTCACCAATCTTCTGAATGTGTTCCTGTCATGAATTTCTTGGTCTGAAATACCAATCTGCCTCAGATCTTTTTCGCATTCCTGGAACCATCTCGGCCTTGTTGCCTTAGATTGAATAAAATTCCATATTCTTTTTGTTAGCCGATCATCAGTCATCCTCAAGAGATAACAGTAAAATAATAGCCTTCTCTTCTTAATTGACGCTGTGAGAGGTTCTGTCTTGCTATACAAATCCTCATTTGGTCACATTCGCCACTGTCCATCAACCCACTTATTACCTAGGATTTTTCTTAGTATCCTGCGCTCTCTTTTTTCCAGCTGGTCAGCTTGACCTTTACAACTTAAGGTCAAAGTTTCAGACGCATATAATCCCTCAGGTTTTACAACTGTGTTATAGTGTTGGAACTTGGCCCCTATACTCATAGACTTTTTATTATAGATATTCTTTGTCATTTGGTATGCCTGGTCTAACTTCCTCATCCTGACATTGATTGCTTCCTCTTCTAATCCATTCTGGTGGATGACTTCACCAAGATATCTGAAATTCTTGACTCGACCGATTTTTCCAAGATTAGTGATCATCCATTCTGGTCCATCACAGATGTTTGTCATATATTTTGTCTTTGGAACAGAAATCTGGAGTCCTACCTTTTCAGCAACTTCTGACAGCCTATTGATCTTGTTGACTGCTGAATCTATGTTGTTGGCAAAAATTGCCAGATCATCCGCAAAGGCCAGGCAGTCAACGTACACCCCTTTGTGCTTAGAACCAAGTCTGAACTGATCTTCCTTTGTTTCTTCTTGGTCTAACAACTTCCTCCACTCTCGAATGACTTTTTCCAAAACACAGTTGAAGAGGAGTGGGGATAGTCCATCTCCCTGTCTGACACCCGTTCTGATTGTAAACGGTTCTGAGATCTCACCCATAAATTTTACTTTCGACACTGTGTTGGTTAGAGTTTGTTTGATCAAATTTTTTGACGTATCGTCTACTCCAAACTCTTCCAAAATATTCATTAATGACTCGCGGTCAATGGAGTCGTTTGCTTTCTGAAAGTCAACAAACACAACCACGTAACTGTGTCCTCCTGTCTTCTTGTACCTTATGATGCTCTTCAGGTTAAATATCTGTTCTGGGCACGAATGGCTTTTTCTGAAGCCAGCCTGATATTCCTCAATCTGCTGGTCAAGGTGAGCTTCAATTCTGTTCTGAACTGCTTTGGAGAAAATCTTATAGGGAACAGATACTAATGAGGTGCCCCTGTAGTTGTTGACATTCTTTTTGTCACCTTTCTTGTGCAAAGGGTGGATTAGTGCTGACAGCTATTCAGTTGGTATCACCCCAGTTCTCCAGATATCTTCAAAAAGCTTGACTAGTACATCTAGAGTTTCATCATTTGCCAGCTTCAGTAGTTCTGCCACTATCGAATCTTCACCAGCTGCCTTATTATTCTTTAAGCTGTCTGTAATCTGTTTGATCTCTTTACAAGGAGGGGTTGATTACATAAAATAAATTTCATCGTAAAGTCCGTATTGTCGTATGTATACTTTTAGGTTAAGTCAATATTCCCCCTTTACAATACCATAAGTTTATTGTCTATTTATTTAAACAACATTATTAATTATAACGGGACATTTTTCGTCTAACTTGTAGACATCATTGGCCGTAAGATATTTAAGAAAAAGCACAATAAAGACAAGGACAGAACAACACATTAAAATAAATCGGGTTGCCGAACACGTCAACCAAAATAGCGAGCATGTTCCAGATTGTTCCAAGTACGAACATTCAAAAGCTGTTGATGAACAAAATTAAAATCATACACGAGACAATACAGTAAAGCTTGTTGTTAAATTTCTTCTTGAGGGTGCCGTTGACATGCAGCATTCAAGTGCGTCGGCAAAAGCTGATAATGAAGTGCATAATGTTATTTGTAGCAGAAAAAAGACGATCAACGAGCATGTGTAAAGAATCCAGTGAGAAGATGTAAAGAACGTCATATTGGTGCAAGGTTGACATTTCTTATTAAAACTCGGTGGAATATCAGATCGTATGACGTACGTAAAAATACAGTGGACGGCCCTAGAATGAGAATAAAGATTATTATAAAAATTGAAAAAATTGAAATTAAGCAAGAAGATTGTGACACATCTGATTACTTGCGTTCTCGCTTCTCAAAGAGTAATTTTTTTTTTTTTTTTTGCTGACTGAGGATGAACTATGGAGGACGTGTGTGATGGGAGCTGGTGTGAGGGGAAATTAGGGGAAGGTTGGAATCAATAGACAGGGAGCGATCACGTGGAAGCTTGTTTGAATGTTTGTCAAAATAGGAACTGTTGAGTAATGCCTCAAAATTTACGTTCATAGTTTCTGAGATCTCATTTAAATTGTGAGTGGGGTTGCGTTTTTGATCTATGTTAATATAAATGTTTTCTAAAATGTTCAGTAAACTGTGTTTATTATGAAAATAAAGAAATTTTAGGTCCTGTTCTATGGAAGTGAAGAAATGATTGGACTCTGTCATATGAGTGCTCATGGCGGAGTATCTTTTATGTTTGGCAGCGTTGACATGTTCTTTATATCTGATAAAAAAGCCTCTTCCGGTTTGCCCAATGTAGCTCGCGGAACATTGATTGCAATTCAACTTATATACACCTGATTTATTGTATTTGTTCATAGTGTTATTGATTTTATGGTGGTTGTAAAAGAGATTAATGTTATTGTTAATTGTTTTAAAGGCAATGTTGACCTTATGCTTCTTAAAAACGTTGGTGATTTCGTAAATCTTATTATTGGTATAGGTGAAAGAGGCATAGTTGTCTGTTTTTCTTTTTGTTTCTCTAAAAAGGGTTGAACTGGGTCTGTTGACGACAATTTTGTTGACTATCCTGTCAATGAAATGCTTACTAAAACCATTTTTACTCGCTATTAAGAGAATGGAGTCGAGTTCTTTTTTACGATCTGCATCAGATAAGGGGATATGATAGAATCTGTGGATCAAATTATAAAAGGTTGCTCTTTTTTGAGATTCTGGATGTATCGAATCTTGCCGAATGGTATTAACAGTTTGGGTGGGCTTCCTGAAAATAGTGTAAGAGAATTTATTGGAGCTGTTGTTGATAGTGATATCTAAGAAGTTTAAAGAATTATTAACTTCAACTCCTTTGACATAAAAAACATGTATTCTAACCTACCGGTCAAAAAAACTTTAAAGATCATCAAGGACAACTTTCTAAAACACAGAAAATTAAGCTTACAAGAAACAGAAGAATTCCTAAATATTTTAGAATTTGTAACCTCCAATAATTATTTTACCTTTAATGGTAAAATTTACAAGCAGAACGGTCTTCCTAAGGGCTCCCCAGCTTCAGGAATAATGGCAGAAATTTATTTAGGCTATTTGGAAAATTCTAAAATTCACAATAAAATTAAAGGTACGAGGTGTGTTTAAAAAAAGACCGAACTGTGGCTAGAAAAACTTGATTATGTAGCTTACATCATTTCACAGGCTGTCCCCTTCAAAATAGTCCCCTGCACTATCAACAGCGTGTTGCCAACGTTTCTTCCACTTTTGGAATGCTTCCTGGAATGCATTTTCTTTGATGGCGCGAAGTTGCCTCCTCGCATTCTCCTTGATCTCTTCAATGTCTTGGAAACGATGTCCTTTCAATGTGGTTTTCAATTTGGGGAATAAGAAAAAGTCTGCTGGAGCCAAGTCGGGAGAATAGGGCGGATGGGGCACAACAGGAATTTGGTGTTTTGCCAGATAACTGCGGACCGAGAGAGAGGCATGTGCTCGCCATTGTCATGGTGCAACATCCAGGATTTGTTTTCCCACAGTTCAGGCCTCTTCCTGCGCACAGCATCTCTCAAATGCGTTAAAACATTCTGGTACAGTTCTTTGTTCACTGTCTGGCCTCGGGGTACAAACTCGTGATGGACAATGCCTTTCCAATCAAAAAACACAATCAGCATCACCTTGATGTTTGAACGACTCATTCGTGCTTTCCCCACCCACTGTGATGATGGCCTTTTGGTTTCGACATCGTAACCCGTATGCTAGCTTCAACATTTCAAATGTTTCCACAAACGTTTTCCCAACTTTGAAGCAGAACTTCACGCACACGCGTTGTTCCTCAAGCTGTTTCATTATAGAATTCGACGAACATGTGACACACGCAATCACTTCAGAGGCTCTAACTCAACTGATAATGCAGGCAATGGAATGCGGAAAGCAGCGGTCTGTTGTCAGAAGTTGCCGCTAGGCGCCGCCACAGTCACAACTCGCTCAATGTTGCGGTTTGCGCGCAATTTACAAAGTTCGGTCTTTTTTTGAACACACCTCGTATTGTATTCTGGACGCTCTATGTCGATGATATATTTGCCATAATAGATCATAACATCTCCAACGGTGACATCGTTCTCGAACAGTTAAATGAAATCGATCCATGGATCAAATTCACTTCCGAAGTTGAAGAGAAGCGAGAACGCAAGTAATCAGATGTGCCACAATCTTCTTGCTTAATTTCAATTTTTTTTCAATTTTTATAATAATCTTTATTCTCATTCTAGGGCTGTCCACTGTATTTTTACGTACGTCATACGATCTGATATTCCACCGAGTTTTAATAAGAAATGTCAACCTTGCACCAATATGACGTTCTTTACATCTTCTCACTGGATTCCCTACACATGCTCGTTGATCATCTTTTTTCTGCTACAAATAACATTATGCACTTCATTATCAGCTTTTGCCGACGCATCTGAATGCTGCATGTCAACGGCACCCTCAAGAAGAAATTTAACAACAAGCTTTACTGTATTGTCTCGTGTATGATTTTAATTTTGTTCATCAACAGCTTTTGAATGTTCGTACTTGGAACAATCTGGAACATGCTCGCTATTTTGGTTGACGTGTTCGGCAACCCGATTTATTTTAATGTGTTGTTCTGTCCTTGTCTTTTTTGTGCTTTTTCTTAAATATCTTACGGCCAATGATGTCTACAAGTTAGACGAAAAATGTCCCGTTATAATTAATAATGTTCTTTAAATAAATAGACAATAAACTTACAGTATTGTAAAGGTGGAATATTTACTTAACCTAAATGGAGGGGTTGAGTTGGGTAGTTTGTGGATCGGGTCGCACACAGGGAATCTTTCTTTTGGTTCATCACAATTAAGAAGGTTTTCAAAGTACCGAGATATGATTGTGCAGTTTTCTTTGTTGGTCAAGTCCAGCTTTCCATTTTCATCTCTATAACAAAGGGTGGGGACTTGGCACCATCTTAGATTAGTCTTGAATGTTTGATAGAAGTCTCTGGAATTGTTTTTCCGGAAATCCTGATCGATCTGTTCTAACTGCTGTTTCTCATATAGTCGCTTGGCCCTTCAGAAAGTTCTGGCTGCTCCTTTTCGAGCTTCACGGAGCACATCGAAATCTTCAGATCTTCTGGTCGTGTTCCACTTTTTCCAGGCATTTGTTCTTTGGGTCAGCACTTCATCACACACCTCATTCCACCACCTATGCTTTCTCTTCTTAGCTGTCAGGATTGCAGTATTAGCTGCTTGTTGCATCTTGGAGGCGATGTTCGTCCATTCATGAGATTCAAATGTCAGTTGCTGGTTGTATTGTTCTAAGACATTTTGATTGATTTTTATCCAAGGTCGTATTTATAAATTCTGTTTCTTGGTTTCAGGGCCTTATTGAGAGGAATGAAGTTAATTTTGATCTTGGAGAGGTAATGATCTGAATCAAACTGGGCACCTCTCTGCACTTTAACGTTCATTATTTCCTTAATCGCTCTCCTGGATATTGCTACATGATCAATCTGTTTCTCTCCACACACATTGCCTAGTGATCGCCAAGTTTTTTGTTTGCTTGGCTTGTGTTTGTAGAATGTTGACATTATCTGAAGATTGAAAGTACGACATAGATTGACAAGTCTTATACCATTTCTATTAGTCATTTCGTGAGCAGGATAGTTTCCAATTGTTGATCTGAATTGTGGTTCTATTCCCAGCTGAGCGTTAAAGTCGCTTAGTAAGATCTTGAAGTAAGTATAAATAACCACCTAATCGATACTTTATTAATGCCTCAGGCAAAATTGAATAAAATTAAAACTTACAGGACATGTTTCGACCACTTAGTGGTCCTCTTCATCTGTATAAATAAAGAACTGAAAAGAAAAAAACATTATGACAATAAGCACAAATAAAAGTTCTTTGGAGACTCCTTTGATAAAAATGGAGGTCATCAGAATAGGTCATCTTGCCTCTCATTCTTGTTTGGAAAAGATGTTTATTCTGCGCTGTCTAGAGGGTCTGTCTTTGAGCGCGACCTGGTGAAGTAACGATGTGATACAGTTTGACAGTTCATGGAAAGCTCTGGAGAGAAGGGAAGTAGAGTTTTATCGTCATCTAAAATAACATGTGAGGGAGGAGGGAGATTGAGCTGTGCTTCTGCGATGTCGTGTTTGATTATATCTCTCGTTCGTCTAGTCTGTTTCATGTCTACTCATTCTAAGTATTTGCTAATAGTCTCATATAAGATGTTTTTTTGCTCGTTGTTTTCGTTGAGATTCTCTTCACCATTTTCCAGTTTATCAAGAACGATGTGAATGTTTTCCAGGTTGTTCATAAGATTACCTTTATTAATCATACAGATAATTTGAAGGTCCTGTTTTATATTGGTGAATTTGTGGTTGGACTCTTTCATATGGGATCCCATGGCAGAGAATCTTTTGTATCTTTCAGCATTGACGTGTTCTTGATATATAATTGAGAAGTTCCTTCCAGATTGTCCCACGTAAGTTTTTTTACATTGAGCACAAGTCAGCTTAAAAATACCCGATTCCTGGAATTCGTCATCTTTAAGTTTATTAGCTTTATTATGACTAAAGAATCTATGTTTCGTGTTGTTGTTTGTAGAGAAGGCTACCTTGGTATTGTGTTTCTTGAATAAGTTGGTGATTTTGTAAATCTTTGGGTTATTAAAGGTGAATTTTACATATCCTTTTTCTTTTTCTGAATGCTGTTTAAGTTTAATAGTAATAGTAAGATCTTGACGTTCTTAGATGGTATTTTCTCCAACTGTTCTTCAAGAAGGTCCCAAAACTGTTCGACTTTCTCAGGATTACGTCTGTTGTCCTCATCGATCGGTGCATGCAGATTGATCAGTGTGTATCCTTTGTTACCACAGTTGAGAGTTAGAATGGAAAGTCTCTCAGAGGGGCTGAAGAAGTCCATGATTGAACTAACAACCTTCTTATGAACAACAAAAGCCGTGCCAAGTAAAGGCATGTTCTTACCTGTTTTCATAGACCTTTTGCCTTTATAAATCCTATACCCCTCAATGTCCATTATGTCTTCATCTAGGTATCTTGTTTCTTGGATGGCTAAGATGGTTATGTTGTGTTTGTCCATCATCATCGTCAATTCTTTGTGTTTTCCCACTTTCAGTAGTGAATTGATATTCAGCGTCCCAAAGTAGTATTTCTGTTTCGTCTTGAATTTTTGTATGTGTAGTAACGTCCTCAAAGCATCTTGGTTCAGGCTCCCCAGAATCCACAGGCCTGATTGCGCTCTTAGGAGCGGTAGATTCCCTCAACGAGGTACTACCTGGGGTAGTGTCATTTTTGTGACGACATTCCATGATGCTTGGTTGTTCAAACGAGTATGCGTCGGAAAACTCCTTCCCGGTAGTAGAACCAAGGTTGTAAGCCCTGGAGCTCAACGATAGGCCGCTCCTCTGGAGTCAGACGCCTTTCGCAGCCACTTCACTGAAGAACAGACGCTGCTGAATGAAGATAGTTCATCCGCTTTATCCGCCGTTGGGACTTGATTGTCGTCTTCCGCCTTCTAAATCGTTGACTATCTTCACCGTAACCCTGGTAGAGACCCTCACAAGATACTACCAGCCGGGCCAGCTGGACCAAGGTTTTTTAAAGAGGTGTTACTCCTCTATCACTCCCCACTTTGTTCTGGCTTGTGACAGACAGAGCCTGGCTTCCCACACATTGGGTCCAGGATGGCAGGGTTTATTTTGATTTTATTACCATTTATGGTAACTTTTTTTAGTTGTTTTGGTTTTTGGCGCATAATTTCTGTTTTTTTTTCAAATGATATTTCATTTGCAATATTTTGAAGTTCTGATATCTGTTTTTTTTTCTTCTTTTATCTTAACTACTAGTTATTCTAAATCGTCGGCAAAACCCAGGCAGTTTGTTTTGATTTTTCGGCCAATTTCTATTTTTGGGGGACATTTCCTAAACTATTCCTTCATTACCATTTCTAGAACACAATAATAGTGGTGAGAGCCCATCTCCTTGCCGTAATCCAGTTTTAATTTCAAATGGCTGGTATTTCACCCCTAAACTTCACTTTTGATTTGGTGTTAGTGTGAATCAATTTTATCATGTTTATTTATTTGTGTTATAGTCCAAGGTGTCTTCGAATTTTAAACAGATTCTCTATGGAGGCAATCGTAAACTTTCTTGAAATCTACGAATGTTATCACCATATCTCTGTTTCTTCTTCTGTTATAGTCCATTATCAACTTAGACTCGTGATCTGATCAAGACAGCTCCTCCAGGGTCTGAAACCTCCTTGATATTCTCCTAGTTCTTTCTCAAGTTGTAAACTTACCCTATTAAGGATGGTTATCCAAAATATTTTGTATGTTATGTCTAGAAGCGAGATTCCCCTGTAGTTAAATTTATTCAGTGCTTGGTAGACTTCCTTTATTTTGGGGGGGATTTATGTTCTCTGGTGGTGTTTTCATTGGGGTGTTGGTGTCCAAATGAAGGAGTTCTGTAGGTTCTTCACAATTTAGAGTAAGGAAAGGGTTGTTCTGCCCGAAGGCAGGTCTGAACCTCCGCAGAGGTGTTCCTGAGCCGGAGTTTGCGTGCGGTAGGGTACAATTTAGAAGCTTGATGAAATATTTAGCCAGAATTTCTGCATTGTCTTTATTGTTATGAGCCAGCGTACCATTTTCATCCATCAGTAGGGTCGGCGGTTCATATTTTCGGAGCTGTTTTCTGAAGGTTTTGTAGTAGTCCCTTGATTGCGTTTTATTGAATTCTTCTTCAGTTAATTGTAGTGTGTCCTTATGATGCTGTCTTTTTATTCTTCTAAGACTTGAGTAGTTTCTTTTTCTTTGTTTTACTAGATTTTGATAGGATATTTCTGGTTTTGGGGACTGATGTAATAGCCATGCCTGATGTCTTTTCTCCACTGTTTCATCACATTTGCTGTTCTACCACTGGTGTTTTTTATGTGGTTTAATTGGAGCTAGGTCTTCTGCAATTTGTTTAAGGTTGTGTACTGCGTCTTCAAGTTTATCTGTAATTTTTCATTTGTTTCTTGGAATGTTCATTGTTTATTAGCTGGATGGGATCTATTTTTCTTTTAGTTTTAGGGGCTTGCTTTTGTTGTCTTGTCTGGGGAGTGAGTTTTATTTAACAGTGTAGTGGTCTAAACCTGTGTCTATTCCCTGAAGGACTTTGACGTTATAGATCTCTTTGTGGTGGTATTTGTCCGTGCAGATGTGATCCAGTAGCCATTCTCCTTTAATATAGTCAGGGTGTTTCTATGTTTTGAGTTTTTGAGGTTTTCTCTTAAAACTTGTAGATTTTGAGGTTAAGTTAAGGTTTTTACACAGGTCAACTAGTCTCACTCCATTTTTATTTGTTCTCTTGTGTGCTGGCCATTTTCCGATTTTTCTTTATTTATTATTCACCTTTTTTCTTTGTTGCAAGAAGGGCTGAGAGAGATTAGTCACTGTACTCTCTCCAGCTAAGGTATAGGCTACAGTCACTGCACCCCCTCTCCACCTGACAAAAACTTGGAACATAATAAAATTAGAAATATTAGATTATGAAGTTAGAAATTAGGTCATGAAGTATATCATTCAGATTTTGATATTGCTTTACTTCCTTGTTCAAAATACTCTGCTAATATGACATCATTGACCAAAATCATGATGATTCATCTTCACATGCTGCATCATCACACTTTACAGAATCATTACATACAGACATGACTTTCTCATACCACTCAACATTTTCAGGTTCTAAGTATTTTATTAGTGAAAGAACACCAACCATTTTGTCTGCTTTTACACCAGGCTTTCTCACGTTAAGTAGCCTCATATAATTAAAACCGAGAAAGCTAATATTCATCTTTAAGGAGGTAAATGGGACATGGTTAGGAGTGTAGAACTATGACCCTGATACAACACCATTATGGTAATGAAGTTAAACAAATTTCTGTATCATGAATCTATTGCCTTTAGCAGGCGGCATTCTTAGAAACATAGGTCGAAGTGCTGATATCCAGTCTTTTACTAACTGCGATACACTTACTACACTGAATGGCTCTGGATATATCCTGCTGTTCACAAATCCTTCCCTTCCACTCGCTGACATATTCTCCAACCAAATTAACTCTCCGCTTGTGAACCATGCCTTATGCAATAACAGCATAGCGCATGGTGCTGGTTTTAGTGAGTTCCTCACCTGTAGCAGCATTCTAGAGAACTAAGACCTGGACTGGGTTATAGTAAAGGGACTGGAAAATTCGGAAACGGTATTCATTCAATAACTCCTCAATTGTTAAAAGTTCATCACACCTTTCATCCTGTGCGGGCATACTGGTTGCGGAACACTGCATTAGAGCTATGAAATTTCATGAAGTGTTGTTTTTAAAAGTTATTCCCCCACCTAAAGAACTCTAGTTTACATCATCATTTTGATTTTTTTTTTTTTTTTTTTTTTTATGGCTACAGTGTCAGCATTTAACATGAATTCCAAATGCCATACAACAAACAAAACTCCAATGTCTACAATACGTCATTCATAATGCATTAATAAAGGTGTCTGCCGGCATTGAAGCACCTTTCATTTGACTATAGAAATTAAATTATTATTATTATTCTTAGATGTCCAATTCTTATCATTCTGTTTTTCTGTGTTGTTTTTGAGTACACTGATTGGTTTTGTTATTGCCACAGCAATGGAAACAGGAGCGGTATGAGTTACAAACACAATTGAAACGTGCTGAAGCTGTAGCTAAAGAAGCAGAAGTAGAAAATGAGCTCCTGCAAGCATCTATAAAGGAAAAGGAAAATAAATTTTCTCAGCAGTTCATTCGAGTTCAGGAACAGCACACTCAGGAGGTTACACGATGGAGAGAAAAGGCAAGTGGAAATATAGCTATTTTATTTACCACTGTGTGGGCTCCTAGGGGGCACATCCAGTGTATACCAGGTAGCATTAATGGGGCTATACCATTAGTCTTTTGGCAGCTATGTTTGAAAATTTAAAATTTACGGTTTTTGGAATTTCCTTAGCTTGGGTTATTTGTGTGTGAGTATCTCCAATATTTTTGCAATTGTCTTCATTTAGTTTTTGCAGTTTTAAAAATATAGTTATTCCTTCTTGCCATTTTGCATAATCCTAGAAATTAGTAAACCTAGCACTTGTGCCCCTTCATACAATTATTGTCCGTTAAATCGTCAGCCTAGTGGCTGGTTGAAACCTCAAATAGCTGTGTCAAAAGTAAATTGTTTAGAGCAAAATCCCATGAACTAATGACGGTGCTATATTAAGGCATACTAGACAAGAAGAAGAGTGAGGTATTGTGCCATTGCCAAGCTGAGTAGCTCAGATGGTAGAACGCTGGCCTTCTGAGCCCATTTTGGCAGATTCTATCATGGCTCAGCCCGGTGGTATTTGAAGGTACTCAAATACATCAGCCTCATGTCACTAGATTTACTGACACGTTAAAAAACTTCTGTGGGACAGCATTCTGGCACCTCTGAAACTCCAAATACTGTAGTACTTCTTCTTTTCTTCATGGGGCCTCTAAATATTAGTTCATAATTAGCGTCGACCTCTAAGATCTTTTGCTACCCTGTTTTTCCTTCATTCCCATGTAGATATGCCTGCTCCCTTCACAAAGCTGCAGGTTGTTCTTGGTGGGTCTTCTTGGATTTTTTCTCTCTTCACCTGGTAGTCCTAGAGTGGAGAGTCGGATTCTACCAAGCGCCTCACATTCGGAAAGTATGTGTTCAGCTGATTCCTCTGCTTCATTGCAATTCCAGGAAGATGTTCGCTCGCGGCTAACACGTGAGTTGTGAGGCTCCCAGAGAAAGTAGAAATAGGAGGAGTAAAACAGTGAAGTGTGCATTGAAACTGTGCTTGTGTTCCGTGTGTGAAGTGTGTTTAACCAATAGCTAAGTACCACGTACGAAAAAGCTGCGGTTTCATAATTATCTTTAAATTATCGATTGCTTTGTGAAGTACCGTCATGCCTGCATCCAAGCCCAGAGGAAGTGTGTTTAACCGATAGCTAAGTACCAGGTACAAAAAAGCTGCGATTTTATAATTATCTTTAAATTATCGATTGCTTTGTGAAGTACCGTGATGCCTGCATCCAAGCCCAGAGGAAGTGCTGCCAACCGTAGCGTGGAGGACACTATTTGGCGTGTACTCCAGGAGCTGGACGTAGCGAAGGTGCTAGCCGATGCGGTTGCAGCCAGCATAGAAATTAAAATTTGAAATAGAGTGGAGTAGGCACTGTCAGAGTTCAAGATTTTGAATGAGGAACTTAGAAAACAATTTAAAGGACATTGAAATTGAACAACTGAGGCAAAGCTTGGAGGAGCTAAGAACATTGTCTAAAGAAGAAATTATCTCTCAGACTAATGACCTCGAGTAGTACCAGAGGAGAGACGATCTGCGAGTGTTCGGTGTGCCTGAGACTGAAGGGGAAGACACTGACCAGCTTGTATTGGATGTTGCACGAAAAATAGGAGCTGACATTCAGTTAACACAGTCATCATTCGCAAACCAGACAGCAGCAAAATCCGAACAACACGGATGGAACACATCACATTGTAAATATTAAGATAACATTATTTTCCATAGTTATGAAACTCCATTGCCCACTATTCTGAACTGTAACTTTGATATTTCAGTATTACTATATTTGTATATACCTTTCCTATTCGTAACACTTCATTTTAAATTTTAATTAATTTTTGAATTTAACTAAATACCTGTGGACTGAACATACATACGTGTGTTTGCGTTCTTATTTTTTATTATTATTAATGTAACATTTTTATTTTTAATTTTTAAATAGTTTCAATACTTTACAAGTAATATATACTTCATTAATTTTAAACAAGACCCCCCTAATTTAGTTGTATTTTAAAAATATTAGGATATTTCATGCACAGTTGATTCATTACCTGCACCCTTGTACTTCAGCTAACGGTAATTTCCTCCTCGCCCCTCATGTTTATTTATCTATTTTGGTGATTTACATTCTACCAGGTTGGTTACTGTCATGAGTCACAATTCACATTCCTCTGACGTCACCTGTCTATCTCAGCAGCCACCAGGCCATCTACCCTCTCCTTTCCTTCCGCTGTCCCCGCTCCCCCCCACCCTCTAGTTCCAACCCTGACCAAAGTACCGCTATCATTCTTAAGAACTTCGTCTTGCAACATCCCAAAGCCCTTCGCATCTGTCATATAAACGGCCAAAGGTTATTAGCTACCAATCAAATGGATGAGCTTACAGAAATATTCAGCCCAGTTGTTTTCCATGTCCTACTAGTGTCTGAGTCATGGTTAACAGATAAGAGCCCATCTTCTTTGTGTCAACTTGAAGGCTACTTGCTTCTGAGAAATGACCGCACCCACAAGCGAGGTGGAGGGGTATGTGGCTATTTCTTAACCATCCTCAAACCCAAAATGTTAGGTCATTCACCAGGCAGGTATGAGAAGAAACCGGAATACATGTTTGTAGAAATATCAATCAATACTGATCTGCATTTAGGGCAGTCACCCAGGTGGCAGATTCCCTATCTGTTGCTTTCCTAGCCTTTTCCTAAATGATTTCAAAGAAATTGAAAATTTATTGAACATCTCCCTTGGTAAGTTATTCCAATCCCTAACTCCCCTTCCTATAAATGAATATTTGCCCCAGTTTGTCCTCTTGAATTCCAACTTTATCTTCATATTGTGATCTTTCCTACTTTTATAAACGCCATTCAAACTTATTCGTCCACTAATATCATTCCACGCCATCTCTCCGCTGACAGCTCGGAACATACCACTTAGTCGAGCAGCTCTTCTTCTTTCTCTCAATTCTTCCCAACCCAAACATTGCAACATTTTTGTAACGCTACTCTTTTGTTGGAAATCACTCAGAACAAATCGAGCTGCTTTACTTTGGATTTTTTCCAGTTCTTGAATCAGGTAATCCTGGTGAGGGTCCCATACACTGGAACCATACTCTAGTTGGGGTCTTACCAGAGACTTATATGCACTCTCCTTTACATCCTCACTACAACCCCTAAACACTCTCATAACCATGTGCAGAGATCGGTACCCTTTATTTACAATCCCATTTATGTGATTACCCCAATGAAGATCTTTTGTTATATTAACACCTAGATACTTACAATGATCCCCAAAAGGAACTTTCACCCCATCAACGCAATAATTAAAACTGAGAGGACTTTTCCTATTTGTGAAACTCACAACCTGACTTTTAACCCCGTTTATCAACATACCATTGCCTGCTGTCCATCTCACAACATTTTCGAGGTCACGTTGCAGTTGCTCACAATCTTGTAACTTATTTATCACTCTATAGAGAATAACATCATCCGCAAAATAACAGCAAACGGGATTAAAGCCCTTGCAGGAGTAGTTTACAAACCTCCGAATACAGGCCACTTAGAAGATTTTGAAGCTGACTTATCTGAACTGCTGCCAGACTACCCTCACATAATAATTATGAGAGATTTGAATACGGACTTCATTGACGTAACCTCTCCCAAAACCACACGACTTGAGACATTGTTTCAAGCCTATAATATGGACATCTTGCCTTTCTCTCCAACTCACCACACATCTCATTCGCACACACTATTAGATCTTATAGTTACCAGCGATTCAGACAGAGTTCTCAATGTTGGTTATACCTCTGTATCTGGTATTTCTGTACATGACGCAATATACATCTTGTATAACCTCCGGCCACCGAAACCCTCCCAGTAATTTATTACCTATCTGCCATTGAAAAATATAAATAAGGATAGACTCTTCAAGGACGCAAGCAACATACCCTGGCATAACATAACGACCTGTAACAAATTCGACGACAAAGTCACCTTCTTTAACAGCCAAGAAACTGAACTATTTGACAAGCATGCCCCAAAGCGGAGAGCAAGAATATTTAAAGGACCCTCTCCATGGTTAAATGATGACATTAAACAACTAATGAAACAGAGACTGCGCCCACAGACAGTACAAAAATGACCCTACTGTACAAAAGTTTGACGAAGATAGGAAGTTACGAAACAAGACAACACAACAAATACGGAATGCTAAACTGAGACACGCTTACAGTTTAATTACGCCTAATGGTAGAACAGCGACGACATTGTGGAAATCTGTTAATAACTTTGGACTTACGAAGAACAAAAACAAAGACAAAATTACAGTACCTCTCGAGGCTCTTAACGAGTACTTTATTGCTAGTTCCTCCGCAGTACGACCTGTCGACAGCAGAAACTTATGAACCATTACGATACACACCCCACCCCTGATAGAGATAAATTCTATTTTAGTCACGTGACACCCGTCCAAGTCAGAAAAGCAGTCCTTAGGATAAGCACGAAAGCGAAAGGAATTGATGACATTGGGACCGACATGGTCAAACTAATTCTTGATTTTATATTACCAACCTTAACCCATATAATCAATTTCTCTCTTCTACAGGGTGAAGCGAAATTCGCGCACTCGGGTGTCGCAGAGCGACTCCTCACATGCCAGCAATAAAAAAATGTCTCTCACAAAAGTTTGTCCTGCAAGTATATCCGGCAGAAAAAGAACGTTGAAGAGTGGCAGTCTGGCAACACTGTAACCACATGTAGGGTAACTACCTCTATCGGCACATATTTATCGTGCTGTGCAGTTGGTGCAGTGGATAGAGTTTTGGGTTAGCATGCAGGACATCAAGGGTTCGATCCTGGGTTAAGGCGCACTTTTTTATTTGCTAATTTCCATCGGACATTACATACTGTAATAGAGTAAGGCACCGTTTCTTAGGTCACAAGTATCCTACATTTACAAAATTTAGTAACGCTGAACACGTAACGTATCTAGTAGATGAAGTGGTGCGAATAAATTCACGCCCACGACATGGAAAGGGCGTCTTTAAAAGCTGACCAATGAAAACGAATGTTCGTGCATTTCTAGGAACGTAGTATGTAAGTGCAAATGGTTTCTAGAGGACCCGCTGCAATCGCTGTTGACGATTAAGATGCCAGATACCAAACCACCTGGACTACATTTATGAAATAAAAAACATACACCTCAAACCAGGTTTGCCTGCTGCCATTTCTTGATGGATACAGTACTTTTGTATCCATCCCTTGGCACAGGCCATAGTAAAGTGTAGCTTTTACCGAAGTCCCTGTCTCATCCATGGCTGTGACAATATGGAAGCTGCTGGGGTATGAGTGGCTCTGAGTAATGACATTCAGAACACTACTAGTGCATCTGAGTGTTATGAAAGGTGTTGCTCATAGGGTGAGTCGTGCTGCAATAGCACTTTCTGACCCAGTGAGGAAAGCAACAGCAAACTACCTCACTGCTCGTCTTGCCTAGTACGCCTCATTTTAGTGCTGCCATTGGTTTTTGCTGTTTCCTTATAACCACATAACCTTTGGTGGTGCTATTTGAGGATCCAACCAGCCTCTGGGCTAATGACGTAACAGACAGACATACTCGCAGGACGAACTTTTGTGAGAGATTTTTTTATTGCTGGCATGTGAGGAGTCGCGCTGCGAATTTCACTTCACCCTGTATACTCCACATATCCAACTCTCTGGAAGAAGGCTATTGTGCTACCTCTTCCGAAAAGTCAAATGCCTTCAAACGAGGGAGACTATCATCCAATCCGTATTTTATCAGCTTTATCTAAAATTTTAGAATATATAGTCCATTCACAAATGTCAGAGTACCTTCAAACGCACAATCTCCTTAATCCTTTCCTGTCCAGTTTCCGACAAGGACATTGTACAACTACAGCCTTACTCAAAGTGACTGAGGACGTTCGACAAGAAATAGACAGAGGATGTGTCACAGTTCTGGTACTACTAGATTACAGTAAAGTTTTGACAGCATAGACATTGACATATTACTTGTGAAACTGAAGGCTCTACTTTTTTCTTAGAGTACGATTGCTTGGATGCATTCCTATCTTCACGGACATCAACAATGTGTGAAAGGTAATAATGGAATCGTTTCTTTGTGGTGCCACGTGAATAGAGGAGTCCCTCAAGGCTTTGTACTTGGAACTCTTCTTTTTGCACTCTTTGTAAATGACATATCATTGAATATAAGACATTGCAAATACCACATGTACGCTGACGACCTTCAACTCTACACAGACTCTACAACACAAGACCTTCAGGAAAATATAGATTTACTAAACATTGACTTGCAGACTGTTAGTGAATGGTCTGCTGTCCACGGCCTGCAATTGAACCCTACAAAGTCACAAGTAATTCTTCTTGGCCATCAAAATCAAATGGCAAGTATTAATAAAACGTCCATTGCCGAGAGTAATCTTTCAGAATGTTGCAATTCCTTTTGTACCACAAGTGAAGAACCTCGGTGTTATCGTGGACGAACGCATGACTTGGTCTGGACATATTTTACATATCTGCCAAAAGGTTTTCTCTGTTCTTCATTCTTTATATAAATATACATTTCCAATAAAACTTAAGCAGAAATTAATCAAGGCTCTTGTAATGCCACATTTTGACTATTGCGATGTTGTTTTCAATGATGTGAGGCCACTGTTGTCCCTAAGGCTACAGCATACTCAAAATGCATGTGTGAGATATATATGCAATCTAAGAAAATATGACTACGTGTCATCATCTTCCCTAGAACTAGAGTGGTCGCGACTCCACGTTCGGCGTAATCATCATACTCTGTCTCTCTTCCAGAGTCCTTACTACATCTTCCCCATCTTACCTTTCTTCGCATTTTCATTATTTCTCAAATGTGCATAACAGAGATACAAAGGCTCAAACATCAAACCTGCTCGTTATTCCTCACCATCATACTGCCACATATAATAACTCATTTTCTGTGTTTGCCGCCCAAGAATGGAATCGTTTACCGGATGACGTCAGAGGAATACCAACCACAAGGTCATTTAAAAGAGCGTTAAGAGGTACAGCAGGATACGAATGAACTGTGCATTTCTAGTCTTTTACTGATGGTGCTAGTACATTATTACCACTATGTATGTTCAGTCCGTCAACGATTCCGGTGGTGGGATCCTCAACAGCTCAGCCATCAGCAGTCATAGATGGCCTGGGCATCACTGAAGAGGCGTACTAGGGAAATGAGGAGTGAGGTAGTTTCCCGTTGCTTTCCTCACCGAGCCAGAGTTGTTATTACATATCAGTCTGCCAAGCCCACTGAAATGCATACACCAACCGACCCTATGAGCAACATTTTCACACCGTTCATAGCAGGGACTGGCTGCATAAGGATTGGCATTACTAGCATCGCTCATACCTCAGTCACTTTCATATTGTCAAAGCCAAGGATAAGACAGGCAGATCTATGAAAGTAACAAAATTGCTCTAGCCTATACCAGAAGACATAGTGCACTGTAAACACTAGGTCCTGCCAGCAAAAGCAAATTATTATTATTATTATTATTATTATTATTATTATTATTATTATTATTATTATTATTATTATTATTTCTTCGTTATGCCCGTTTATAGAGCGCGTTGGAACTTGTTAGCTTGATGATAGTTTTCCTTTCTTCTTCTCCTCCCAAAATCTCTTCATGAACTCGCTATGCTGTTTCTTGTGTTCTTCCGTCCAATTTTTCCCTGTGGTTCTTTTAGCCTTTTCCGTGAACGTGTGTTTTTCAACCAGATTCCCAAAAGCCTTGCGATCCCTGATGACATCTTCTGTGATGTTCATTTCTTTTAAGTACTGCTTTATTTCCTCAAACCAGCTTATTTTTTCCTTCTTTGAATTAATTATACCAAGCAATCTTTTTGCATATCTAGTGTCGTCCATTCTACAGATGTGGCTATAGAATTTCAATCGTCTCCTGCGTACGGTATCGGTGAACTTGTCGATTGCTTTGTACAAATCTACAGTTTTCCTTTTGATCCATATACCATTTATATGAACGGGGCCATATATTTTCCTCAGAAGTTTTCGTTCTTTTTCAATTTTATCAATTTTAGATTGGCCTCCTAGAGATGTGGTTTCTGAGGCATACAAGGCTTCTGGAAGAACAACAGTCTTGTAATGCTGAAGTTTTGCATTTCGTGACATTACTCTTTTATTGTAGTGGTTCCATGTTATTCGGTATGCTTTCAGGAGTTTGGTGGCTCTTTCTAAATTAGCTTTCCTGTCCAATCCGGATGGTACAATGATTTCTCCTAGATATTCGAAGGAAGGGACCTGTGTGATTATTCCATAATTTGTCTGTAGTGGGGATCTTTGGATATTCTGGTGTCCATTAGCCATGATATGAGTCTTCTCATACGATATTTGGAGGCCTGTCTTTGATGCTGTCTCATGCAACTTCTGTATGGCATACCTGGTTTCTTCACTAGTCTTGGTAAAGATAGCTAGATCATCAGCAAAAGCTAGGCTCTTCACGTTATTTCTTTGTCCCCGAGTACCAATGTTTATACCTTTGATTTCTTTTCCCCATTCCCTGATGACTTTGTCTAACACTAAGTTAAAAAGAATTGGGGAGAGGCTATCTCCTTGTCGAACTCCTGTATGCACTTCAAAAGGCTCTGATAGTTCACCTAGAAACTTCACTTGAGATGTTGTGTCTGTGAGAGTCTGGCGGATTAATTCTGTGGTCTTCTTGTCCACACTGAGCTCTCCTTCGGATGTCTACAACAGATAGGTCTTATGGCGACGATGGGATAGGAAAGGCCTAGGAGTTGGAAGGAAGCGGTCGTGGCCTTAATTATGGTACAGCCCCAGCATTTGCCTGGTGTGAAAATGGGAAACCACGGAAAACCATGTGACTTGAATCGACAACTCCCTTCCGTACTTTAACATTCTGCTTGGTATTCACCAATCAAATGATCTGTTTGTTGTTCTACTCTGTTTAATAGCGCTTTAGATAGAACCTTGTATATAACTGGTAAAAGGGATATGCCTCTGTAGTTGCTGGGGTCCGCTTGATCGCCTTTCTTATGTAACGGATGGATAATGGCATTCTTCCAGTCCTTCGGAATCATCATGGTCTCCCATATTTCTGTTAAGAGCGTATGAATTCTTCTGATGAGGTCATCTCCTCCTATTTTCAACATTTCTGCAGTTATGCCATCGTTCCCAGGGGCTTTATTATTTTTGAGCGATTTGATTCTCTTTTATTTCTTGAGTTGTTGGGGGCTGTGAGTCTGGGTTTGGTGGAGGTTTTTCAAACTGTAGCCTTTCAATTGGTGGATCGCAGTTCAGTAGATTTTGGAAATAGTCAGCCAGTATCATGCTGTTCTCTTTACTGTTTGCCTCTAGTGATCCGTTAGGTCGACGAAAACTTAGTGTTGGTGGATTGTACCCTGATAAGTCCTCATGAAATGTCTTGTAGAAACTCTGAGTGTTGTTTTTCTGGAAATCCTGTTCTATCTCTGCGAGTCTGTTTTTCTCATATGCACGTTTTTCACGGCGGATTGTTTTTGAGGTCAGTTTTTTAGTCTTAAGGAAATCCTGCCATCTGTCGACTGTTCTATGTCCATTCCATTGATTCCATGCTTTGATTCTGTCATTGATAGCTTCATCACAGGTTGTGTTCCACCATCTGTGTTTACGTTTTTTGGGTGGCTGTCCGAATTTCATTGCTGATGACTGTAATGTGTTGCGAATATCTGGCCATACCTTAGGACCTTGATCGTGTATGTCACATACGAAAACGTCAGCGTTCTTCCTCAGGCAGTCCGGATCCACTCTTGGAAATCGGCTGCCTTTAGGTCTGGATCTGTTTGGTTGGAACCTAACCTTGATTTGCGTAAGGTAGTGATCTGAATTTTTTTTTTTTTTTTTTTTTTTTTTGCTAGGGGCTTTACATCGCACCGACACAGATAGGTCTTATGGCGACGATGGGATAGGAAAGGCCTAGGAGTTGGAAGGAAGCGGCCGTGGCCTTAATTAAGGTACAGCCCCAGCATTTGCCTGGTGTGAAAATGGGAAACCACGGAAAACCATGTGATCTGAATCGACAACTCCCTTCCGTACTTTAACATTCTGAATCTCAAGCATATTCTTTACGGAAATAGCAACATTTAGATGTTCTCCATTCTTATTAGTCCGCCGATGTGCAGAATGAAGTCCTACGATTGATCGGTATTTCTTCTCTCTACCAACCTGTGCATTGAAGTCCCCTAATAAGATTTTAACGTGATGTTTAGGGATCATGCTAGTAGTTTCTTCAAGCAATTCCCAAAAGTCTTCTACTTTCTGAGGATTTTTCTTATTGTCTATGTTAGTGGGGGCATGGGCATTTATCAAGGCATATGCTTTGTTGCTTGATTTCACTGTAAGCACTGAGATTCTTTCACTTGGTGATGTAAAGTCGATGACTGAATCTAAGATGGTTTTCCTTACTGCAAAGGCCATCCCAAGTATTGATAAATCCCCTTGGATATTTATGGCCGGTTTACCCTTAAATATCCTGAAGTTTTCAGAGTCAAAGTGGTTCTCATCTTGAAATCTGGTTTCTTGGATCGCTAGGATTTGAATATCAAATTTGTCCACGGCGTCAGTCAGTTCTTTAAGCTTTCCCGTTTTCAGCAGGTTGTTGATGTTTATAGTACAAAGGAAGTTCCTCTTTTTGAGGCGAAGAGATTTTGAGAAACTCCGATCCTTCTCTGAAGCATGATGTTCCTGATCCCCCAGAATCAGACGATCGGGGGAAACGGGACCAGCGTCCGGGGCCTGGGGTAGTTGCATTGGTAGCGTGTGTTCCGTCATGCTAAGGTTACAAGTTGAAAATACAACTAGTGGTGATCTTTTGGGAAAGATCACGAAAATACAACTCGATTGTTGAGATCGAGAGGTGCCTCGAGATGTTCGTGGCTGTGGGCAGGCATTTCCTCCTAACCCAAAAGGTTATGGTTTTCCCGCCAATACTCGGGTGGCTGATTGCAGTGGTTTCCCACTGGGCGATTATTATTATTATTATTATTATTATTATTATTATTATTATTATTATTATTATTATTATTATTATTATCTCACTGGGGTGGAAATTTATTTCTTTTATAAAGTATTTAGATTGTCTTTATCTGTACTATACTTAGTATTAATTACAGTAGTGTTAACTCTGATTCTATGTACAAATTGGTTTAGTGTAAGAGAAGGCCTGATGGCCTTAACTACGCCAGTAAAGACATTTATCTATTTATCTATCTAGATATATTGTCTCTTATTACTCCAGTTCTATGTAGGTGTTTTTTCAGATAGCAGTGTCCTGTCAACAGTCCTACTAACCATCTTATATTTTCTCTGCTGAGTTTCAACAGTTCTTCAGTATGCTTCTTGTTTGGTCCTTTTATCAGTTCCATTGCAAGCCTGCATCCTGGAGTATTTTTCCAGTTCTCCATTTGTTTCTTTTGTACCCATTTTCCTATGTAGTGTCGGGCTTGTCCATAGGAAATCCCGCACACAGGTTCTGGGCCTACAAAATGTGTTTCTGCCCCTTTCCTCACCAGTTTATCTGCTTTCTCATTTCCTTCTATACCTACATGCCGTGGTATCCATATTATTTTGACAATGGTTGTACTTTGAGAGCTTCAGGAGAAGTGAATAATAATAATAATAATAATAATAATAATATGGCAATATCACACGAGTTAAACATTTCAAGTACTTAGCGGAAGCACTGGTAACAACAGGATAGCCAACAAAACTCGTGCCGAAAAATTACGTAAAGCCTACACAGTCACCTGGAATATCTACAATAAGAAATCCCTTTCCATCCAAGCCAAGCTGCGTTACTACCATACAGTAGTTCTTCCTGAAGCACTCTACGCGATTGAAACATCAACACTGACCATCAATATCAATGGCATCGAGAAAATGGAACGGCAAATACTTAGGAAAATATTTGGACCAAAGTTCCAAGATGGAATATGGATGCGAAAAAGCTCGGAAGAACTCTACTCGCTAACCGAAAGATTCACTTCAATCGCCCGGAAAAGACGTATGCAATTCTACGGACATCTAGCACAAATGGACGACTCGCGACTGACCAAGAAAATCTTCCTCATTATCAGCGGAACCCGACAAAATAAAGTACGGTGGCTTGCTGACACCCAAAAAGATCTCGCAGAAGTCGGCGTTGACCCACTGACAACTACACGGGCTACATTTAGACACAAAATTAACTTGCACAGCTTTGCAGCCAGACAATGTACAAGAAACTTGAAACTCCAGGAGGCATGGACACAAGAAAGACGACAGACTCACAGTGCGAGGATGAAGAAGTTTTGGGAGGATGAGAGAAACAAGAAGAAGAATGCTAACTAATGGTTCTACGTGCTCCTTAGAGGGCCTAACGCACATATATATAATAATAATAATAATAATAATAATAATAATAATAATAATGGCGTATGGCCTCCGTAGAGGCCTGGTGCAGGTCTTTTTCTAGTAGACGGCCTATTAGGCCTGTGAAGACGAGGGCCCTACTTAGGATGATTTCTAATGTTGAATACGCCACACACACCCAGCCCCCCGTGCCATTGGAATTAACAAATTAAGGTTAAAATCCCCGACCCGGCCGGGAATCGAACCCGGGACCCTCTGAACCGAAGGCCAGTACGCTGACCATTCAGCCAACGAGTCGGACAGGAGAAGTGAATGGCAATACCAGACAATTCTGGATATTATCCGGACTGCTTCTAGTGCCCTAATGGCTGCTTGACTGTCCGTAAAAATGAAAATGTTCATATTCCTATAGTTCATTTTCAGATTTTCTTCAAGACATGTTGTGATAGCTATCACTTCCACTGAAAGACTGTAGTGTGTTTGCCCAGGCTCATCTGGATTGATCTCTCAGGTCTTCCCTCATTGATCCCTCCTCCTGTGCTATCCCCAGTCTTTGAGCCATCAGTTCACCACGCAATATCTTCTTTTTCAGTATTCCATTTGTTGATATCCCAGTCTTCTGTTTTTTTATTATCTGGGTCTCAAACGGTTTTTCAGAGTTGTTCTTTGGTATCATATGATCAGAAGGCATGTGTAGAACTTCCTCTGTTAATTTTACAGTGTCTTAGATAGGATCTTTATGCATTCCAGCACACTGATTGTGCCAGTCTATATGAACTAATTCTAGCCTGTCCTTTTATGAAATTGCATAGTGATGGGAGGTCTAGTAAAGTATTCAGGGCTTCTGTCAGCATAGTTCTCATAGCCCCAGTTATGGCTATGCATTCCATTCCCTGTAGGCTATCCAATCTACTACTGACTTTTCCTTGGCTTACTTTCTGCCACCAGATGATTGCAGCATACGCCATCAACGGTTTAATGATCATTGTGTATATCCACATTACCATTGATGGTCTTAGGCCCCATGTCTTCCCAACGGCGCTTTTACATGCATACAGGAAGTTCTTGGCCCGAGTTATGTTCCTTTCTATATGTGGATTCCAGGTTAGATTTTTATCTAACATTACACCTCGGTGCAGTGCCTGTTCTTCCATATATATCTTGCCCAAAGAGCTTCAGTGATATCTTTCCCTCTCATTTCCTCCTTGTAAAAGGGACCAGAGTCATCTTGTTCAGGTTCGGATCTGCCACGTCTATATGCAAACTGCTTTTCATGTAACGTTGAGTTCAGTTGCACCGTTCTTCTGAACTATTTATCCAGAATTTTCTCCACTGCTTTCAGCATGAAGGAGGTTAAACATAATGGTCTGTATGCTTCCCAACACCAGTTCTCCACAAGGTTAATTTATTTTTGCATGAGGTCCTGGATAACACTTATCACCTTACCTTGTACCACAATCACTAGGTCATCTGCGTATCCTTGTGTATGAAAACCTTGTTCGTTAAGCATAGCTATGACGTTGTTCACCACGAGTTTTCACAGCAGAGGAGAAAGAACTCCTCCCTGAGTACAGCCTCTGGTGGCCCTAACAGTCAGCGATTCTTCAAACGGGGTTGTTTTTATCTTCCTTCCATCTAACATGGGATTTAATCCATTTGATGACGTTTTTACTCACCTTGCTCTTTTCCAATGCTTTGATCATAGAGTCATAGGTTGTATTGCTAAAGGCTCCTTCTATCTCTGGAAATGCTGCCAGTGTAATTTCTTTATATTCTAGGCTTTCCTGTAGTTTACAAACCAACTGATGAAGTGCTACTTCAGTGGATCTGTCAGGTCTATATACAAACTGATTTTTACATAACATTGAGGTCAGTTGCATTGTTCTGATATATTTATCCAGAATTGTCTCCATTGCTTTCAGCATGAAGGAGGTTAAACATAATGGTCTCTATGCTTTGGCTTGGGCATAATTTGCCCTTCCAGACTGAGGTATGAATACTGCTTTAGCTTCAGACCATGATTTTGGCATGTACCCTAAAGCTAGACTGGCTCTGTAGAGGTCCGTCAGGGCATTGACGATTATCTCCCGTCCTTCCTATAGGAGTATCTGAAGTATCTCATCTGGTCCTGGAGCCTTTATACGATGAAACGTGTCGATTGCCCATTTTACATGGTTATGTTTTATTATTCTGTTGGCACAGTTCCAGTCTGCTCTTCGAGCTCCTGTCTCTCTTCCAACCGTTTCTTCTTCTGTCATCTCCTCAGCCTCAGGAAAGTGACACGCCATTAGTGTCTCCAGCATGTCCCTCCCCACCTGAATAAATGACCCGTCTGGTTTCTCCAGTGGCCCCACTTGATTTATATGGGTTGCTTTCGGAACCTTCTGGAGCCTTGCTGTTTAATTGTGTGATTCCACTTTCTCACTGAACAGTCTCCAAGATTTTATTTTTGCTTTCCATATCTCTAGGTTATACTTGGTGGGTTTCCTATGATATATGTCCCACATACCATTTCTAAATGATATTCTATACAATGTCCTGACCTCTTTTTTGCATTTTGGCTAGTTTGTTTCACCACCATACTTTTTTTGTGTTTTTCTTTGCTTTGAGAGGACAGTTTTCATGGAATGAGTCTATAATGGCCTCTTCTAATAGTTCCACTGCCTCATCCTATTCTTTCTGTCCTCTCACGTTAGTTGGAATTTTTTGTACAGCCTTTCCTAGAACTTCTCTATCTGTCCCAGTTAGTTCTTTTTGGGTGTCTATACATCTCAATCCCACATAGTCTCGCATCTATTGCAAATTGGATGTGCTGGTGGTCTGCCATTGATGGTTCCTCCAGCACCTTCCAGTCTTTAATAAAGTTTGCAATATGCGTAGTGCTTAGTGTAATGTCTATTACCTCCCTACTATTTTTATCTATAAATGTAGGCTTGTTTCCTAGGTTTAGTATCGTCAACTCAGTTCCAATAATAAACTCTAGTAAAGACTCACCTCTTGCATTGCAGTTCGTGCTGCCCTATGCCGTGAGGTGTGAATTTGCATCTGCTCCAAGGATTAGGTGTTTGCCTTTCCTCTTTGTGTTGCAAATTAGGTTCTCAACTTCTTCTGATGGGGGCAAATTTGTTGAGTCATATGGGAGGTATGCAGAGCCTATGGTTATTTCTCTGGGTCATTCCCAATTTCCAAGTTTAATCTTTGCCGCGGTTAAGTCCCGTGAACAGTGTTCCTGCAACATAAGACATTTTAATTTCCTGTTCACAAGAAGACATGTTCTGTGTATTTCCGATGTTGTATCGTACATCAGTTTACCTCCAGATTCTGCCAGTCCTGCTACTCTGCCCTTGACTATACATGGCTCTTGAATAACGGCCACGTCAATAGCCTCAGACTTGAACTTACTGGTGAATTTGGCCACAGCTGCCTTTTTATGCTGAAGATTGGCCTGAAGGACCTTCAGCTCCATGTTTACCAACATTGGGTTTCGTTTTTCCTCTGATAACTTTAAACTTGATCTGTCCGAGTCAGAGCTTACCCTTAAGGATTCTCTTTTTGAGATTTTCAAAGTCTCTTTCACCAAGGGCTAAAACGACTGTCCTTCCTGTCTTATCGATTGAAGTGGCATTCAGGACTCTCCACTCTTGTGTTAGAAGTTTGGTATCGTGCTGATTGATTATGACAGCTGTCTGCTGTACTGGAGCTTCTGTTGCCGTTTCTTGTTTTGGGTCGGTGACAGCCTGTCTAGTTGGGACTTCTGTCTCCACTTTTTCATCTTGGGCTTGCTCCCGGATCTGCTCTACTGGAGCTTCCTTGGCTTCCCTTGAAGTTGAAGTTCTTGAAATTGGTTCTTTATAAGCATGTTATGAGTCTCATTATGATAGCTTTGTAAAGTATTGGAATGGTGGTTTTTTAATAAATTTGTTTGAAACTTTTACATTCTTTATAAGCATCCGTATTTCAATCAATCATGGGGTTTTTGCCCTTTGTAGGGTCCTGAGCGTCGTTTTTACCATCCGTGGTGAAGCATACAGCTAGACGCTGTCCTCCCGCAACTCAGGCTCTTCGTAGCAGGGACCACGCGCCTCAGTCGTCCATCCAGCGGTCCACCCCTGGCCCGAACCTAGCCAGGTTTGTCCCCCTTCAGTAGGCCTACTCACGTGGTCTCCACTTGGCATTATCATGACTGAGTTCACAGCCATGACTTTCCCCCTAGGTTGGGATCGCCCTTTTCCCAACCAGCGGCTCGTCCAGGCTACGTAGAGCAAAGTGATGTGTTGGTTCCAGCACTCCGCAGTGAGCCTTCACCTCAATCACCATCCCCACTTCACCTGAACCACCGTATCACCCATGTGGTGAAACCATGGATGTCCCTCTAGCATGTGTGGGTGAGGCCTCCACTTCCAAGCCTTGACTTGGGCTAGTAACAATCACAATGCCTCAAGACATTTTCTGGCAATACCTGTTTTTGGTCTGTGAGAGGGTATTTTATTTCCCTCAGACCCTCTAAGCAAGTCCAGAGGGCCCCTCTATCCGCCACCTGGGACGCACCCAATAGGGGAACAGGTAAGTAAACCCCCACAGGGTAAAAGTATTTAGTGGGACCTAAAATCAATAGCACTGTTATTGTACTTTTATCACTCAAATGTGGGTGCTGTTACCACACAGCCAATTTAAATGGTGTATCTTTCGTAGCATCCAGATCCACTAAGGTAGGTGAACTCTGAATGTCATTACTCAGCACCACTCATACTTAACCATCTTCCTTACTGTCACAGCCATAAATGAGACTGAGACTTCAGAGGAAGCTGAATTTTTCTGTAGCCTCTGCTAAGAGACATGCAAAAATACTGCATTCATTTAGAAATGTAAATATGGAAGAACCATTCTTACCATCCTAAAACTATATTCAACAAGTCTTCAGCAAAATAGAATTATACAGTAATGTATTTGCACATTATTTTATCTATTTGTCAGTTGGTACTACGATGTAGTGTACTTTGAGTTTTATTCCTTAGAAATGCTCACGTTCACTTTTCCACCAAAGTAGAATATTGACATTTCAAAACATATAATCTCTTTCTCTCTCTTCTATGTTAGAAGGCATTCGACCTGTGTAGGTTATTGTAAATAAAAAAAATTGTGAATTAATTCCATCTCCTGGTCTATGGTGATTGGACAGTGGAAGTGGGGGACTGCCTGTAGGGGTGAAGTACAGTGAGGGACTTCAAGGGGACTGGGACCGCTACGGTAGCTGTGAAGGCCCTTCAGGAACTCTGAAAAGTGGTGGTAAAAGTGCTCTGGTTAAGACGCAGCAGGTCGTTATGCTACTTAGGTTCCAAAATGGATAAAAAATAAATAACTGCAATTTAAATTTTAATCTTATAGCAGTTGTATAGTATTATTTGAAGTACCGTATAATCCTGAATACCACCCGCACTTTTTTCCCCAAAAAATATTGGGTCTAAATCTTTGGTGCGGGCCGTATTCAGGCCATTCATTCTTGAAAACAAGATCGATTTTTTCTCAATACGTTTACAGTGGCATGTAAACGCGAAATGTAATGTAATAAAATATGGTATATCAAAGAATATGGGTAAATATAAAATTCGCTGCTGTGGATGCTCTATCGTCATTTGTTTCACAAGTGTTGCTGGCATGCTGGGTGCGCGATTAGCTGATCTTGCGGGATATCATACTTTGCGAGAGTCGAGACTGTTGGTTACGGAAGTCTACCTCGCTCACATTCGAGTTCCGTATCTCTCCCCTGAAAATGCTGTCTCGATAATAAGCAGTGGATTCAAAACGGCGTCTGCTGTCGTTTACTGTGCGTGAGAAACTTGAAGTTGTAAGCGAAGCTGAAATATACGTAAATCGTGCCATTGGCAGAAAGTACGACATTGATGAGTTGTGTATTTTTTTTTTTGCTAGGGGCTTTACGTTGCAAGTCGCAGTTGTGTATTCATGATTGGCAGAAGAAGAAGGAAAAACTTCTAAAAAGTAACGGCGATCGCAGAGCGTTCCGCGGGCGGAATGCAGTGTTTCTGGAAATTGAAGAACGACTCCACAAATTTGTGATAGAAAAACTTGAGTTAAGATATCGTGTTCCTAGTGAAATGTGTCAATTGAAAGCACTAGAGATCTCAAAAGAACTCAAAACACAGGGTTTTACTGGAAGCTGCGGATGGATCTGAAACTTTTATCGGAGAAAGGGATTGTGCATTCGGAGACGTACGTCTATTTCACAACGTCTCCCTGGGGCGTATGAAGAAAAATTAACGGCCTTTCAGCGTCACATTATTCATTTGAGGGAGCAGAATTCTTATTTGCTGTCGCAGGTTGGGAATGCTGACCAGACACCTGTATGTTTGAAATGCCGTTGGAAAATACAATGGATACGAAGGGTTCTAAACTTGTTACCATCAGAACAGTTGATAACGAAAAGCAACGATGCATGGTAATGTTGTGCGTATTAGCAGATGGAACCAAACTCCCTCCATATGTGGTTCTGAGAAGGAAAACTCCTCTAAAAGGAAACTTGCCGTCCAGTGTTATTGTTAGAACACATGAGTCCAGCTGGATGGACAGTGCATGAGTTGAGGACTGGGTGAAGTGTGTTTGGCAACGTCACCCTGGAGATTTGTTACAAAAACGAAACATGCTTGTGTTGGACTGTTACCGAGGCCATACAACTGACGCTGTAAAAGATATGATGAGGAAAGGAAAAGCCGATCTTGTGATAATTCCTGGAGGACTCCCTTCTGTTTTACAGCCGTTGGATGTGTGCGTGAACTGGCCTTTCAAATCTGGAATGAAACTGTTGTACTCCGAATGGATGTCAGGTGATCACGCGTTAATACCAACCGGACAAGTGAAGAGGCCTGAAGTGGGACCAATATTATGTAGCTGCATCAAGAACGCATGGGCATGCATTCCCATCGATCTAGTGTATGAAACCTTTAAGAAATCTGGAATTTCAAATTCACTAGACAGCAGTGAGGATGACTATTTGTGGAAAGATGCCAGCGACGAAAGTTACTATGGTGAAACTTCAGATGACGACGGTAAATTGTGAATGATCTGAGTATGGACCGATTTTATTTACGATTTTTGTGATGATTTTATTAATTGTATTAATTGTAAGCTGTTTGAATTTATATTTGTGGTATATTTGAAGAAAATTAAATAGTTACGTTATTTGATTTTTTTCCTTCCGTATTTTGCCACCTCAAATTTAGGTTGCGGGTCTTATTCGGTGGCGGGTGGTATTTGAGATTATGCGGTAATTCCACATACTCTATATGAGTTGACTATGTTTTTAAGTACAGAAGATATTATAAGTAGAATTTTGTTAACAGTGTAAATTTATTAAGGATGAGCTGTGTGTTTAATAGAAAAATTGTTAGTGTAAATTGTATAATACTGTATTTTAGTAAAATGTCTTCATCTCTTGTTAATTTAAAATTTAGTGCTTGATAATAATGTATTTTAGTGTACCATTTGCCACTGAGGTAGACACCTCATTTACAAATAAAGTGATGTTTATTTGATTTTGAACAGCGAAATGAATATTAGGAAATATTATAGTACCTTTCTATTGATGTAACAGCCGTGCCAGAAGTAGCCTTTGATGGAGACCATAGAGTAGTGGTAGCAAAAATGAAAGTAGGAAATATAGTGAAAATGAAAGAAATAAGAGAAGAAAATGAAAGTATAGGAATTAAAGATATGGACGTAAACAAAAAAAGTCCAGTATTAACTGAAACAACACATAGGTACCCAGAACTAAGGTTGAGAGTGTGGAAGTGGAATGGTACTTGTTCAAGAAGGCATTTGTAAACCGTGCAGAGTGTGCATTTGTGGCACAACAGCTGAACGATTGTAAGGTAAAGAGATCTCATGGTGGAATTAAGAGAGCATGGCAATTATGGAATGGGATTAAAGCAGAGGAAAGTATCAGGAAATGAAAAGAAGGTACACGAACTTAGTAAGTGAAGAAAAGCTTGGAAGGTTATACAACTAGAGTTGGGAGAGGAGATACCAAAAGACACAAACCCTCCCAAGAAGGAGCGACTGAAAATTGGTACACTCAATATCCTTACTCTCACCAACAAATATGAAGAACTTGTGGATCTTATGGAGAGGCGTAAGCTGAAGATATTGGGGTTGAGTGAGACAAAATGGAAAGGGTATGGGAAGAAGCCCTTGAGAAATGGATACATGTTGTACTGGAGTGGGAACAATTATGAATCCAGAAATGGAGTTGGCTTCCTCCTTTATAAAGATATAGACACACAGACAGATGTCAAATATGTGAGTGATAGGATCATCCTATGAGACTAAGTGTTGGTAATGTACATAATAGTCTCCTGCAAGTATATGCACCGCAGACAGGATGTACCACAGAAGAGAAAGAGCAATTCCTTATCGAACCTGAGGAACAAAGAACAGAGGAGAACACAATCATTATGGGTGATCTGAATGCCCAAGTTGGTAAAGAAAGACTAGATTGTGAAAACATCGTTGGCCCCCATGGCTATGGTAACAGAAACTGTGAAGAAGAGCAGGCAAAGCAAAGCCTTCTCCGTACAGGCCATGAAAGCCCTTGGAGGGGTGGAGGATAAAGGCTTCCACTATCCGTAACCTCGGCACTTGATGGGGTAGAGTGGTTAGCTCTACGCCCAGCCGCCTTTGCCCCCAGGAATTAACCTGGTACTCATTTTTGGTGTAGGCTGAGTGAACCTCAGGGTCATATGCACCTCCAGAAGTGGAAACCTAATTTCTTAAATTTTACGACTTCCTGTCGGGGAATTGAACCCACGTCCTTCCGGGCGAACCGAGCACGCCTTTACTGCCTCAGCCAGCAGCCCCTCTGAAGGAGAGAACCTGATTGATTTCTGTGTGCGAAACAATTTATCCATCCAGAACACATTGTATCAGAAGAGGGATAGCCATAAAATAACGAGATACAGCTGGAATGGAAAGCTGAAGACTGATCGACTTCATCATCACTGATAGAAAAGCGGGTCAGTATGTTACAGATGTTAAAGTCATACCCAGCGAGTGCCTAGATAGCGACCATCGGCTATTAATGGCTGACGTAAAAGTTTTTCATGTGCCCAAAATTAAACAGAAGAGAATGCCAAAGATTAAGTCATAGCTGTTGAAGGACATAAAGAAGAAAGGAAACTATGAAGCGAGGATAACAGCTAAATTATCCAAAACTGAGAAAGGGGGAGTAGAAGTAGAATGGTCCTTATTCAAAGAAACCCTTGTAAAAGAAGTCACGGAAATTTGTGGAAAAACAAGTGCCGCACCAAAGGAGAAGGAAACACCTTGGTGGAATGACCGAGTGAAGATAGCAGTAAAAGATAGAAATATACTGAAAAACAGAAAACAGAGGATAGATGAAATGAATTTGAATTGAACATCTAGCACAGGAATACCAGAAGAAGAAACTGGCTGTAAAAAGACTGATCCAGGAAGAAAAGGAAAAGTGCTGGGATGACTTTACTACAAGGATAGAGGAAGACTGTCAAGAAAGTAGGAAACTACTATACAAAATAGTAAACAATAAGAAAAATTAATATATAAACATCTTTGCACTGGAAACAGATGATGGTAGCTTAATACAAACAGAGGAAGGGATCAGGGATGAAATGAAGAAGTAATTCAACATGCTGTTAAATGGAGATTGGGGCAACACCATCACCAATGATTGTAGTGTAGATGAAGCCAAAAACAACAAATAACCATTAACATGGCTTGAGGTAGAAACAGCACTAAAGAGCATGCAAAATGGGAAGTCCCCAGGCTTTGATGATCTCAGCTCAGACATGATAAAGGCAGCTGGAATACCAGGCTTGTATAGGGAACATGCATGATCTGGGGTTTTAATTAAAAATATGCTAATCTGATTCGAAATTTCATGCTGAATTCAAAAATGTGATCAGAATGTACAAATAATAACTCCAAACAGGATAAAACTCTAAAATGTACGCAACTGTCACGTGACGCAAGTACGCGATCTCATTGGTCTGACGTCATCGTACAGGTTGACTGAATTAGCAGACGAAATAACACATAGTGTGCTGTGAGAAGCAGGATACACTTTGCGTATTTCTACTTTACGTTAGTGTCTGGTATGGTTAAATTTGAGGTCTATACATTGGATAATAATCTGAGTGGTATATTTTAAACTTAAAATGAATCCTGCGCAGACAGTGAGGCAGAAAACTTATAAATGGTGTAGAGTTCCGATGTGCAATAGCACATCGCATACCATACCAAACAAATTGTTTATAAATGTTCCAAAGACGCTAAAACTAGGGAGAAATGGATTTTGGCAAGCCGGAGAAATGCTGGTGATATATCCGAAAAGTCTGCAGTTTATTTTTTTGAAGACTTTAACGTAAGATGAATTTGTTTGAATTTTCAATCACTTTTCCATGTCAGCTGTTCTAGCGGTAAAACGTTACATTTTAATGTATGATGCTTTATTTAAATGCTTGAATTACATCTTGGAATATGAAAGTAATAAACAGTGCATCGATTAATGCTGATTATTAAATTATTCTCCAAACGTAACCCATGTTTTGGATGATCCATATCAAGATAATAAATCAAAGGGGTTATGAACCATTTTGACTGCTCTAATTCTACCAATTTATCTTGGCATGCGACAGTTATGTATGTCTTCATTGAAGAGCTTAATTGGTAAAGAAATTTAGGCTGTATCTAAATACTCTATGATGTAACAAAAAATAGGCGTGTACATCATGAAAGGAAACAACGTGAATTTAACAAATGTATAACTACACAAAACCAATGCTTGTCTGTTGGGGTCTTATAAGTTAACAATGCTCAGTTATAATAATTATCATAATATTAATGAAATAAATAACATAATTGCACACAGGTGAAAATAGTGATGTAGGTGTTTAAAATATTATCCAACTTAGCCTAAGTTTTAGGTTATACAAGCCAAGTCAATAAACCGAAGGGTAAAAATACCACGCGAGTTGGCCGTGCGGTTAGGAGTGCACAGCTATGAGCTCGCATCCGGGATATAGTGGGTTTTGAACCCCACTGCCGGCAGCCCTGAAGATGGTTTTCCGTGGTTTCCCATTTTCACACCAGGCAAATGCTGAGGCTGTACCTAAGGCCACGACCGCTTCGTTCCCATTCCTAGGCCTTTCCTGTCCCATTGTCGCCATAAGACCTGTATGTGACGGTGTGACGTAAAGCAAACAGGAAAAAAAAAAAAAGTAAAAGTCACAGCACCCAAAGACATTCCTGTATTGAACGACTAAAATGTCACCAGGACACTTTTCTTGCCTGATATTCTCAGCTTGTTAAAAGCCAAATGTAATTAATGTTATTGGCTTTACGCCCCGCTAACTACTTCTACGGTTTTCGGAGACGCTGATGTACAGGAAATTAGTCCTGCAGGAGTTCTTTTACGTGCCAGTAAATCTACCGACACGAGGCTGACGTATTTGAGCACCTTCAACTACCACCGGACTGAACCAGGATCGAACCTGCCAAGTTGGGGTCAGAAGGCCAGCACCTCAACCGTCTAAACCACTCAGTCCGACTTGTGAAAACTAGATGAAGTCATATTTATCTTTATCATGTTTAACTTTTTCCCTCCACAAAGATATTTAATGTTTCTCTTTCATGGGCCCCGGAAGTGGGTAGGCCAGTTGTCCCAACCATAAATATATATTTTTTTGGGAATGATAGATTATAGCCCTATAGTACTATGATCTTTCTTTCTTTCTTTCTTTCCTTCTTTCTTTCTTTCTTTCTTTCTTTCTTTCTTAATCAGTTTATCCTTCAGGGTTGGTTTTCTCTCGGACTCAGCGAGGGACTTCACCTCTACCACTTCAAGGGCAGTGTCCTGGAACGTGAGACTTTGGGTATGGTGATACAACTGGTGAGGAGGGCCATTACCTCGCCCAGGCGGCCTCACCTGCTATGCTCAACAAGGGCCTTGTTGGAGGATGGGAGGATCGGAAGGGATAGACAAGGAAGAGGGAAGGAAACGGCCGTGGCCTTAGGTGCCTGGAGGAGAAGTGGGAAAATATGAAAAACCACTTCGAGGATGGCTGAGGTGGGATTCGAAACCCTTCTACTCAGTTGACCTTCCGAGGCTGAGTAGACCCCGTTCCAGTCCTCATACTATTTGTTTTCAACTTTCATGGCAGAGCCGGGAATCGAAAGCGAGCCTCCAGGAGTGGCACACATTAACCACTACACCACAGAAGCGGACTAGTACTATAATGCTACCTATATGTTTATGTTAGTGCTGAAATACGATTTCTTACTTTACTAATGCTGAAAGCCCGAAAATGTAATGTTATTCTTTAATAGGGGAATCAGTCTAGAAGGAAATGTTGAAAGTGATGTGATATCTATCCAGGTTCGTTGTTATACTAATACTATACATTGCACGTATATAAAAGACGCCACTTACAAACTTGCTTGTTATCCACAAATTTCTGCGGCCACAAAAGTCACTATTTTTCAAGAATGATGACATCTACACATGGTAGATTGTCTGACTGTGCTGTTTTCAACTTTTCTTCTGTCATTTCGAAGTTATTCGTGGTCATGAATAATAAACAATAGGCTTTTAGCAACGGCTGATGCACAACGGCTGGTAGAGCTGCATGCGGTACTGGATTGTGACGTCACAGCGCGCCGCTTATGTCAGAGGCCGTTTCACTCGCCTTGCGGAAAGGCACTATTAAATATTTTTTTAATTGTAGAAAACAAGGCAACTTACCACAATGTAATACGTTTACGTGCTATTTCATTGGTGTACTTTTCAAAAAAATATTTTTGAAAATGATGCATGTTCCCAATTGGCTAAATAGAGTGTTATCAGTGATTTGGGAAAGTAACAAAATTCCAGAAGATTGGAGTAAAAGAGTCATCATCTCACTGTTCAAAAAGGGCAACCGACGGAAATGTTGAATTTACAGAGGCATCACGCTGTTGTCACACTCACTGAAACTGCTGGAAAAGATCATAGAAATGAGACTTAGGAAGATAGTGGAACCTTTGCTTGAGGAAGAACATCACGGGTTCAGGAAACGTCGAAGTACTGTGGATCTTATCTTTGCAGTAAAGATGCTGACAGAAAAGTACTGGGAATACGGAAGAAATCTTGTGATTGCATTTGTGAACATTGAAAAGGCATATGATGGTGTTCCTCAAAACAGGATATGGGGATGTCTGGAAGACCTAAAGGTGCCAAAGTACTTAATTGACAAAGTCAAGATGCAATACTAGAAGTGCTACAGCTGTGTCCAGGTAGGCAACGGATGATTAAAATGTTTTGAAACAAAGAGAGGTGTCCAATAAGGAAGTGCTCTGTCACCACTCCTGTTCGTAATAGTAATGGATAAGGTCATCAAATCTATCAAGAAAATGGACAGTGAACCAAACGCCCTGGTATTTGTTGATGATGTGCTTTTATGGTGAGAGACAGAAGCTGAAGTTCAGAAGAAAATGAATGGAACACCACATTCAAAAATTTTGGACTGAAGATGAGCAAAACAAAGACAGTGGAAATGACCATCAACAGGGAAGGAACAAGCTCAGATATATTTCTGGAAGGAGCAAAAATCGAATCAGCTTCCCACTTCAAGTACCTCAGAAGCACAATCTCGAAATACAACACTGTTAGGCAGGAAATACTCAGCTGGACACAGAAAGCATTGAACTTCTACAGTCAAGTCAGAAATCTTCTCTGGGACTGCAAAATACCACAAAAAGCGAAAACAATCATGTACCACACTTACTTTGTTCTAATCTTCACGTACGGTTTAGAGACATGTACCCTACTGAACAAAGACTTCAGTAGAATCCAAGCAACTGAAATGATATTCATTAGAACCATGAACCAAACTACCAGAGAGGACAAGATCAGAAATGAAGTGAATAGGAAAGTAGCTGGTATTGAGGTTCCTATTACCAGTGTCGTAAAGAAATGCAGACTTCAGTGGTATGGGCACATAATAAGAATGAACAGGGAAAGACCTGCCAGAAAATATTTTAACCTTAACCTCGTAGGAAGAAGACCACAGAGAAGGCCAAGAAAACATTGGATAGAGACTGCAAGATCAGATGTGGAGGAGAGAGGATGCAAATGGGAGGATGTACTGGAACAGAAGATGTTTGAAGATAGAAGGAGATGGCGAGCACTTGTACACCACACCCGGGAAACTTGAGTTGGGAAATGATGATAAGGAGGAGTTGGAAGAGGATATGTATAGCAGTTAAGGGATGCTATATGGAATTTTTAGAAGGAAGAGAAAAGAAAGAGTCTGTACAAAGCAGGCGAAAGGGAGACACGGCCAACTTGATGCAGTGTAGATCTAGTTGGCCGTGTTACTACACTACATATCTTAAACTAGTACCTTCTATTTCAACACACTCTATTTATAGAAATCTACGGCACGTGCACCTCTCAAGGTCACTTGCTAGGTAAAACATTTTGTGACGTCACTCCTGTTGCATATTTTGTCACGTCACACAAATGTGCGGATGACCGCCAGGCCTAAGACATATTCATGTCAAAAAGGAGAGATAATAGCAGTTCGTTTGAATTCAGGAACAGTACACTCAGGAGATTACACGATGGAGAGAAAAGACAAGTGGTAATACGGCTATTTTATTTACCTCTTTGATTACTATGGTGAACTCGTGAATGTGATAAGGGGTGTAGATGAGATGTTAGAGGTAGAGTTAGGAGTCAGAATCTGAGAATGAAATCACAATGAAGAGGTGGAAACTGCTGTCAAAAGAATGAATGTAGGAAAAGCAGTAGGATTGGTTGAATTGTATGTGGAAATGATTGAAAGAAGCAGCAACTGTTAGTCTACAGTGGCTGTATAGGCTATTTATAGGTATTTGGAAAGAAGAATCTGTACCAATTGACTGATGTAAAGGAGTAATACATACAGTATATTTAAGAATGGGGGACAAGAAGATATGTGATAATTATTGAGGAATCACTCAAATCTCCTCTTCTCCTTCTACTGCTTTTCCCACACCTTTTGTGGTCGCGGATGCGAACTATATCATACATGCGGATTTGGTGCAGTTTTTTTGGCTGGATGCCCTTCCTGATGCCAACCCTATGTGGAGTATTGCACACTTATATCCCAAGTAGCAAAAATATTTGAAAAGGTACTAGAAAAGAGAATGAGAAAGGTGGAAAGACAGTTACAAGAAGAGCAATATGGCTTTCGAAATGGAAGATCAATTTTAGACTCTATCTTCATTGTGAGGAAGTTATTGGAAAAACATTGGGGATATGGAAGAGGTATGGTGTTGATATTCCTTGATTTAGACAAGGCCTACAATAATGTACCTAGAGTAAAGGTGTGGAAAGTAATTCAACAGAAAGTATTTGGAAAAGAAATAATAGAATATATGCAACAGTGTTGCCAGCTCAGCGTATTTTCTGCCAAATTTGGCGGATTTTTAAATTGAACAGCGTATAAATTTTCCATTTAGCAGACAGCATTTTTTTGACGGATTTTCAAACTTTTTAGTGATTTTCAACGATAACAATATCACCTTTCATCATCAGGAGAAAAGAGCAATATAGAACTTACTACGGCATATTAGTATACTTATTCCTGTTGCATTGAACTTATGCTGCATACTACCACTCGTTTTCTAGACCAGCTCTGACCCACAGCCTCAGTCAGAATTTGTTACAATCGTTACTATACTCTTGATGAGCCGGGTAGTATCGTGTTTGATAACGTGTTTCTTTTGACATCATGTTCTTTTTGTTATGCTATGTCAATATGTCGAAAGAAAAAGTTAAAAAGTAGTCAGATATTCATAAATAAACTGTAAAATAATTGTTGGTTGAGCTTCCCAGTGTTCCCAAATACGGACCGTGATCTATTTGCAGTACAATATAAATGCGAAATTGTTTGACATTATTTCTTTCGCACTTATCAAAACAATGAAAACAGTAATGAAAGTGAAAATAACTTTCGAAATAGATTTGAAAATTTCTGTATGTGCTTTGCTGCTGTGAACTGCCAGCATATATTTAAAAGAAGAATAGTACCATGTGGCTACATATGAGACCACAGGACCTCAATCCAGCACATCTGCTTCAGTGCATATACGGCAGTACGGGGAGGAGATGATGAACTACTGTTCTGAAACTGGTGAGTTTTGAGTTAATCTCTTTCATTAATACAACTGGTATATGCTTTTTTTTTTTTTAATCTTTTTTTTTTCGTTCGAAAGTTAGCGGAATGTAGCAGATTTTCAACTAAAATTTAGCGGAGAAAATATTTATGGGTTGGCAACACTGATGTGCACACAATGTGCAAAAATGGTTGCGGCAGTGTCCAGGCATGTGGGGAGTACAAGAGAGGTTTTAGAGTGAAACTTGACTATGACAAGGAAGTGTACTGTCACCACTGTTATTCATAATGTTTATGGATGAAATTGTGAAGGAGACAAAGGTAAAATATGGGGGAAGGAGAGCTGAAGGTAATACTGTTTGTAGATTATATTGTTGTGTGGGAAGCAGACAGAGAGTAAGTACAAAGGCAATAGTCCCTCCAGACCAGGATGATGAAAATGATCAGATTGAAGAAAATTCCGTTACTCTAAGCAGAGATGTCTGATAATTACTTCAGGAGGCGAGGAATGATATAGATGAGTAATATTTGTTTATAATTCTTGTAATGTTTACACATTACATCTGTGCCTTCTGAATGTCTATTATATTTTTATTCAAATTTGCTTTACATCGCACTGATGCAGATAGGTCTGTTTAAGAACTAGTACCGGTATTAGGTTTAATGGTCCCCCCCAATCAATGCACTTCACTTTACAGGTGAGAACACATTCAGTGTTAAAATATGTTATACATTCTTTGGTGCATGTTTAGTCTTATTTAAGACAACTTCAGCCATAGTGTCTCGTATCTAATTAAAATGCATAATTATTACTTTCTGATAATTTAAAATGGATGAACCCATGTCCTTTCTAAAATGTTTAAAAATATGCTAAAAACAATACACACTGTTTTTCCATAAAACAGTCCATCACTTTCTTACAAAAATTCTTCTACATGTTAAAATTTGATTCTTCTTCTTTTCCTACTGCTTTTCCCACACGTGTGGGGTCGCACATGTGGATTTGGCACTCTGTTACGGCTGGATGCTACCCTTCCTCCAGCCAACCGTATATGGAGGGATGTAATCACTATTGCAAGTTTCTGTGGTGGTTGGTAGTGTAGCGTGTTGTATGAATATGACAAGGAAAAGGAAAGTGTTGGGACATACACAAACACCCAGTCCCCAAGAATTAATTAGAAGAGATTAAAATCCTCGACCCGGCTGGGAATCGAACCTGGGACCCTCTGAACCGAAGGCCAGTACGATGAACATTCAGCCAACGAGTCGGAGACATGTTAAAATTTGATTCTAAATAGTATTTCTTGATACTTGACATACGGTAGCTTCAGTGTACTGACTAAGGTAGAATTTGAACTTTGACCTTGGAAATGGGAGAATGGGACCTTATCATTAACCGAAGAATACTGAAGCTTTTAATCTAATGAATTTTTTTTTTCAAAAGACAAGGTCTGGAATAAAAAAAATAAAAAAAATTATATTAGTGGGTTTGAACTCTCAGAAACTGAAAAATGAGTTAGCATTATGAAAATTGGTTTACCTTCCTACACCCGGTTCCCATCCGAGTCTAGCTCTGACCTGCTTCTCGCCACGCTGCTGCGCGTGTTATAATTATGTTTTATCTCGCCTGGCGGAACTTGGGCGGTAGGAGGAGAAGCAGCACTATTAGTAGGGGAAGGGGAAACTGTTCCACCTATATGTAGAACGGAAGGGTGGGTTGTTTGTTTTTGCAGAGGTAACTTCAAACTATTTATTTTGTGTGATGTTAAAAGTAACAGTATCTGTTCATATAATGGATTCTTATTCTCTTGTAAGTTGTTCTAATTGTTGTTCGTATTATAAATCTGGTCCAAATCTATATAAATATTTTCATATATACTCATCAGGTTCCCTTTGCTCACTTTTTTTAATATGGTCAAGTCTCGATTTATATCTGTAAATTTGTAAATTGCAACAGCAGATAGGTCATACAGCAACGATTTTGAATGTTAAATTTAACAGAGATTCAAAGGAAAATGCATTCTACCAGAGTATGAGAAACCTGGTGTGGAGGATGGAAGCACCAATAAAGTGTAAAGAGGTGATATGTATAAGATGTACTACGGCCCAGTATTGATATATGCAATAGATCCCTGGAAACTGACAAAAGGACAGGAGAATAAAATCCAGGCCAGTGAGATTAAATTTATAAATTTCATAATGCTGGCTGGAGAAACATTACATGTGTGGGTTTTGGATTTTTAATCTAACAGAGATTCAACTGGGAGATGCATTCTACCTGAGTTTGAAAAACCTGTCATGGATGAATTAACTAACCAACGCAATTTACATCTTCTAAAATATGTTTGCTGTTTCCATGTCTGACCTCTGCATTTTAGTTTTACTCAGCTCATTTTGTCTCAAAATTGAATGTCCTGATGTTGGGTTATAAGTCGGAACCTACTGAAGGTACATATTTTATCAGTCCCTTCCTCGCAAAACTGTTCTCTATATTCATATCTTCCAGTTGTTCTGCTCATATAATTGATCTATATGGGTGGTAATGATATTCATAATTCTGCTTAATTGTGAGGTACAGCTCTCTTTCCAACTGCGCAACGCAGGTGACTTTCAATTTGTGAATAATTGAATGAGTTTAAAAGGCACATAATTTTAATGTCAACTATAGTAACTTAATAACCATCACAAGTATCTCTTTATCACTATGTCAGTGAGGTATGCTCACCTTAGTGATTTAATACCTTTCTTCATCTTAGCTATTTGTAACCGCTAAGGGACGATTATGCTTACACATAATAATAATAATAATAATAATAATAATAATAATAATAATAATAATAATAATGTGAAATAATAATAATAAAATAATACCCATAGTAAATAATATAATACTTAATAATATGAATAAGGAGATAGAAAAATGACGCAGTGGCGGTGAATTCATATCAAAACATGGAAACGTGACGAGCATCTTTCAATACGCAATATTAAATCAAATACAAGGGAACACTTATAGGCTTAAAAATGACAACTAAGAAAGGATGGTGGAATGTGCGGGAAGTCCTACGAGGTCCATGGAACGTATGACGTTATGGGGGAGAAAAGACTTACAGTAATACACCCAACAGACAAATAATTATTAAGAAAATGAACATACAGTTATAAATTAGCGCATAAATGAACTGCGGATTAACTGACACTTGAGATACAAAACGAAGAAGTATAAGGGAAACAATTAAGCTCTTCGGTCACGAACAAACTTTGACATACAGATCCAGAATTTACAGAATGAAAAGAGCCAACCTCGAACGAAACAAAATTAATTACACAATTCAAGAAAGAGTTACAGTTACTACAATTACAACTAGAGTTAGAAAAGGAGGTCTGCCTCATAAAACAACGTTGTGGACTAGCATAAATGCTCAGTCATATAAATGCTCTATTTTGGAAAATGTGGAAAACTAGAGGAAACTCTGGCACACAAGATGAACTTCTACATAATTACTGAACTTGCATTAAGTGGGAATAGTCCGAAACATGAGAATGCTTTTAAATAACATAAGGCAAAAACAAAGCGCTTACCTTTGACGGCCGAAGACCCTTGGTGGGACGGACGGACGCAAGACACGTCCGTCCGCTCTAGTGCTCCAAATTCAAAGACGCGGACAAAGTGACTCGCACATGCGAGGAGCCACAAACAGGAAATAGAGTGATCACAAATGACTAGTAGCAACAGTCCGGTTTGCCACATTCACCAATTAAAAATTCTAATATACCAGCCAATAAAAACACTTGTACTTTTGGCCAATGACACTGATATTCTAGAATTATGCTTTCTGCAGAATTTGCATCTTTGCAGATATTACAAAACAACAGGAAGGGGCCACTTACACGTGGCACACCCTGCCTCACAAGTCATGAATAAAAATTCCAAATCCCTGTCTATAATTTACAGAAAAATACCATTTAAATCAGCGAATGTAAATACCATAAATCTTCTTCATAATCCATTTCTTCAGAGGCCTAAATATGGAATAATAATTCTTTTAAATAAGAAAGATTCATACAATAATTTACTTCGCATAAACACTTCAGTTCTTTAAATGTTTTTGTTTACCTAACATGATAACAAGACAAAATTAAGGATGGTGGAACGTGCGGGAAGTCCTACGAGGTCCATGGAACGTATGACGTTATGGGGGAGAAAAGACTTACAATAATACACCCAACAGACAAATAATTATTAAGAAAATGAACATACGATTATAAATTAGCGCATAAATGAACTGCGGATTAATTGTTACAAGACAAAATTTATGTCACAAGGACTTCTGTTGCTTTACTGTTTTCTGTTCATTGCTGTTCAACAACGGACACATTATTCATTTCTTTTATTTTTACTTTAATCTAAAGTAATGTGTAAGATTTTGTGTGTTGATAGATGTTTGAATAAAACTGTTAATTCTTTGTGTTTCTCAATCATTATAGGTGGAGAATTTAGAAGAGATGATAGAAAATATGAAAGAAGAACATTTGAAACTGATAACTCAGTTGAAACAGAAGTTATCTAAACAAGAAAAGGAGATCAAAGATAATAATGACTCAGCATTGGAGTCAAAACTGGAAGGACTTCAGGTTGTTTTTTTAAATATCTGATTACAACTTATTAAATTATTATTAAGTTATGTAACATTTCGTATATATTAATTTTGTGACTTTCATCACAGAGTTATTATTGTCATCAGTTGATAGACTGCTTTTCTGTAGTTCTCCGTGCTAATTAACTGATGCAATTAACATCTTCTAATAGTATGTTTGCTATTTTCATGCCTTGGCCTCTGCATATCAGTTCTACCTGGCTCACGTCCTCCCAAAATTGACAGTCCTGATATCAGATGTGTTTTTCTTTTTCCTGATAATTAAGGCCATGTTATGTACGATCTCTTCTACTAGAGTGGAGCCACATGATTGCAGGCAGGCCTAACAGCTTCTCTCATTGAGTCCAGTATCCTTATCTTCACCATCCAGTGCTGCTTTCTTCAATCCACTTCAACCTGATTTTTGACTATTGAGTTTTGCTGATTTTTATTTAGCTATCTCAGTCTGTTAGAGAAATGCTGTTTGTATTCAAGAAATTTTATAGTTTTGTTGTTGACATATTGGACATATGTAAAAAAACAAAATTTATATATATCAAGATGGAAGACTATGGGGGTTGTTCATATTCTCAAAACAAAATTAATCATTTTTCATTTTGGTCCTCCGAACCTGGATACAATCTCCTTGAAAACATCAAGAGCCAGCATTAAACTAGGTATGGATTTGCTTAACAAGCTGTATTAGTTGTCAATAAGTGCTATAAGGCTTAAAACAATTTGTTGTTTTCATGCAGTACATGGCGTGTCTTGGCATGCACCAAGGCACATGGGTGGCATCAGATATAAAGTGGAATAACGTAATAAACATTTCATGCTGATTGTTATGCATGCCTAAAGCATAAAATATAACAAACACTGGTTCATAATTTGCAACATAATGTGGGCAGCTAATTGCTTATGTTATTCTGTGGTTACAACCATAGCAATCATTCTACAACATAAACAAAAAGGTCCACTAAACATCTTACAGAATTTTTACGTTAGTATGGATCAATTTAGAATCAAACCCTCAACTTAAATGAAATAAATGACAGAACATAATATGAGAAACTTTCATTCCGATTATTTGTAGTAAAAAACAAGACCAGAAGAATTCACAATTATTACACTTAGTCTGTCACCACCACCACCATAATCCTGCATACTCCCACACTACAAGTGATAAATATCATTATTGATCCATATTGAAGATACTATATGTAGGATGCTAAATATTGAATAGGTGACATAATAAACTATTTAGCATCTTGCATACTCCCACACTCCTGAAAGTCCCACCCCATTTCCCCACTCCACCTCCTCCTAACAACACATCGAACATCCTTAGCTGCGGGAGCACCTCAGTCGAGAGCTGGACTCCGTAGTCAGAGAACACGGGTAATACAAGCGGGCCATGTAACGTAAGTTAATTTCGTTCATCAAAACTTACCTTAAATGTTTCATGTCAGTAACCACTTTTAAATTCTTAATTTGATTTTTATTATCCACTTTACAGACCAGAAAACATACGGTTCAACTTCAATAACAACTTACATATGTCAGCCTATGACTGAACATGATACAGTAAAATACCAGTATAACAACATTTTGGGGACCTCAGAAGTTAATTTGTTATAGTGAAATTTTGTTATACTGAAATAAGTCAATTCTTAAGAACTCACCTACCGAGCTCGATAGCTGCAGTCGCTTAAGTGCGGCCAGTATCCAGTATTCGGGAGATAGTAGGTTCGAACCCCACTGTCGGCAGCCCTGAAAATGGTTTTCCGTGGTTTCCCATTTTCACACCAGGCAAATGCTGGGGCTGTACCTCAATTAAGGCCACGGCCGCTTCCTTCCCACTCCTGGCCCTTCCCTGTCCCATCGTCGCCATAAGACCTATCTGTGTCGGTGCGACGTAAAGCAACTAGCAAAAAAAAAAAAAAAAAAAAGAACTCGCCTATTGCTAAACTTGTTGAAGAATCTATGTTAATTCAGCATGACTTTGCACATAAAAAACCTTAATACTGTATTTTTTTAATGAGAGAAAAATTAGAATACATGCATATACATACACAGTATATGTACATGAAGTAATATAAAATACGGGTACTTGCAAGAAGTTTTTAGTATCTCAAATTTTACCCTGTAAGGAGGCAGAATGGTTTAGGAATAAGACTGGACTAAGACAGGAGAGTGTGCTGTCAGCTCTTTTGTTTATTATGGTCATGTAATGTTAAGAACTTCATCTTTGGTCGTATTGAATAGAGATGAACAAACAATATAGTAGAGTGCAATAGATCCACCTTTTCAGTATAAAATATGCTGCTAATTTAAAATTACAACATTATTTGATTTTGTACCTGTTTCAGCGTCTCAGACATCATCATCAACCAAAATTGGCAGGTAAACAAAGATATACACAATGTTAAAATACAATCTATATACCCTAATGGTTAAAATATCAATGGTTGGATAAAATACAATACGTGATGATGCTTGAGGAGAAAGTCATTCAAAGATACTTTCACAAGTTGAGAACATGTTAGTCATTTTCAAAACAGGAGGTGAAAACCTTTGCAAATATTTGAATAAGTCTTAGTCACTTTATGGAGCTTAAAGTCTTAAATGTGGCATTATTAGCCACGGGATAAACTGTTAAAAAATGTTAGCGTATGAATACTGTTCTTCCGTAGAGCGTTGACATTAAGATGAACATACGTAGTCTTAATGGTAACTCCTGACACCAGTCTTCATGAGGTGAAGTGCTGAGTCATAATGTGATTGAGCAAGTGGATCTTGTTACAAGTATGGATATTAAAGTTGTCAAATGACAAAAGGTTCCCCATCCAATACAGGATCTGAAGTGTGAAAAAGATAAACCAAATTAAAATAAGATACTGGGAAAAGGGCAAGAAAGTTAATCTTTAGTGAGGACTCATCTTGACCGGCCTGCTGGACATTACGGAGTCTAGAGTGGAACTGATGGCTCGGACATTCTTGAAGCAAGGACAAGGTTAGGGTGGAGGGGTGGGTCAGGAGAGGGGGAATAGGGATAATGGATGGGGCGTAGTCAGGCGGGCGTGGTAGGGAAGGATAACGCGACAAAGTATTGTGTGTGATCTGAAAGAACATGCTACTTTTGGGTAATTTAACACTGTTGAAAACCGTAAATGAGGACATCAAATAAGATTTTGGGTTTTTCAGAGATGTCGTTCAAGTTAGGATTAAAATGTTGGTCTAAATGTATATAGCAGTTTTCCGTGGCATCAAGCAAGGGGCCTTTACTCAACGTGTCCAGTATCGTTATGTCTTTATCTATTTCATTAAATTTGTGCTTATAGTCATGTACGTGCTGACCCACTGCAGAAAACCTGTTAAACCTGATTGCATTAATATGCTCTGCATACCTGATCTTAAAACTCCGACCAGTTTGGCCTGTGTACGAGCTGTTGCAATCATTGCACCGAAATCTATATACACCTGACTTTGTATAGGGGTTAAATTTTTTATTAAGTTAGAATTGTGCAGAATATTCTTGTTTCTATTGCTAATTCTGAAGGAGATATTGACGTTGTGTTTCTTAAATATATTAGTGATGCTGTAAATGTTTTTGTTAAAATCAAAAGTCGAAAATAACTTTGTTTAGATTTTTTATATTAAATTTGGTTTTGGACGATTTCTGAACTTATTCATTATGTGTGCAATGAACGCCTCGTTGAATCCGTTGAATCTAGCGATCGAACGTATAATATTCAGTTCCTTGTTCAGGTCTGCTTTTGACATGGGGACTTTGAATGGGCGATCAACCAAGCTGTTGCATGTAGCGCGTTCATGAGAATGGGGATGTATTGAGTCTTGTTTTATTGTTGTTGCTGTATGGATAGGTTTCCAGTAAATTTTGTATGAGAATGAAGAGGGGAGCCTAGTAATTGTTAAATCTAAGAAGTTGATAGAATTGTTAATTTCCAATTCTAATGTGAATATTGATGTGAGGATCTATGTTGTTAAGGTTTATAAGAGTGTTCGGTGCGTCGATAGAGCGTTCATCAATGATGACAAGAGTATCATCTACATATCTGGCCCATAACTTAATGTTATTAAAGTTTTCATCGTTTTCAATTGCCGTATGCTCCAGAAAATCCAAGTATATTTCTGTCAAAATGCCAGAGGTCAGTGACTCCATAGCCAAGCCATTTTGCTTGTGAACTACATTGTCGAAAGTGAAGTAGTCATTATCAATTAACAATTTCAAAACGGATATGAAATCAGAGATTTCTAGTTTGCTTAAATAAATGTTAGTATTTAGATTCTTTTGAATGATAGGAAAACGTTTGCTCGTTTTAATGCTCAGGTGCATGTTAACAACGTCGAAAGGATACATTGTGTGGTACGGTTGAAGGTCAAAGCTGTCAAGTTTCTTAATTAATTCTAAGGTATTCTTAATAGATTTATCAGAAAAAATGTATAGTGTTTTTTGAAATTTTTTTGTATAAATTGAGCAAGCTTATTTAAGGGGCTTGGCCTATAATTTATTATAGGGCGTATAGGGTCACTGGTCTTGGATTTTCGGCAGTGCTTTTGCAGTGGGTAAGCCTGGATTATTATCGATAAGCTTCAGTTTTTCTCTTTCAGTTAAAAGAAAGGACGTGTTCTTAAGTGTGTTTTAGTTGCCGCTGAATTAGTTGAGTTGGGTCCATGCTGATTACCAAAAAAGAGCAATCTTCGAAAAAGTTTTTTGTTTTTTCGATGTAATCCATTTTTTCCATAATAACAGTGGTGTTTCCCTTGTCTGCCTTAGTAAAATAAGTTGATTATCCTTAATATTTTCCGTTAGTTTAACGATATTCACCTTTTGTTTTTTTTTGTAAAACGTTCGTTAAATTTATTGAAGTCGGGAGAAGTGAAAATTTTATTTAATTGTCTTTTAACATCCAGTCTTAATTCCTCTCGTGAGTCCTGCAACATTTTATTAATAGCAACCTCTGTTTCAATAATAAGTTTAGAAGCAATATTAGGCGTGTTGATGTTTGGCCAATTATGTTTCGGACCTTTGGAAAGTATTAAACTTTCATCCTCTTCTAGTATTGTGTTTGATAGATTAAAAAGTGGAGGGTGAGATTGTGTAATGAAATTCTCAGAGGTACAAAGGTAATCCCAGAAGTAAGGTCTCCAATTTTTCTTAATGATTACATAGACCTGTTTATTTCTACTATGGCTTACATCATTTTACAGCTTGAACATTTAGCTATTTTTCTACATAATCACCATTTCGGTCAATACATTTTTGTAGATGCTGTGACAGTTTCTGTATGCCTATGTCATACCAGCTCACTGCCATGCTGTTCAGGAAGTTGTGAGCAGCACTTCATGAAACCTCAGGAACCAAAGTGCAGAGATCATCCAGGGTGATCCGCCGATCTTCACGCATGATTTGCTCAACCTTCACGACTGTCTCGACAGAAATTGATGGTCTCCTGCTCCTTTGTTCATTTGTCGTGAATTTCAGTCCGATCGGCTGCAAACTATCTACACCACTTATGAGCATTTTTTACATCCTTGCATGACTCACCATACAGTTCTAACAATCGGTTCAGTGCCTTTTGCGTTCAAACATCAAATAAACTGCGTGCACTTCGTACTTGGCGGTAACATCCAACGGGAGCTCCTTTCTCAACGGCTTTCAAGCCAAGACTGAGTGCCTCAGTGCGGTGTGTGCATGTTTATATGCGAGCATTGGAAACACTCTTCACAATATTGTAACCAACAGCCACACGAGCAGAGTTCTGTATTTATAAAAATACAGGAGAGCATATTTTTGGGATTACCCTCGTACTTGGTTACTTAAACTTTTTTGGGAGAGTGCTGAGTGATTTCAATTTTGGGATAAGACATTGAATAGTCTGTTATGAACTTGTTCTTGAAAAATGTTCCATTGAGCATTTGTGAGCCTATGAGCGACCTCAAGGCGAGTCTCATACAAACTGTTATTTAAAAAAGACTTTTTCTTATGAAGAAATATCAATTCATTCTGTAACCAAGGCTTGTTAGTTTTTTGTTGAACTTTTTGCTGATGAGGGAGGATTTGACATTTTTTAATGCCCTTTAGAAAATTAGGAGTCAAATTGTGCGTAATACATCTTTTAATAAAATCTATATCTTTGCCCCATTTCCTAATTTTAATTTTTAAGCACATATACTGTTGGGGTTTTGATTTTGCCTGATAGGCCGTATCATTTAATGTTAAGAACTTCATCTTTGGTCCGTATTAAATAGAGATGAACAAACAAGATAGTGTATTTCAATCTTTCAACCTTTTCAGTACAAAATATGCTGCTAATTTAAAATTACAACATTATTTGGTACCAGTTTCAACAAAAATATACACAATGTTAAAATACAATCTATATACCCCAATGGTTATAATATTAATGGTTCGATAAAATACAATGCATGAAGATGCTTGAGGAGAAAGTCATTCTCAAGATATTTTCACAAGTTGAGAACGTGTTAGTGATTTGTAAAACAGGAAGTGAAAAAGTATGCAAATATTTGAACAAGTCTTAGTCACTTTATGGAGCTTCAAGTCCTAAATGTGCCAATGTTAGCCACGGGATATACACACATACATACATACATACATACATACATACATACATACATACATACATACATACATAATCATTATAGACCGTTGTGCCTTTCAGCGTTCAGTCTGCAATCCTCTGTGAATTTACTATGTGTTGCCACAATTCTCTATTTGCAACTAGTGCTGTGGCCTCATTTAGTTCTATACCTCTTATCTTTAAATCGTTAGAAGCTGAGTCTAACCATTGCAGTCTTGGTCTCCCTGTACTCATCTTACCCTCCATAACAGAGTCCATTATTCTCCTAGGTAACCTATCCTCCTCCATTCGTCTCACATGACCCCACCACTGAAGCCGGTTTATGCGTACAGCTTCATCCATCAAGTTCATTCCTAACTTAACCTTTATCTCCTTGTTCTGAGTACCCTCTTGCCATTGTTCCCACCTGTTTGTACCAGCAATCATTCTCACTACTTACATGTCTGTTACTTCTAACTTATGAATAAGATATCCTGAGTCAACCCAGCTTTTGCTCCCGCAAAGGAAGGTTGGTTTCAAAACAGACCGATGTAGAGATAGTTTCGTCCAGGAGCCGACTTCATTCTTATAGAACACTGTTGTTCGCAACTGCGAGCTCGCTGCATTAGCTTTACTACAACTTGATTCAATCTCACTTACTATATTACCATCCTGGGAGAACACACAACCTAAATACTTGAAATTTTCTACCTGTTCCAACTTTGTATCACCAATCCGACATTCAGTTCTGTTGAATTTCTTACCTACTGATATCAGTTTAGTCTTTGAAAGGCTAATTTTCATACTATATTCATTGCACCTATTTTCAAGTTCCAAATATTAGACTGCAGGCTTTCGGCACAATCTGCCATTAAGACCAAGTCGTCAGCATAGGCCAGACTGCTTACTACATTTCCACCTAACTGAATCCCTCCCTGCCATTTTATACCTTTCAGCAGATGATCCATGTAAACTACGAACAGCAAAGGTGAAAGATTACAGCCTTGTCTAACCCCTGTAAGTACCCTGAACCAAGAACTCATTCTACCATCAATTCTCACTGCAGCTCAATTGTCATCATAAATGCCTTTGATTGATTTCATTAATCTACCCTTAATTCCATAGTCCCCCAGTATGGCCAACATCTTTTTCCTCGGTACCCTGTCATATGCTTTCTCTATATCTACAAAACATAAACACAACTGTCTATTCCTCTCGTAACATTTTTTACTTGCCTGGCACATACTGGAAATCTGATTCTGTCAGCCCCTCTGTGGTCTGAAAGCACACAGGTTTTCATCCAACTTCCTCTCACTCACTGGTTGTACCCTCCTTTCCAAGATGCCAGTGAATACTTTGCCTGGTATAATAATCAATGAGATATCTCGATAATTGTTGCAATCCTTCCTGTTCCCTTGCTTATAGATAGGTGCAGTTACTGCTCTTGTCCAATCTGAAGGTACCTTACCAACACTCCATGCTAATCTTACTACTCTATGAAGCCATTTCTTTCCTGCCTTCCTATTATACTTCACCATTTCACGTCTAATTTCATCTATTCCTGCTGCTTTATGACAATGGATTTTATTTACCATCCTTTCCACGTCCTTGAGCGTAATTTCACCAACATCATTTTGTTCCTCCCCATGAGCTTGGTTGTTCGCGACTCCACCATGGAAGATTTCCTTTTACATTGAGAAGATTTTCAAAATATTCCCTCCACTTGTCCAGTGATTCCCTGGGATCTGTTATGAGTTCACCTGAATTACACAAAACACTGTTCATTTCCTTTTTCCGTCCCTTCCTAGGATTCTTTATTACTGTCCAGAAAGGTTTCTCTGCTGCTTGACCTAGCCTTTCCAGGTTATTACCGAAATCTTCCAATGACTTCTTTTTGGATTCAACAACTGTTTGTTTCGCTCTGTTTCTTTCATCTACGTATAATTTCCTGTCTGCATTGGCCCTTGTTTGGAGATATTTCTGATGAGCCTTCTTTTTACGTTTACAAGCTACTCTCACTTCATCATTCTACCAAGATGTTCGCTTTTTCTCCGCCTATACACAGTCGTTCCTAGGCATTCCCTTGCTGTTTCTACTACAGCATCCCTGTATGCCACCCCTTCTCTTTCTATATCCTGAACCTGCTTCCTGTCTACTGTTCGAAACTTCTCACTAATCATATCTATGTACTTCTGTGTAATTTCCTCATCCTGGAGATTTTCTTTCCTTATTCATTTGCAGACAGATTTTACTTTCTCTACCTAGGCTTAGAGATACTTAGTTCACTACAGATCAGATAGTGGTCTGTATCATCGAAGAATCACATGCAATACTTTGTCGCGTTATCCTTCCCTACCACGCCCGCCTGACTACGCCCCATCCATTATCCCTCTTCCCCCTCCCTCCTGACCCACCCCTCCACCCTAACCTTGTCCTTGCTTCAAGAATGTCCGAGCCATCAGTTCCACTCTAGACTCCGTAATGTACAGCAGGCCGGTCGAGGTAAGTCCTCACTAAAGATTAACTTTCTTGCCCTTTTCCCAGTATCTTATTCTAATTTGGTTTATCTTTTTTTCACACTTCAGATCCCGTATTAGATGGGGAACCTTTTATCATTTGACAACTTTAATATCCATACTTGTAACAAGATCCACTTGCTCAATCACATTACGACTTAGGACTTCACCTCATGAAGACTGGTGTTAGGAGTTACCATTAAGACTACGTATGTTCACCTTAATGTCAACGCTCTACGGAAGAACAGCATTCATACGCTAACATTTTTTAACAGTTTATCCCGTGGCTAATAATGCCACATTTAAGACTTTAAGCTCCATAAAGTGACTAAGACTTATTCAAATATTTGCAAAGGTTTTCACCTCCTGTTTTGAAAATGACTAACATGTTCTCAACTTGTGAAAGTATCTTTGAATGACTTTCTCCTCAAGCATCATCACGTATTGTATTTTATCCAACCATTGATTTTTTTTTTTTTTTGCTAGGGGCTTTATGTCGCACCGACACAGATAGGTCTTATGGTGACGATGGGATAGGAAAGGCCTAGGAGTTGGAAGGAAGCGGCCGTGGCCTTAATTAAGGTACAGCCCCAGCATTTGCCTGGTGTGAAAATGGGAAACCACGGAAAACCATTTTCAGGGCTGCCGATAGTGGGATTCGAACCTACTATCTCCCGGATGCAAGCTCACAGCCGCGCGCCTCTACGCACACGGCCAACTCGCCCGGTCATTGATATTTTAACCATTAGGGTATATAGATTGTATTTTAACATTGTGTATATCTTTGTTTACCTGCCCAATTTTGGCTGATGATGATGTCTGAGACGTTGAAACAGGTACAAAATCAAATAATGTTGTAATTTTAAATTAGCAGCATATTTTATACTGAAAAGGTGGATCTATTGCACTCTACTATATTGTTTATCATGGTCATGGACGAAATTGTAAAGGAAACAAAGGAAGCCTATGGAGATAAAGAGGTGAAGATACTGCTATTTGCAGTGATGTTGTGATCAGGGGAAAGAACAGCAAAGAATTGCAACAACAACAACAACTAGATGTACTGAACGGAAAAAATTGAGAAGTATGGAATGAAAATCAGTACAGAGAAAAAGCAAGACTGTGGTGATGTCGAGAGGGTGAAAGGCAAGGAAAGGGCACTGTGAAAATTGGAAGTCAGAGTCTGGAAATTGTGGACAACTTTAAATACCTAGGAAGTGAATTAATGCAAAATGCTAGGGTGGAAATGCAGGTTAGCAGGAGGGCATAGCAGGGTAATGCATTCTACCAAAGTGTAAGAAAACTTAACTTGTATGGACCAAAGAAGTACCAAGGAAAAGTAAAGAGATAATGTTCAAAATGTACTTTGTATCCATACTGACTTATGCAGCTGAGACTTGGGCTTTGACTAGCAAGCGAGTGGAATTCAAGCCAGTGAGATGAAATTCCTAAGAAGTATGATAGGAAAGACAGTTTGAGAAATGAAGATGTTAGGGAGGAAATGGGGATAGGAAAGCTAAATGACAGAGTTGAAAAGAATAAACTAAGGTGGTTTGGACATGTTAAGAGGATGTAGGAGAGTAAATTTCCAAGACAGATGCTGGAGGCAAAGTGCGAGTGCAAGGGAGCAAAAGGAAGACCTAGAATAAGGTGAATTGAATCAGTGAAGAGCGGCATAAGAAGACGAAATTTAGACTTGGACAAGATCATGGAAGGAAAGAGGAAGATGGAGAAGTGCCATAAATACCCCGACTGGCAGGAGCTGGATATGGGGAAATGATGATGGTGTTGAATGGTGCATTATGTCCTCGACTTTATTTTTTGAAAAAGTCTGCAATTCTCTTCTGAACACTCGCAGACACAAACGAATATTCAGTGTAGTCAGCAACCACTGTGCTTGAATTGAACACAGATTCAGGCACATTATTTTGTGACAGAAGAAAATCCTGAAGACTACGTGCCATGTTTGTTGCCTGCTTGATTTCGTTTTCCACTAACACATCACAGTCCACATTGACATAATCAGTAAGATTTACACTTGTTAGCACATACAACTTTTCGCACAAATGCTTCCAGTTCTTCTCTGTTTCTGCATCCAACTCACTTTCTGCGATATTGTCTTATATATTATTTCTTACATGTTTACTTACCAATGGTCTGGCTTCCATGAAAATACAGTAGACAGATAAAAGTTTGCAGTGAACAAATCGTGTCACTTTAGTCAAACCACTGTATAGACCGTGCTATTGCTTAGTGGGTTACTCCAAAACTAGTTCAAACGTGCGTAGTCCTACATTGTGTTGCGACCTAACGGAAGAAACACTGAACTACTTCAATATCACATTGTATAACGGGCTTCAGAAGATAAAACTTTCTTTTCATGTTGGTCCAAGTAACACCTTAATGGTCGAGGTAGCCCATCATTACGGTACATGTTTTGTGACATAACCTCACAAACACTGCGATCATTCGACTATGTAAATAATAATAATAATAATAATAATAATAATAATAATAATAAATTGAAGTAAACACTTCATAGCCTTACATTACAAGTCATAATAATCATAATTGTAAAATAATAATAAGAAGAAGAATTTGAGCTCAATACTTGCATTATTTACCCATGGTGAGAGAATATTGTTTTCAAGTTATATCAGTTTATAACACTTGCATCAATATACCCCCTATAACTTGAAACAATTTCCACAGTCTGTCACACTCTCTTGGTCCTCACTGTTTAACTAAACACAGACAACCTCAGTCACACAGCCCTCCTGTTGGCGCTGTCAAGTCCACAGTTCGGAGCCAGGCGGTTCGATCGGGGGCCGCCACCTTCCCATGGTGGATCTGCTGGGTACAGTCGACGGTGTCTTCGTTCCTAGTGATGATGATCCGCAGGTCCTCGCGTAGCACTCGAAGCTCCGCTTGTTTTCCCCTCATTCGTACCTTTGTCTTCTGTCAGGGCCCATGAACCTTCGTAGTCCACCAGTGTGATGCATGGAACAGGCTCGCATGTCTCGGGCTTGGCTCTGTTGAGTCTCCTCTTTTTCTGGGGTGCTGATCTCAATGTTCTTGCTGGTACATGGCTTCATGCTGGGACGTGTGTCCTGGTCAGATGGCATCCTCGTTTGTTGGGTTCGGTTCGGACAACATTGGTTCCCACTGGCTGTGTCATTCCCATCACTGCCTCCATCTCCTGGGTCATCGTCTGAGCCTTCCCATAGTTCTGCTTCATGCTGAAAACCCTCCCTGGGCAGTTCTCGGTGTTGTGGAGCTTACTGCGGCTATCGAGCGCCTCACTCTTGGTGTCATACTGGTATGGCTTATTCATCGTCACATCGTTCCACTCTATTGACATCGCCTGGTTGTTCGGTCTCGGCATTGAATACCCACAGCGTTCCATCGGTGCGCCAAGTCCTCTCCTGCAGCTGGACTCGGTAGTCAGCTCTCGGTGGTGGACACTGCCGCGCCCGTTGAATTTTCGCAGAACTTCCTTGCAGGTCGAACATGGCTGAGGGCTGCGTCATACTTCCATCACCTGCCCACGAAGTCCAGCGATCGGATATTCGGCTCCCTCTTCTGATGTCAATCCGGTTTTGAACTGGGCCCGGTATGTTCCTCAGGAAGTGATCCTGTCGTCCCGTGGAGTTGCCATCTTCACGACGCCATCACTGCTTGCAGGCTTAACTTGTGTCTTCACAGCCATCGTACTTTTACGCAGGGTACTTGCTTCCTTCGCTTCTTTCTCCAATGAATTGATTTGCTTCTTTATTTCTTGATACTGGGCCTCAATTTTCCTCTCGAGTTTTCCAAACTGGGCCTCGATGTTTTTAGACTGGGTCTGAATCAACGGAATTAACTGTTCAAACATCACCACGGTCCTCTGGTCGTTCTTAATTTTTTAGTACATTAGATTTTAAGAGTCCCGTCACGTTCGCCAATTGCTGTATCCACAAAGACGCACACGAAATGCTGACACTTATTTTTTTCACGTTAACTTCACACAACCTGATCCACTGCTGTCACAGACAAAATACACACATCAACAAACCACCATTTTAAGAGTTGCCTATCACAGCACATGGAGCTCGCAACCTTAAAACACAGTTGGAACAGTTGACTACCGACTGCGTACATTGGCATGTCAGCCAAACTACAACACGTGTTCACCAGTAAAACTCCTGTTAAACCATGACTTACTAAACAATAACTCATCTCTACCATCAAGACGCCTCTTATATAAGTGCCTGGCCAGGCTTCTAGAAAGATACATTTTCTCGTAAATTCTAGAGTGCTTAAGGCCCAGATATAATGTACAGAACATTCTACAGAGTCTTTGTCTACCGAGTGCCATTCTAAATGTTCCAGTGTGTTTCACAATTATGTAATGGATTACAAACCATATATATAGGTAATAATAAATTATATAATATTAATTACAGGTTCTTACATTAACATTAATCTGATTATACGAATAATAGCAAAGAAGAGAACTTTGAGTTTAGTATTAAGGGAAATAACTAATTTCTTAATATTTATCTAGTCAGAATCTTGGGGAATGCAATTAAGAAAGTCTTCTAAAATTTCCCACTTTGTGCTACCTAATTTTGATGAGTTTTGTCTAGATATTTTCTTCTTTGTGTTATTTAAATTTTCTACTTGTTTATGTATTTGTTTTTCCTCTATTATTACATTAAGATCAATACATGTATTCTTATTTGTTGCAGACTAAGTTTGCTTAGTGTGTCATTCTTTTCAGATTGAGAATGAATCACTGAAAGCAACCCTGGGTAAAAAGGAAGAAGAATTAGATCAACTGATGCAGGAAAATCAGCGTCAGCGGAAACTCTATCACGAAGTTGTAGAGACAAATTCTGAACTTAAGTGCTTTGTTAATGGCAAGAAAGAAGAACTAGAATCAACTTTACAGTGCTTAGCTGTAAGTATTCTATGCTATATAAACATTCCAGCCTAGAAACATCAGAAAGATCAATATCTTCTGTTAACACATTATCAGAAACCTGTTACGTTTGAAATTTCTCATATTCTACGAATTTAAGAAACACCTGGTAAGCTCAAGCACACACAGATGCAACACAAACAAAAAGCAACTTCAAATACCCAAAATTGTTGGTTGTTCATCACCATTTTCATTTCCACTTGTCCAGCTCCTGCCAGGTTGGGGCATTGCATTGGTGGCTCTTCATCGTTGCCTCTCCCTGCACCACTCTTTGTTAACTGTATTCTAGTTCAACCTTCTTTTTCTTATAATGTTCTTCACAGAATCTATCCAACTTGCTCTACACCTCCATTTTATCCTCTTTCCTTGTATCCAAGCCTCCAACACCTGTTTTCATATCCTTCTCCCCTCCATCCTCATAACATGTCCAAATCATCTCAATTTATTCTTCTCCATCCTTTTACTCAGTTTTTCTACCCCTGTCTCTTTTCTGACCTTAACATTTCGTACTCTCTCTCTCCATGTCTTTCCTACCATACTCACCAAGAACTTCATCCCACTGGCCTGAATTTTACTTTCATCGTTTGCTGTCAAAGTCCAAGTCTCTGGTGCATGCTTTAAAATAAAGGTATAGTACATCTTGTACATTATCTCCTTACATTTCGTAGGAACTTCTATGTTCCACACCAGGTTCCTTACATTCTGGTAGAATGCATTTCCCACTTATACCTTTCTGCTGATCTACCAATCCAACATTGCATCTTGCATTACAGTCGAATCTTGATATCTCATACCTCCGTTACTCCCGCCCATCAAAATTATCATGCGTTTTGCATAAATTTGTCAAGTAGACAACCCGCTCGTTAGGGTTGTCAGGCTGTTTGCGTAACTTCCCCTGATATTCATAATAATTGGCTAGTTTTGACCATGTGGTGTTGTAGGGTGTGTGAGGTCATCATGCCATGGTTACTAGAAGCATTATAGGTTAGTTGCAATGCCATTTTACTTCAAATTTTTTCCTGTTACAAACAGCCTGAAGTGGCGTAAATGGCAGGAAGCAAAAATTTTGCGAACGTAAATTTGACGATTCAAAGCGAGCTTAGGTATTATGAGGGGAGCAACAAAAAATGTTGTAAACGACACGAAAACGTGAAATGCGGGAACATAAATGTGGGGTAATACTGTATTAATAATAATAATAATAATAATAATAATGAAAGAGGCAATAGACTAAAATAATTGTGTTTGAAATTTTACATAATTTTACAAAGTGATGTAATGGATTGAATATCTTTCGTCATGTATCCATTGAATAATACATACCCTCCTCTGCATTTCAACCTTCATTCCATTGCTTTTATACTTTATTTCTTTTCATTTTCATTTAGTCTTAAGTTTTTAATTTATTGTGTCTTCTGTAACCATCTTGTCATAAATTTTGTTTGTGTTACATTGCATTTGTTTTTTGTCCTTCTTTGTAACTGACCCATTCTTAGCTGCATGTGTAATAATACATTCGATTTTAGTCGTCGTTGGTATATTTGTTCTATATTAGATTTAGGCTCTATGAAATTAACCACGAAGCTTGTAGTTTTATGTATTTGTTGATGTGATCAGTTTTACATGGAATCCAAAGGGACACGACTTTCCATTTTAACATGTTGGCTCTCATAGGGGTCCAAACGAACCAGCTGTATAGGTATTTGTGAATACCGGTTCCAGTCTGACGAAGCCGACAACGACTGGTTGCTAGGTAATATGAAATTGAACTCTTACACTAACTGCATACATTCCAGCATGGAAATAATAAATCACGGTATTGCAAGCAATTATTTCGTAATCCGATGGCGTAAGACTGTGCCCAATTTGGTCGGCTACGCCGCATAGAACCCTATAATACCAATATAAATAGTCTGTTATTGGACATTATAAATTTTCCAGCTAACTCATTCCTGATTGCCAGCATTTCGTCCTTGTGTGCTAAGTTGGGCTCATCAGTTGGTACCTAGCACACCCACCAAGACACATGGCTAGTGCATACCGTGGAGGCCACTGCGTAGGCTACTTGGAGCCTGCCAGTGCACTATGAGAGACTTTGTCTCATTACCAAAAATTGATGCCTGCTTGGCCATCAAATTATATAGTATAGAACCCTTACAAAATGATACAATATGTGACTTTGCTTATCAGTTCAGTCGGTCAGCATATGATTTTACATAGTAATGACCAAGGTGAAATTGAGAATGCACAAGTTATTTGGCATTACTTTTTAAAAAATCCAGTGGCGTGCACTGAACCCCATCTACCCCAACGCTGTTTGGGGTAAAGAACTTTGTATTAACATTTTCTAATTATTCCTTAGATCGCTTTTTATAATGTTTAAAAAATTCCGAACATCTAAGCCAAGCCAAGCAAAGTACAGCTGTCTCGACAATCCACTCGCATTACCACAGTTCAGCTTCGCCAGCAAGCTGGGTTTCCTTGCCGGTGCAAAAGAGAGCTACCCCAGCGAAATTTCAGGTGCTTGGGTGACGCATGCACTTAAAGCTTCCTTGTCTTGGGAGCGGAGCAGAACTGTAGGCGCACCCCGACAGCAATTTACGGCGACAAGCCAGCTAGCTTAGATAAGATAATGTTAGTTTTAATACTTGACACTCGAAGTCTTCAGCGCCACACGCTAGACTCTGCAAGAAAAATATCAATATTTTAACAGTATAGCCACTTGCACATCGTTTTGCTAATAAAAATAGCACCAGTATATGAAATCAATTGTAATATAGAAGAATATATTTTAGTCTTATGTTTTGGCATGTACACAGTTTTTCCGAGCAATTCATTGGTGGTACATGTAGGGTATGTGTATAGCCACAGAAAAATATTTAGGCTGCCCAGCATGAACATAGATTTAAGCGTGGAGTAAAAGAATTTTGTATTTGATTGTCTGTGATGGTGGTATATAGTGAATTTTTGTAGTGTTCCTCTTGGATTATAGGTGAAGGTTTCGCAAGTTCTGTGGCATTCTTATTGAATATAACGTGTGTTATACGTTGTGACGAATATTTTCCCTCATTTGTCGTTGATGCACTGAGTGAAACTATAAAACTTCAGCGACGGTAAAGTACCAGCTAAATTTTGCTGATTAGTTTAGATTAGGCTTTGTAAGTAAAAAAAAAAAAAAAAAAAAAAAAAAAAAAAACCATAGTCCCAATGTATTTTTTTTTTTTTGAAAACCATGACTGTACTATTACAAAGCATCACCGGATGAAACAGTAAGTACATTGTTTAAAAACTGCTATAGATTAAGTTATGATTGTGTCGTCACTGCCGTGGGTATCAATTTGGAAGTATGTGCGAGCTTGTGGTTGAAAATATTCTTGAAAGATCTTTCTTAGGTAGACTTTTCCAGGAAAAACGCAGCCTTATGAAATAGTAATGTTGACTTTAGAGAGTGCAGTGGGGCTACGATTGTTTATATTTAAAAAAACATTTTTTGCGGCTGGGGTAATGAATATGTTCACCGCACGCCACTGAAGAGTTCCATGCACATTGGTCAAGATTCGCACCGCAGTTGCCTTTGTGAGAAGCCAGTGAGTGAGTGTGCCACTCAGCTATCATGCCTGTGATAGGAACAACTCTTAAGTTGTCTCTTCTTACTGATTTCAATATCCTGTCCTAATTCTCCATTAGTCTGTTCCCTAAGTACTTGATATTCTTCATTATTTTGAGATGGTCTCTGATTCTTACCACTCCTTTTCCTTTTCTCATTCATCTCCATTATGTTGCTTTTGTTTGTTTATTCTCATTTACTGTAGTTCAATCTTTCTATTTATTGCTTGAAACTGTTCTTGGACCTTTTAGTCATTTTTCTCTAAATTACAATAGCTGAGAATAGCATTATTTACCGGGCGAGTTGCCATGCGGTTAGGGGTGTGCAGCTGTGAGCTTGCATCCAAGAGATAGTGGGTTGGAATCCCACTGTCAGCAACCCTGAAGATGGTTTTCCATGATTCCCATTTTCACACCATGCGAATGCTGGGGCTGTACGTTAAGGCTATGGCCGCTTCCTTCCCACTCCTAGGCCTTTTCCTATTCCATCGTTGCCATAAGACCTATCTGTGTCAGTGCTACGTAAAGCAAATTTTTAAAAACCTCATTAATTCTTGAGCCTCATCAGTAGTAAATTGTTTTTATTATTATGTCTTAGTATGATATGATATGGTATAACATCTTTATTACCCCACCATAGTTACAAACCATCGGTAAAAGGGAATAAAGGAAATATTCCAAAGCTAGACTAACTACTTTACTACAACTGATCTATAACTAATTTAATCTAAATCTCTATGGCTAAATTACACTCTAACTAATTTAGTGGCACCCTGCACAGGCAGGATACCAGACACCATGCACAGCACCACTCCTGACTAAATCTACTGAGCCGCCTCTAACATGGGAGGATAACCTAACCACACATTAAGGCACCCTCTGCATCTACTCTAACGTGCTAACTATTTATTCTACTACCTACATCTAATTAAAAGAAGAATTGGCTGCTCGTGGTATCGCCCTGGTAAGGAAACTGCCCGTCCAGCCCGTGATACCACTGCCAGCCACGCCTTGAGGGTCAGATGTCTGCCCCCACCTGCACCTAGTTGGCAATGTGCTTCCCCCCATTCTTTGCGTGGCGAATCACATGAGGTGGAAACCAGTCCATCATGTGACCCGTCACGTTCTTATCTACTGTCCTGCCTGCTGTATCCGAGTCGCCTTTCTTACACATTACCAACACCCATCCTTGGCTCTCCTGTTTCACCATGTGCGGACATGCTTATTCTTTTCACACCGGGCGAGTTGGCCGTGCGCGTAGAGGCGCGCGGCTGTGAGCTTGCATCCGGGAGATAGTAGGTTCGAATCCCACTATCGGCTGCCCTGAAAATGGTTTTCCGTGGTTTCCCATTTTCATACCAGGCAAATGCTGGGGCTGTACCTTAATTAAGGCCACGGCCACTTCCTTCCAACTCCTAGGCCTTTCCTATCCTATTGTCGCCATAAGACCTATCTGTGTCGGCGTGACATAAAGCCCCTAGCAAAAAAAAATATTCTTTTCACCTTGGGGTGGGTCAGTCCCACCCCACCCTTCCATCTCTTATACCTCCCATTCCCTATCCCATATCTTTCAGTCTTCTCTTTCTCACTTACACCCTACCTTTCCTCTACCTTATTTGTATCTCATCCTCTACATTTTACACACTGTTTGCTCATTTTCTTCCACTATGTCCTACAGTTAATATTTGAACACTTTTTACAACACCGAACTTGCCAACAATTCAACAGTTTCCTTAGTTCTCACAGTTCTTCTACCTTATTTACGTCTCTATTATGTCTTAGTAGAAATCAGATTTTTCTGGAGGTATTTTTCTTACAGGAACTTCGAGAAGAGAATGCTTTATTAAAACAAGCAAATATGGTTCAGTCTGCTCCGCAAGATACAAAGAAAGGTAACTCACTTTTTGCTGAGGTGGAAGATAATCGTCGAGCACTGAAGAATAATCTGGATGCTGTTGTTCTTAAATACAAGCGTCTGAAAAAGCTATTCCAGGCAAAATGTGTTGAAGTATCAAATGTGCTGGTAAGTCAGTATATAATTACTTTGTGTTTCATTGTTTTTACAGAAAATATTCGTAAAATTACTTTTAACAATTGTGAGGTTGTTTAATTTGGATATTGTGATCATACAGTAACTGGGACACTACTAGTTGGTCTACTCATCTCGACGATAGTTTAAAATACCAACTTCAAAAATAGCATTTTCTGAATTTTTCTCATTTTTGTATCCTTTTATTTGATTTTGGATATTTTATGAGTGAGAGATACTCTTATAAAACAGGATTTCTGCAGTGTGGGATTGAAATTTTGTTGGTGGTCTTATTTGTTGGATCTGGAGACAGAAAACTTTGGTCAGATCTTCAAACTTTTCAAATCATCATTTTTGTGTAGATGATACTAGAGGCCAGAACAAGCCATAGTCTGGACTTTGTTGGATGAAATATCGATTATGTTCTAATTCTTTAATTTTCTGTTGCATTAATAGTGTTCATTGTGCTGGAAGACTGTCTTGCTGTTGTGTAGTATGCATTCTGTTCATTAAAGTTTGGTAGTTTTTGTCTTTAAACTCTGTAGACCTGATCCATTTGTTGATCATAGAACACAACATGGACTGCATAGTCTCTTGGGTCCAATTTGAAGTGAGCTTGCCATTTGGTAATCTGCTAAAAGCAGACTAAAACCTTTTGCCCAGAACAATCTTGAGGAACCATTAGTGAATGTTCTCACGATTATACAGAAAGATCAGTTTTGCTCTCATATCACAGTGTGTTTCCAGAACCAGGCACCTAGGGTATTATAAGAAGTTGTTTCCAGATATCAGCGCATCAGTGGGCCTGAGTTGTTGTTATTTCATGTGGTTGTACTTCTTGACCTTTGTACAGTCCCTCAAGTTGATGGAGACGTGTAACTACCGTGTCTTTGAAAACAATAAGGCTTGCTAAAAGTCCAGGGGTGTTGACAAGTAACTGTTTTTTGAGCATACTGTGTGCAGTTTTATTTTATAAAACTGAAAGTCGTCCTGAGCATGTTCAGTCTTCAAGGCTAGTAACTCCATTGCTAAATTACATGAGCTAATTTGTTTATTGTTCTTATACTAACTACCTTTTATCCAGCTTGTAGCCATGGGATCTTGGAGGCCCAGGTTCAATTCCTGGCTGATCCATCAGATTTTAATCATAAACCGTTAATTCCCTTGGCTTGGGGACCAGGTGTTCATGTTGTCTGTAAAATTCCTGCAACTTGCATTCCGCTCACAACACTATCCCCAACTACAAAAACACAGTTTCCCATCCATGGCAAATGCTGCCCGCCCTCATTAGAGGACCTGCCTTGCTGATTTTGCACACAAACCTATTTTCCGAAGGAATTTCAGAAACGAAGATGGTTTTCTGTTGTTTCCCATTTCCTCACCAGGCAGATGCTGGGGCTGTACCTTAAGGCCACAGTCGATTCCTTCCTGATCCTTGCCCTTATCTATCCCATCATCACTGGAATTGTGGTGTTGTCATCACACATTACCGATGAAATTTTTGAAAATTGTATATTCACTGGATATTCCAAGTAATAGCGGTTACAACATAGCTTAACAATGGAAAGCCATGATCTAGTAAAACTATTCGGAGGTAAAATAGTCTTCCATTTGGATCTCCAGGTGGGAACTGCTCTAGATTTTGCCTCAAGAAAAATCTCACAAAACAACAAAGGAACATGGAACATCTGTATGCTTCTGCAGTGTGATATTGTGAAAACCTTAAACTTGAAATGATCAAAATGAGACTGGTTATGCTTGGTATGTGCAAAACTAGATGGCGTGACTGTGGTGACTTCTGTAGTGGAGACTACTGGGTAATCCACAAGGGAATTAGAGGGCAGGCCTGGCCAGGGTGGAATTAGAGTGGTGCTGAACAAGGGGAAAGGACAGAGAGTGGAGGGGTACGTACAGTATAGCAGACAAGCTTGATACCAAACCTAATGAATTTGTGATTGTACAAACATATACATAACTAGGGACCTGAAAAAGTCCGACTCGTTGGCTGAATGGTCAGCGTATTGGCCTTCGGTTCAGAGGGTCCCGGGTTCGATTCCCAGCCGGGTCGGGGATTTTAACCTTAATTGGTTAATTCCTACGGCACGGGGGCTGGGTGTATGTGTTGTCTTCATCATCATTTCATTCTCATCATGATGCACAGGTCGCCTACGGGCGTCAAATAGAAAGACCTGCACCTGGCGAGCTGAACCCGCCCTGGGATATCCCAGCACTAAGAGTCATACAACATTAATTCACCTGAAAAATTAGCATCTATTTGTTTCAAAATTAGCATCTATTTTTCCAAAATTAGCATCTATTTACAAAGTTAAAATAATCGCATGGTATTATTAATTTTAACGATTCCAAGTTTATGAAGTGCAATTATTGCCCTTGGTTCACACACAATAAAAATTAATTGTTCAAATGAAAGCATTGTCAGTACTTCGGCATTGCTTTTTTTCAAATTGCACCGTCTGTAACCACTATGTTGTAATGAGACAACACGCGCTCGTTATCTACTTTGTTCGTTGGGGTCCACAACAACTCAAGGCAGTATTTAGCAAATATGCTGAACTCTGTCTGAACTGCAGTTAATGCAAGCATGACATCACATTTTTCACTTTCTTTCATCTGGGTTTGAACTGCATGTTTCAGAGAACAGTAACCAGACCAGATATCGTTTCGTGAGAGATCTGTTACTCCAAACAATTTCTCAAGCTCATCTCATTTATTATTGTTATTCAAAATTATATTTTTTGGATACAAAGCTTGAGAAATTGACACAAAATGCTTATGGTTGGGATCTTTAGCTTTCAATGTGGCTAGCTTGCTCTGTGAAGAATGAGCAGCTTTGATAAATGTGTCTCTACATGCGGCCTACTGTAGAGGAGTGAGCTTAATCAAAGCATCATTAGTTGCCGCAGAAAAATTCCCCTCACAAATGAAGGTAAAACTGGTGTCAGGGTTATGCAGTTTGGGGTAAAGGAGATGGGAAGTAGGATACAGGGACCCTTAAAGTTCAGTAAGGAGGTCAACCAATCCAGCTGCATGATCTATGACAAAAACCATGTGGGAGTGAAGCCTATTCACTTCTCGGTCACTCAGATCAGTCAGGTACTTAATACCACAGTTGTTGATATCTTTCATGTCAGACATCTTGAAAAATGTAACAACATCAGTAAAGTAAGCACTCAAATAGAAGACAGCTTGAAACCAGCTATTCCATCGGGCTACGACAGGTGCAGGAAAAAGCTTTGCTTCCTTTGAAGCACCAAACTTCGATGTTAAGAATTGTAAATAATTATATTTTTGCTTTCTTGTGTTCAAAAATAGAGACTTTACCATTGCAACCACATGATAAATTGTCATCACTGCAACCCAACTATTGCCAACCAAGCTGATCTTATATGCCCAGCACTGTACATGCATTAAATGATCCCCTATGACCACACTTAATGTTTCATAACACCGGGTCATGTACAGGGCACTGTCAACAACAAACACTTTAACTGCATCATATGGTACATTATAACTGCGCAGAGCTTCTAAAACATCACGAGAGCAGTTTGTAGCATTTCCTGCATCAAGTTAGTTCACAGAAACAACGTGCAGCTCTCTTTTTGGAATATGATGATAAAAACACAATGGCTCATTCTATCTGTAGTTTCATCACAGAGTATGTTGATGTTCTTCCCCACTAGAGCCTCTGCTCTTCTTTTCTGGTGTTCAGATGCAACTTCTAGAAAGGAAGAAATACTTCAAATTATAACAAAATAATTTAAAATTACTGGATCAATTGGGTACGGGTAAGATAGTTCGATATGGAAATTGCACTCAAATTCGGTATCCTTCAATTTTGCGCGTGGTTTCGATGTCGTAATACCTAAACCGTACCCGATCAATGAAATCGAAACTTACCTGGTAAATATAGTTCACGTAGAGTTCTCACACATGGCAGCTCTTCATTTGAAAATTCGGTAATCCAGGCTCTTAGCTCCTTTCTTTCCAGCTTTTCCAGAGGTATATTTCCTTTGGCAAATACTTCAACTGTGCATTTCAAGAAGTTATCTCTGGAAATTTTTCGTCTTTTACAACTATCTAACAGTGTAAGCACAGAAGATTGCTTTCTTTGAGACTTACTAGCAGCAGGAATTGAACTTTCTTTATCGTGTTGCTTACCCACGTGTTTTTCAGATTTAACATGTTTCACAATGCTATTTTTTTATTCCCACCCAACTCGGCAATTACAATACTTGCAAAACACTGTCGCGGAATCTGTGGCATATAAACCATCCTTTGCATATTGCTGAGCCCTTTCGTGCGCCCCATAACCTAAACAATCACTCGACTTTTTACTCTTCACTAGTTTCAATTTTGAACAACAGGAAAACAACACTGTTATTATAGATGCCAGTGCCGGCAGAAGTCCGCTATAGCGAGTGATGTATATAAGGAGAAGTCCGTTATAGCGACAATTTTTGTCTGTCTCTTCAAAATTCCTATATTAAACTGTATATTATCCTTTGGTTACAGCAAGAGCCCTATCCCTGACATATCCGTTATTACGAGCGATAAGGTGCGCGCAATTTTTTTCCGTTACCAGTATTTATGCACCCCAGCGATTATGTTGCATGCGATCGATCACCTTTGGTATCGTTTCCTCGCTATGGCCACTAGCGAGGTCTCTCATTGACATTCAAAGGCGATTTCCGAGTCGATTAGTAATGGCCGTCGACTTCTGTTCCGTAAAGAAAATTCATTAATACTTTAGCCCAGCTGTCAAGATTTTCACACCCTCGCAACGATTGTCATTTGACATTCAGACCCGCGTAACGATTGTCGTTTGTTTACACGCTCGTGGCCTTCTAGGGAAGGATGTTGTCAAATGGTGCTCAGTGCTGACAACCCCTATACTTAGGAACTAGTCATGTTGACAAAGATAATAAGAATTCACAGACATAGCACTCCTATTCGTCGATGCTAGCCCTGGACCTCAAAAGTAATATATTTATTGGTCCAGGGATCATGCTATTTTGCTGTTTTAACTGCCCGCACAAGTCATATTGACAAAGATAATAAGAATTCACAGACATAGCACTCCTATTCATCGGTGCTAGCCCTGGACCTCAAGAAAGTTCTTGCTGTGTGGACGGTTAAGAATAGGATCTGGACAAGACATTTTCTTGTGCTTTTGTTGTGCTGGGGTGGGTAACGGATTATGATTAACATAATTGACTGCAACGACATCACTTTGCACTTCACATTAGCCAATAGGGATGCAAATAGCTACTTCAGGAATGAAAATGGCATGTAACAGTCTTCATTAGGTTATAAAAGTAAATATACTTCTTCGGGCGGGATGGTGGGTTCCTGGACTTCGCAATGATCACATCTCTCCTCTGAGATGCTCTCCAAGTAAGATTTCATTATTTCCCATTTAATATAACATTACAAATAACATGACAGCCGGGCTACATTTTTACCGAAAATTCAAAATGAAAGAGAACATGTTTTCGTAATAAATGCATAAATAACGTGTCCGATAGTAGTTGTTAACTCATTAAAATAGGCTAAATAAACGATCTCTTAACTTTAATGCTAAATACTGCAATTAAGTAAGAATGGGATATACCTCAAGATATGGCAGAGTGCATCATTGATTTCAGAGGTTAGTTTATAGTTTCTTGGCCTGGTTAAATTATGGAAAGGCTATTATCATGTAAATTTATAATGAGAAGGTTATTTCTCTACTAGCACTTGAAATATGTTTTCATCATGTGTATAGTACGGTTATGTTAGGACAGGTGACTCTGTTTGAATAAGAAAACTGAAACGTTTGCCACAAAATGTGATCGATCATCTTCAGTACTATATAGTTTTCTCACTGTGTGTATTTGGGAGCTCTCTCATCGACTGTTGTTCTCAAAGAAAACTCGAAATGAAAGGGGATAACATGTTTTTGTTACAAATGCAAATAACCTGGATATCAGTTGTTAACTCGTTAAAATTAAAGGCTAAAGTTAATGATGTCTATGAATACTGAAATTAAGTAAGAATGTGATACACCTCAAGATATGGCACAGTACATCACTTATTTCAGAGGATAGTTTATATTTTCTTGTGTCTAGTTAAATTTCGGAAAGGCTGTTCCCGTGTAAATTCTTAGCGAGGAGGTTATCACTTTTCTACATGCGTCTGAAATGTTTTCATAATACATGTACGGTTAGGTTAGCTGATGCTGTTTGAAGAAGAAAATTGATTGTATGCCAAAGAAGCCTCTGGAGTGATACCGTATTTCTCCAAGTTCAAGACCATTTTTTTTCCTCAGAATCTCATGTGAAAAATAAAGGGTCGTCTTGCATTCGCAGCCTAATAGTAATGAATACCACTGGCAACTACCGCGGTAACCACGCTGCTTCTTTTCACCCCCACGCAAGCCCACACATAACTTGTTGGCAATAAATGACTGCCTCTTTATTATACATCGCTAGCCGCGACAACCGGTTGTACAGTGTCCTTGTGTAACGTCACTGGATCTCGGGAAATAGTGAAGATAGAATGATGTTCTATTAGCCTCTACAAAAACGTTTCTCAAATCTGCAGAATGGCATCAAAACATGCGAGCCTTCGAATTCTTAGAAAGGCCACGGCTCAGTGGCAGAGTTATAATTCATCTACTATACCTGACGCTTAGTAAAACTAAGTTTTATAGACAGCAGGAATATTTTTTGTGATGGACCATTGTAAAGATACGTGGAAGAGGTTTTGCCAGCAAATTTTCAATTGGTTCTCATCGATATTATAATGCCAATTTTCAGTTAATGGTTATTAAACACTCGGAAATGTAGAATAATTGTATCCACAAGAAAATACACCATAGGTTAAAGCCAATATTCGGCGTTAATGTGAAGACACAGATAGCTAAAAAAATTGCATGCTGTACAAAAAAAAAATGCATTCAGTGGCTTGCAACAAGGATCCTTTGAAGAAGTCAGAGATGAAATTGTGAGGTATGTGCACGAAAGCCGCAAGGGAGGAATGGCCATACCACAGTGCAGTAAACTCGTTCGTTGACTTTCAACATCCGCAGTTTCGGCCTGTACATCGCTAACCGCTGAAGTTGGCCAAACCCGCCAAGCAAGACGTGCGTGTAGTGGCCGGTTGCAGCCTAGCTGATGCTGAGTGAAAGTAACAGCTTTATAGACAGCAAGAATATTTTCCTGATGGATCATCGTATTGTAGAGATGCGTGGAATAGATATTGCCGGCAAATTTTTAACGGGTATTCTTCGATATTATGATGCCAGTTTTAAGTTAATGGTTATTAAACCCACGGAAGTAAAGAATAATTGAGGTGCCTCGTATCAAACGTGGACAAAAGCCCTTTTGTTAATTTTTCAGTAGAGCCACATTTTTGTTTCTCTATGTTAACCTCCTGATACGAGTGTGAACAATTTTGTGTGCCATATTGCCAGCCCTATGAACAAGAAAACCATGGTCGACACTTAAGAATTTCATTCTAAGGCAATATAAAACACGTTCAAATATGACGATGTCCATTTTTGAAACCAAGATTGGCTGTTGTCCATTTTTGATACAAACATCCATGTAATTGTCCACTTTTGAAACAAACTTTCCCAATATTTTGAAACAAAGTTGCAGGATGACATGAAAGAAATGTAATGTTAATATGAAATAAATTCTTATATTGTGTTAACAATTTTATCATTCGTTTCAGTTCTTGTATTTCTGGGCAAATAACCTCTAGGTCATCACATGGGTCTTCAAAACAATCACATTCACAATCATTAACAGCTTGTTCATTTTCACTAAACTGTTCTTATTAATGGCTTCGACATGCCACTTAAGAGATGCATTTAATTTCCGCTCTTTTCCGAAGCACTTACCTACTAATTTTTCAACATCTTTAAGTTTCTGTCGGCTTACATTCACCACAACATCAATAGGTAAAGGACTCATTAACATTAGACTTGCCTGTCCTGCCTTTGTGATCTTGCTCTCAATACACCTGTCAAAATAGCAGCCTACCTCACTTTTAACTACAAAATTTCCTCTTTCTGTGCAACTGAGTACAATTGTTTACACTGTCAAATCCTGAAATGAAGTTGACTAGCAAATTTCAGATAAATCTGTGCTTGTTCTTTCCAATTCGGTGGTTCCCAGGTTTGTCCAATCACTTTCACTGTGCCGTACATTTTGAACACCTTGTGATATTCATCAGGATATGCTGTGGTCGTCATCTTCTTCAGGTCTTTCTGAATGAGTCCAAACATCCTATCTGAGGGCAAATATGAGTGTCCAATAACTGGAAATACAAGTTCTAATTTCTTTGCCTCATTCTCCAGCTACGAATAAAGAGACACATTGTCAGGGCGTAGTTTGCTTTGAGATGTGTCTGTTACAACAGACAGATTGTAACAGTAGAGTTGTCTGGAAGAATAAGCTAACTGATCACTTAATTTTGGCAAAACAAGGTTCTTTTGGCAAACATAGGCCTTTAAAAACAGTCCTCCTCTTTTTCCTTAAGATGTCGATAAAATTCTCTGCTTGTTTTTGTGGATAGTTCTCTTCAAAATGAAGGTTGATCTTTCCTCTTCATTCTTTTCAAACTTAAAACATTGCTCTAATTACAAGCATGTAGTGCACTCATCTGTGCTTGGAGAAGAAAACCCTAAATTGAACCTGGTATTAAAAATGTGCCGAAAGTAAGCTTCCTTTACTTGCAATTCCACTTCTCTACCTTCATTATACATACACAATTTCAGGTGGACACTCCAAAACATTGTCTTCCATATGAAACAAAAATATTTTCCCAAATACTTATAAGTAAAACACTGAAAAAACATGAACACTAAACTTCTAAGCACGCACCGACAGGAGAATGTAAAGAAATGGTCACCATGACACTTTGATGTCATTTGTAGAAATCTGATTGGCTGAAACGGTGATGTCCATTTTTGATAGAAACTACGTTTGGAGGTGTCTGATTATGAGAGGAACTGTATATTTCTATATTAAAAATAAAGTACAAATGTTCATTTATGAAAGACATGGGCCACTAATTCGGAGAGAGCATTAAAAGTACTATAATGATCAATTCTTAACTTAATTTTAATATAGGTGGCGCATGTCCGTGTTTGATATTAGGCACCTCAATTGTGCAGTCGCAAAAATATACGGCATAACCAAAGCCAATGTTCGGCGTTGGCGTGATGACAAAGATAGTTTTAAAATGCGTACTGTACAAGAAAGGCATTCATTCATATGATTTTACAAAGTACTTTTTGAGCCTGATATAAAATTTTTGAAGGAAAAAGTGTGGGTCGTATTGTATTCAGTCGTCTTGGATGAAATTAAACATACAATTTCAAAAAGTAACAAACAAGTAAGCCATAGTGTGGATATCATCTGCGGAAACGCAAGTATTGAACAAACTGATCACCGTTTTATACCGATTTTAATGTGTATGGGGGTTTTCCCAACTTTTACAAAAAAAACAAAAAACAAAAAAAATGGATATAACTGCAACCCGATATAGCGAGTAAATTTTTAGCTGTCATGAATTCTTGCTATAACGGTATTATCATTACAGACTATAAATCTCATGCTAGATCATTATTGATGCTCGAACTTCTTACAAATTGTACAGATTTTGTTAATTATCCTCCTAGTCAGTACTTAATATCACATCCAATTAAGATGAAATGTCAGGTAGACATGTTTCGACCCAACATAGGGTCAAGCTCAGTAAAAAATATATAATAAACTAAAAAACAATAGAGACACAGTATGAAGTGCTTGCCTTAAAAAATGAGATAAAAATTAAAACTATGATGTGAGGATTGTTAAAACAATTTGAGGCTGGAGGTCATTTTGTTGTAATATTCTCGTTGTCCCCTGGTGCAGTTCAAATGTACCTGTACACTATTCACTTAGTTATTGCGTTCAGTCATAGGCTGACATTATGCAAGTTGTTATTGAAATTGAACGTCTGTTTTTCTCGTCTGTAAAGTCAATAGTAAAAATCAAATTAAGAATTTTAAAAAATGTGACTGACAGGAAACATTTAAGGTAAGTTTTGATGAACGAAATTAACTTTCGTTATGTGGCCCACTTGTACTTCTCGTGTTTTCTGAATGCAGAGTCCAGCTCTCAACTGACGTGCTACCGCAGCTGAAGTGTATGACGTGTTGTTGGGAGGTGGGGGAGTGGGGAAATGGGACGGTACATGCGGGATTGTGAGAGTATGCAGGATTGTGGGGCCAGTAATTGAAACTGAGTGTGATAATTGTCTTGGTTTGGTCTTTTTTTTACTAAGTTTTGACTAGGAGGATAATTAACACAATTTGTATAATTTGTAAGAAATTCAACCATAAATACAAATCTAATATGAGACTTACAGTTTGTAATGGGAATGCCATCCAGGCAAGAAAGAAAGCTAATTTCTAATGTAACCTAAAAGTGAAATTAGCAAAAATACCAAAGACATACTCTTTCTTAAGTGATGTCTTAATAATGATGCCACACCTAAATTCCTATTCACTAAAACGACGCACAGGAACACCACAAGAACTAGAAACAATGCTGGGGCTGTACCTTAATAAAGGCCACAGCCGCTTCACCATAAGATCTATCTATGTCGGTGCGACGTAAAGCAAAAAAAAAACAACCTAGAAACACTCAATTAAAGACAGATAAGATTTGGATACGGAAAGAGATGAAATTTTTAGATAAGAAAAAGTTGATTTTGAACAACAGACTTCACGAGGCCCACTTGGAAATTACCATACTTTTAGCCCCATTAGAATGGAATTCACTACAAAAACACATTACAAATGAGCTAGAGAATACACTATCCAATAAGCAAACTGCACACTGCTGGACATCGGGCAAACAGCTCTCCTGTTCTGAGCCTCCGTTACACAGTTTGTCGGGAAACGGCAACCCCTGAGACTAACCCCTAACGGCCACATATGCTTCGCAGCAATGTGGCTTGCTGTCTATCAGATGGTCCAAGAGCTCTTGTGGCAGTCGATCCCATTCCTCCGAAAGAGCAATGTGAAGGTCTTGGAGGGTCTTTGGTGGAGGTTGACGAGATGCAGTTCACCTCCCCAATGCATCCCAGGCATGTTTTATAGGATTCAGATCCACAGACCTCGCTGGCCAGTCCATGCGATGAATGACTTCCCCAGCCAGAAATTCATCCACCAGAGCACGCGGTGCGGTCGGGCATTATCGTTCATTAAGAGGAAGTCTGGAACAACTGCACCTCTGAAGAGTCGAACATGTGGTCTCAGTACCTCATCCCTGTATCTCCGAGCGTTAACAGTGTTCCTCGGACCACCCATGAAGATGTGCAGGTCCGTACGGCCATTCAACATGGTGCCGCCCCACACCATGACACCACCACTACCATACTGGTCCCGTTCCACGATGTTCCTGTGGTTGTATCGGCTACCCGGTTCTCTCCAGATTAATGTGCGATGGGAATCGTTCTGCAAACTGAAGTGGGATTCATCTGTGAAGAGCACATGCCTCCATTCATTCATGGTCCAGTTTCGATGTTGACGGCTCCACAGTAAACAGGTCCATCTTTGTGCTGGACTGAGCGGGATGCACACCGCTGGACGTGGGACAAACAGCTCTGCTGTTCTGAGCCTCCAGTACACAGTTTGCCGAGAAACGGCAACCCCTGAGACGGCTGCAAACTCCGTTGACGAATGTCTTGCAGGTGCACTCCGATTTCGTCGGGCGGTTGAGGCCAGATATCGGTCCTGCTGTGGGGTGGTTACCCTTGGTCGACCTAGTACTGGCCTACAGCTAACATCTCCTGTGTCTTAAAATCGTCTCCAAAGCCTGAAAATGACACTTTGTGGCACATTCAAGGATACGGCGACTTCGGTCTGTGTCGTTGCGCCATTATGTTGTCGCCTTCACCACGAGGCTACACTCCGCACGCTATAACAAACATGACTGAGGGAATATGGGGCGTAGTCACTGGCTGTGTTTACCTTGTGGTTATGCCGCTAGTTAAAGCAGGGAACACTCCTTTCGTATACAGAGCAAACGTGTAAGGTTGCTAGGTGCATATGTCGTGCGATTTGCGGTCTATTTCTTGTTGCCCTGCTTACTCGTAACTTGTGCTTAACTTTTGGACATCCGTGTTCATCTGGGTATAACAAGAATATTACAACAAAATGACCTCCAACTCAAATACTGTTTTAATGATCTTCACCTCATATTTTTTAATTTTCATATTTTTTAAGGAAAAACATGTTATCAACCACTTCACACTGTGTGTCTAATATTTTTTAGTTTTATATATATTTTACTGTGGCCACGAACCTACTACGATGTTGTAGCAGGCAGAAAGGTGATAGGGACTCCGACGTGGCGCGTCCCCTTAATGTATTTATTATTTACAAGGATTTACACATGTAGATCTATTCCATTGGTTTTTTCAGTAAATGTGTGATGTATTGTGTAAGTCTGATTTTGAAGTGATTCTGAGTTACAAGTAGTTTTTTCTATTCCCCTTGATATACGTTTAAGTCAAGGTCAACTGTATATAGATTGTTTATTATTATTATTATTATTATTATTATTATTATTATTATTATTATTATTATTATTATTATTATTATTGTTGTTGTTGTTGTTGTTGTATACTTCTATGTACTAACAGAGATTAAAACTGTCTTTAAATGCTGAAATATCAAAAGGATTACACAAGAAATTACACAGCAATTAAACAAGCCAAAGACTATCTAATAATACAACTAAACTGCACTTAAGCGTGATAGGTCAACTAAAGCAATAGAAATGTAGTTAAAACTAAATACTTCACTTATTCAGCAGATTATTATATTTGTTTTCCTACTATGTGCAAAAATTCTACTTGGTGCTATGAATGAAAGAAATTACTACCACTTCACTTAGCTTCATGTCACTTCACTTCATTACACTGTCAATGTACAGGCTGTTCGAGACTAGCACAATGCAGTAGAATTGGACAGATGATATAGACCAGTGATATTCAAAGTGTGGAACACGTACTACTAGGGGTACGTGGAGTTGTCTCAAGGGGTACCCAAATTTATCGTGGCTTCTGTTTTCAATGAGCAGTTCAGAAATGAGTTGAGCCTGTTCACTTTCAATAAAACATTTTTTGATTTTGTGTTTTTGTGTGTCCCTACAGAGTCCCCTTTCCAAACTCTTCATTCGAAAGTATGCGTCAGTTTGTACCTCCCATTGACTAGGTACGTAAAAATGCTTACTTGTGGTGCACTGCTCTTATTTTTTTTGTTTCAAAATCCACTCATTCACTTCAGTCTTTTTTCAATAGCAGTGTATATAATACAGTACCATAGTAATTGTTGCATTAATAATTATAATCGTGTATGTATATTATTGCTAGGCAATGAAAACCTAGTAATTCCACTCATGAGAAAACCCCATTTCTCCGTTTGTTTGTGAAGACTTGCCGCATTGCCTGAGAATGGAACAGAAGACTCCTTGAATAACTGGGCTATCGTTAAGCAACGAAAATGTCAAGAACAGTTCTCCGGCCATTGCTGACCGCTCAGTTTTGGGCTCCTTTTGTAAACTTTACTCCAAAGAAGTTACGAGGTTTGCTTTGCCCAGCGACGGTACTATATATATATACAATACATTATTGTTACAGTGTGGTGTAGCGGTTTAGCTGCTTGTCTGTCATCCCCGCGACCATAGTTTGATTCCTGGTGTTGCCGGGGTAGGATTTTTCAGTTGAAAATCCTGAGGTGTCAGGAAGGGCATGCGACCTTAAATCCCCGGCCACAACTCTTTCATGCCTCAGTGTGTGCAGAGATCCTGAGCAAGCGGTATAAGCTGCTGCTGCTGCTGATGATGATGATGATGATGATGATGATAGTTAATATTATTTGGCATCCGGCAACAATCATTTGTTATTTTTGGTATCATTGCAATATACTCGTATGTTGGGGTATGAAGGTAAAGCAACTGGATTCTGGGGGTACGCTAACCAAAATCTTGAACACCACTGGTATACACTACACTGAATATATTACCTATTAAGTTATTTTTGCAAAAATATTGCAGGAATGTGAAAGAGTGTAATAAATTATACTGTTTTATTCAATTATTTTTAATATATAATACCAAGTTACTACTTAATAAACTTATTCATTAGAGATCATATGTATGGAATCCAGTATTTTGGAAGATTTTGGGGAAGTGGATAAAGAGTAGGTATAGTTGTTCAGAATGTAGTGGCCCCCGCAGACAGCACATTGCTGCATCAACTGATCAAGTACTACATTCTCCCAGTTGCTGAAGTAAATTTGACAATTCTTCTTTTAAGATTTTAGAACACCCTTGTATCATTTTTGCTGTCCTTCCTGATTGCACTGTCCATCCTTCAATTGAGGATACATCACTTGCTTTGGAAGCCGTGTGCTAGGCATGTGCTTGATGTGGCTGGCATTTATTGGGATATTTAACAGATACTGAAATAACATTTGTTAACTTGGAACTGACTTGAATGTATCTGCTTCACTTCATAGCTCCACAAAGCTTCAAAAGAAACAGACCTTATCATTTTTGTTTGCAGTACCCTGTCTGTTGTATGGTCACTATTCATGTAGCTGTCTTTCTCATTCTGGTACATAACAGGGATGAAGGAGTGTTTGGATTTGTTAAACTTTCTGAGCAAGTGCCATGCATATACAAATATTCTTGTAAACTGGGGGTTAGGATATATGACATAAGTTTAGTTACCATATTATTGTAACGGGGGATATTCAGGTAGCAGACAATTCCACAGTGACTGATGCCCTTTAAAAATAATTTGAGTTTTCTTGTTGCTATATAAAGCTTATCAGTAACTTATTTTTGTTCAGTTCCTTTTAACATTGAAGCCAGCTTAAGTGATGCAGTCGGTTAGTCGTCATCCCTGTACCGTCTGAACCCATTTTATTTATGTTTTTTATTAACTAACTTGTTTTTATTTCTATAGGGAGAAAAGGCTGCACTATGTACACAGTTGGAAAATGCTCGCACTGATCAAGGGAACTTCGATTCTCAGCTAATTAACAGCTACAAGGATCGTATCAAAGTAAGTTAAGATATACTGTAATGCTCTGTTCATGACAGAACTGAAAAATTGCTATCATAGGAGCTCAGATGAATGACTTCTAATGATTTTTGACATGTTATCAGTTTTATGGATTAGTTATTTGTTTTCTATCTTAGTTGTTGAAATCAGAATATGTGTTACATTGTGGGGGTGTCTAAAGACAGTAATATAGACTTTAAAAACAGTTTATTTGAATGACTCTGGTCTATATTTGTCTAAATATGATCTAACCAAACTATATCATAACCTTGTGGACAAAGAATGAGAGAGAAACAATTGAATCAGTGTATGAACAACATTTCTGAAAACTGTGATGATCTAGTCTCCCTGTGTGACATGTCTGGTTTTATATAATAGAGTTTGAGGGATGTTCCACCATTCAACACATTGTAAAATATATTAAATTTATTGAGCGAAGACTGGTTTCGACTCCCTTGGAGTCATCATCAGTTCTAGTTGAATATCAACTCAAGGGTAATTTGATAACAATCATCATTAAGGTTGCCTACATACATCTTGATCGGTTGAAATAAGACATCTTAATAAATTATACACATAATGGTGATTGCCTAAAAACACATCAATGGGTTGCAAAACATACACTGCCGTGTGTTCATGGAACACGGAACACTGGAAACATATGCACTGGTTGAAAATATACAAATCAACATGAAACATATGGCGCTTTACGAATGTTTTTGGAGTTGTTAGTCTTTTGTTTCAGTCTAATTAAACTAGATGAAATATTGTACCAGTAAAAGAGCCTGACTCTCAGATTAAATTTTAAAGTAGCATGACTATAGTTCTCAGGGCGAAAAACTGGATTAATTGTAGCTAGGGCTCGGTACAGGAGGTAAGGTCCTATCTACAGAAAAACTTTGACTCTGATTGCACAAGAGTTTATTCAAATAAGTCATGAATTTGCACATCACCTCTAAGTAGAAATGGATTGTCTTCCTCATATTCCAATAGTATGGCTCGGGTTCTCCAGCTCACCAAGCCAAGCTGGTTGAAGCACGTTCCAGAAGACTCCAGATACTCCAGACAGAGGCAGCTGGACTGTCTGGATTGACGGCAAGTAGAGATGTCTCGAACTCTGAGGCCCGGGTTGAACCCCGGTGATCCAGGCGATGTTGTAGATAGTCATGTACAACCTCAGCCCAATGAGACTGAGAGGATTGATGTTCCCAAGGTCACTAGTAGCACTGAGTCCATGAAAACCTTGGATGATCAACTTATAAGCAGAGTTCTTGATAATTGTACATCAAGACTTCCAACACTCCTAAAACGATGAGTGGTATTAATAATTTTAGAGTTCATCACTAGGAAAATCCTCGTCCTGAATAACTTTTGGCAACGAAAAATACAAGTCCCTTCTTGTGAAATTATAGTTAAACTCAAAGTTCATTACTGGCGAAGGTGCAAGTCTTTGCCTAAACTCGAATGAAAAACACAAGTCCATTCACTTGGAAGTTTGAATATGTTTAAAGTTAATCACTGGTGAAATGCATACAGTCTTTGAGTGACCACTGACGAAAACACAAGTCCTTCCACATAAATAAATTCACTGACGAAATTTATAAGTCTTTTAAACCAATACTGGCAAATGTACAAGTCTTTGAGTAAATGTAAGTGAAATCCTAACTTCGTTTAAAGCCGTTGGAAAGTTAAAGTTCATCACTAGCAATGTTAATCAATCACTGTCTATTAGAAGGATGAGTTCCTCAACAGTCGCAAATATTCCACGTAAATAATACAAGTCCATTTCACGAACACTTAGAAAATTTCCGATCTCGAATACTCGTAAATAATACAAGTCCATTCAATGATCACGTAGAAAAGTTCTGGTCTCGAACACATGAAAATAATACAAGTCCATTCAGTGAACACTCAGAAAAATTCCAGCTTCGAAGACGCGTAAATAATACAAGTCCATTTAGTGAACACTTAGAAAAATTCCAGCTTCGAAGACGCGTAAATAATACAAGTCCATTTAGTGAACCCTTAGAAAAGTTTCAGTCTCGAAGATACGTAAATAATACAAGTCCAAACACTTAGAAAAGTTTTAGTCTCGAAGGCACGTAAATAATACAAGTCCATTTAATTAACACTTGTAAATATTCTAAGTTCAATTACGAAGACTTAGAAAATTTTCTACAACACTCGAAGTCTTATGAGTCCACTTTATAGTACTTGCAAGAATCGTCTTCCCACACTTGTATAATGACAGAGTTCCACGATGATAGTAGCAGCAAGAGTGTCCCCGCTGACTACTCAGCTGAGACTGTGTGAATAGGCTACAGTAGGTCCTCCTTTTATTCAATCCGGGATGTCTACGTCATAATATGGTTTGATTGAATATCTCCCGAATCCCTCGATGGATTTGCTTGAAACTCGAGCATTGGGACGTTTAGGTGATCCCAAACAAGATGACATATCGCTCAATTCGCTAGCTTCATTATTATAGAAATTTCTAAATTTTCTCCATCGAACTCTCTAGAACAAGTGACGTGGAATCCAGAAAATACCAGTCAAGGCTGGTAACACGTGTTGAGACGAGCGGGCGGTCTAGCTAGCCACTGTGGCTACGTCACAGTTCACAGTCGTCATACACTCGCTAGCTGGTCCTCGCTGCTGGTAAACAAACCAGGCGCACTCGGAACATTACGCGTGGTAAATAAACGTAACTTATGCTCAAAAAATACTCATGTACAGGTCGTAACCGGTACAATATACACACATTGAAATGAAATGCACACAAAGACATAAACTACTTGGCACTTAAAAAGTTCTTGGTTCTGGTTTAAAAAACTGCCGTGTGTTCGTGGAACACGGAATAGACTTGTTGGTCTTGTTTCACTATATTGGAAACAAATGCACTAGTTGAAAATTAGTGAACATATTCCATAAATTAGCATTCCTTTTTTGTTTTTTCTTTTAACTTTCTTTTTGTCCTAGATGTAGTACAATGCTATATATTCTAAGACAAACATGTATCTTACCCTTCATTCTTTTAGTTTCATATTAGTTATACGTCAACACGGAAATGAAAATCATAACCTATGATGTCTGGTTTTCCCTGAAGGTTGAATTCTGTCTCTTGTTTTGTATCAACATTATTTTGTTATGACAGCATTGTATCTCCCAGAGATGTTTCTGTTCGGGTTTCATCATACAGTATAAGTGAGTACAGTAAGAATCAACTGCCCCTTCATTCTGTTGAGACAGTAGATGATTGCCATTAGTTTCAGGTTGACATTGTTCAAAGATCTGATCTATGTAACTTTTGTAAGGAGAACCTTTAAATCAAGCTTATATTGTTTCTTCTAAATTACAAACAGTTTTTGTTCCAGTGACCCTTTTATCCATTTTTGTATTACTCAACCTTACAATGATATATTTACCCCAAATTCTTGAAATCATAGTTAAAATTTAGGACATTAATTTGCAGATGTTAATTTGAGTGCCATCTGGTCTTAGAAGATCCAACCTTGTTCAAATGTGCTATAAAGGGACTGAACTATGGTAACATCTGGCACTTCTCAGGATTGATGCAGGAACTCATTCAAGTTTTGTTCAAATGAATTCTGTGTTGTTCCCTCAGCTTTAAAATCACTCTTAAACGGTTTGCACATACTTTTCTGCATGCCCATTTCCTGCAGGGTGATTAGTAGACAGTTTGTGTATACTCAGCAGCACTCAAGTTTAGAAAATCCACAAGTTCTGGAGACAGGAACTATGTCAAACTTGATCATCAGTCAAGTAGTCATGACATATCTTGAGTCAATCAATTCACTGCCCTGTATGTGGTAGTATTGCTGTTCATTGTTCTACTAGAATAGAATAGATTTGAACAAAATACCCCCATCTAGTTCCAGATCGCCTGAAACTGAGGAGAGAGCATTCATTTATTGCAATCCATTTATTCAATACATGCATTAAATTATCCTCCTTACAATTATTTGACTATTACTGAATTAATAATTATCTTAAAGCTAATAAGTTTACTATATATTCATTCCATAAATTAGCATTTCTTTTTCTCTTTTCTCTTAACTTTCTTTTTGTCCTTGATGTAGTACAATGCTACATATTCTAGGAAAAACATGTATCTTACCCTTCATTCTTTTAGTTTGTGCTTTTTTAAATTTCTTTTTGCCACATATTTTTTTAAATAAAACATTTTTTTGCTATTCTTGCTGATGTAATTCACTCTTTGTTTAAAAATTTATCAATTGTATAGAATTCTTTCTCTCTTTCTATTTTTGTTTTATATTCCATATATATGCCATGTGGTTAGGGTCGCGCAGCTGTGAGCTTGCATCCAGGAGATAGTGGGCTCGAACCCACTCTTAGGTCTTTCCTATCCCATCATCACCACAAGACCTATCTGTGTCGGTGCGACATAAAACAAATGGCAAAATATATATATATATTCACTACCCTAATATTTAACTCTAAGTGTGTCAGTTCCCGTACATACTCTCAATAGATGCGCCTCTTCCATTATTTCTCCACAAAGAAAATAAAGATTTTAGTTATGTTTTACTCTCTGGCCCTTATTTTTGTATATCTCCATCAGCCATCACGCCATACTTCTTACTTCTCTGTTTGAAAGCCTTTCTTTACTTATTGACATATTTTGGATAGTTTCATGGAATTCCGATAATGTTCTTCTTAGTCTCGCATTCTGCCATAATCATCTGCTTCTCAATATCCTTCAATCTGATTGTTACTTTCTTGCTGAATTTCTTATCTTTGTTCTGGGGATGTCTGGGATTTGGTAAATGTAGCACTGGTGAAATTTAAGGAAGCAGAGATTGTTATCAGTGGAATACTGTGTAGGAGGGATACTGACTGGAAGATGATTGGGGATTTAAATGAGACTATGGAGTGGGTATGTGGGGAAACTGGGAGGGAGATTTCTAGATCGTAATGGGTGGGTAGAAGGTGAGGATCTTCACTCAGATGGCCTTCACATAAACCGCAGTGGTACGTATAAGTTAGGAAATTGGTTTAGAAGGGTTATAGAGAAGTACATTCAGGGAAATGGGGTGGTCTAGGGAGTGCTTATCACGGTACAGGGATCTTGAAAGTCAAGTGGGCTGACATAAAAATCATAGTGTTGAAGTAGAAGTATCGTAAACGAAGGAATAGAATTAAGTAATTTGTAATAGGAGTTGAATCACGGTTCAGAAATGATACAAAGGGTGTGCTATATTATTTTACACTTTATGTTTGTAAGTCCGGGTATGGTTCTCATTACACTTTTGAAGGTGATGAAATGTAACTAGTGTCTTCATCCACCATTTGATAGCAGCACACGCACAGGGGCCAACGAATGCACTCATCATAGCCATTTCATAACAACACTGTCAGCGTAGGAGCACACAACATGGAAAGCAACAGTCAACGACAGCGCTATACGACTTGGTTCCTATGGAAAGAAGGCGTGACCACTGCAGAAATTCATTGGCGCTTGGTGGCAGTCTGTGGAGAACATGCGCCGTCACGGAAAACAGTTTACAACTGGGTGGAAAGTTGGAAAACAGGATGCACTTCGGTGGACAAGGGAAGTTCTGGAAGGAATGAGTCAGTGTCAACACTGGCCAACATTGCCTGTGTCGAACAGGCCATCCAAGGAAACAAATGCGTCACATTTACGGAAATGGAGGCAGCCACAGGAATTAGCCAAAACACCCTGCAGTGGATCGTGTACGGCCACTTACAATTGGGGAAGGTGTCATCCACATGGGTGCCTATACCCTTGTCTGCAGACGAAAAACAGAGTCGTGTGGACGTGTGCAGAGAACTTTTGCAACGCCATGATCAAGATCCAGCCGACTTCATGGCTAGGCTTGTGACTGGTGATGAGACGTGCTCCATTACCATGAGCCACAAACGAAACACAATCAATGCAATGGAACCATGAGGGCAGTCCACCACCAAAGAAATGTCGAACAGTGCCATCAGTTGGCAAGCGAAAGGCGACAGTGTTCTGGGACACAAAGGGCATCAACCTCATTGACTGGCTGGAATTTGGGGCCACGATTAACAGTGCAGCATATGTGGCACCCTTAAGCGCTTGTGTTGTGCCATTCAGACTAACCGGCCAGGAAAATGGGCTAAAGGTGTGCTTCTGCAACGTGACAATACCCGGCCCCACACTAGCAGAGAGACCACCGCTGCCATGATCAAATGGGATTCACGGTGCTGCCACACCCACCATACTCTTCCAACTTGGCACCAAGTGTTTATCACCTGTTCGGGAATATGAAAAAACCTCTGCATGGTCGCTGTTTTGCGGCTTTTGCAGAACTGGACACAGCTGTCAAGGCATGGGTATGCAGCACTCTGAAAGAATGGTTTCAGGAAGGTCTGGAGAGACTGACACATCTATGGCAAAAGTGCATACAGTTACAAGGAGATTATGTGGAGAAGATGGACGTAACAACTGATTTGTAATGTACTTCATTTGGGTAGAAAAAAAAATAAAGTGCAAAACAATATAGTACGCCCTTCGTATAATGGATGCAGAAATTTTCTCACGGAACTGGAGTGTGTATCGTAGAGATAGGATAGGAATGGTAGGAGGGGGAGTTTTCATTCTGTTAAAAGAAAAAAAGAAGAATTTGGAAGCTACGAAAAAGTTAAAGATGAGAGACATGAAATTCTAGGTGTAAGACTCATTTCTAAAGATAATAGGCAACTTGATGTCTTTGGAGTGTACAGATTGGGAAAGGGTAGCGCTGATGCTGATTCAGAATTATTTGATAAGATAATCAGCTGTGTGGGAAACAGTATGGAAAAGAATGTGATTGTAGCGGGAGATCTCAATTGACCAAATGTCAGTTGGGAAGGTAATGCAAATGACAGGAAGCATGACCAACAAACGGCAAACATAAGTTAATATAGGAAGGACAGCTGACTCAGAAAGTGATGGTACCAACTAGAGGGAAGAATATTCTAAACGTGGTGCTGGTAAAACCAGATGAGCTGTATAGAGGAACTGAAGTAATAGACGGTATTAGTGATCACCAAGCTGTTTTTGTCGTAGTTAAAAATAAGTGTGATAGAAAAGTAGGACTATTAGGCAGTACCACATGGCTGATAAAACAGGCATGAGGGAATTTTAAAAAAAAAAGAAACTCTGATCAGTGGAAAATGGTAAATAAAAATGTAAACAGACTCTGGGATGGGTTTAAAGCAATTGTTGAGGAATGTGAAAACAGGTTTGTACCTTTAAAGGTGGTAAGGAATGGTAAAGACCCACTATATTATAACACAGAAGTAAAGAGACTAAGAAAAAGGTGTAGATTAGATAGAAATAGAGTTAGAAATGGCTGTGGAAATAAGGAGAAATTGAGGGAACTTACTAGGAAATTGAATCTAGCAAAGAAGTCAGCTAAAGATAACATGATGGCAAGCATAATTGGCAGTCATACAAATTTTAGTGAAAAATGGAAGGGTATGTATAAGTACTTTAAGGCAGAAACATGTTCCAAGGAGGATGTGTGTGTGATTTTTTTTTTTTTTCAAAAGGCAGAAGTATTCAGTCAGCAGTATGTAAAGATTGTTGGTTACAGGGATAATGTGCAGTTAGAGGAGGTGACGAATACTAAAGAAGTATTAAAATTTACTTATGATAATGACATTTACAATAAGATACAAAAGTTGAAAACTAGAAAAGCAGCTGGAATTAATAACATTTCTGGTGATATACTAAAGACAATGGGTTGGGATATAGTATAATATCTGAAGTACCTATTTGATTATTGTTTGCACGAAGGAGCTATACCAAATGAATGGAAAGTCCATAGTTGCGCCTGTGTATAAAGGAAAGGGCGATAGACATAAAGCTGAAAATTACAGGCCAGTCAGTTTGACATGCACTGCATGTAAGCTTTGGGAAAGCATTCCTTCTGATTATATTAGACATGTTTGCATAATGAACAACTGGTTCGATAGAAGGCAGTGTTAGTTTAGGAAAGGTTATTCCACTGAAGCTCATCTTGTAGGATTCCAGCAAGATATAGCAGATATCTTGGATTCAGGTGGTCAAATGGATTGTATTATGATTGACCTGTCTTAGGCATTTGATAGGGTGGATCATGGGAGAATACTGGCAAAAATGAGTGCAATAGGACTTAACAAAAGAGTGACTGAATGGGTGGCTATATCTCTAAAAATAGATCTCAGAGAATTGGAATAGGCAAAGCTTTATCTGACCCTGTAATAATTAAGAGGGGAATTCCTCAAGGCAGTATTATTGGACCTTTGTTTTCTGATATATACATAAATGATATGATAAAAGAAGTGGAATCAGAGATAAGGCTTTTTGTGGATGATGTTATTCTGTATAGAGTAATAAATAAGTTACTAGATTATGAGCAACTGCAAAATGACCTCGATAATGTTGTTAGATGGACAGTACGCAATGGCATGGTGATAAACGGGGTTAAAAGTCAGGTTGTGAGTTTCACAAATAGGAAAAGTCCTCTCTTTTAATTTCTGCGTTGATGGGGTGAAAGTTCCTTATGGGAATGGTTGTAAGTACCTAGGTGTTAATATAAGGAAAGATCTTCATTGGGGTAATCTCTGATAAGACCCCAACTAGAGTATGGTTCCAGTGTATGGGACCCTCACTGGGATTACTTCATTTGAGAACTGGAAAAAATCCAAAGATAAGCAGCTTGTAGACATGATATAGGCTTTTGGGCTTATGTTGTGTCAAGAAAATAAGGTGACTAATAGGGATGACCAAGGGATGATGGATTTGGATGCATGCGATTCCCTGTGGTTAGTACCATTGTGTGAGGAACACTCTGGGTCTGTGATTAGTATCATTTGGGGAGGAGCACCATGTGTTTTTCATTACCCATAATTAGTACCACCATATGAGCAGACGTGCCAACTCTCCTGATTTAAGCGGGAGACTCCTGATTTTTCTTCGTTCCTCCCAATCGCTGGGGCCGATCCTCCGATTTTCAGGGCAGTTTCAGTAATTTTTGTACCATTTTAAACCCTTGCACGTTTCCTCGTTCTATTGTTACATGGCTGAGGATGGCTGGGCGATAGTAGTTCTAATAATCACAGCCGGATGGCAGTATGGGGCATGTTGGCCACCCATGTGCTCCTCTTTAGTCTATAATACAGTCAAATACTCAAATAGCTTAATAATATGAAGTAGAATTCGCAAGCAAGTAACCTAACCTCAGAAGTAGCACACCATAGGCGTCTACTACCTGGGGGAGGCCCTGTATAAGTGCTCATGTTACATCACGTAGTAGTGCTTCTTAGTTGTATGTCTTAATATTTTTTGTCCAAAATGTCAAAAAAGAAGTATGATTCAGTGTTTAAAAGCTCTTATAGGGAAGAGTTTCTGTGTTTCAGTGAATCCAGGAAGGGACCAACGTTCACATTCTGTACTATATATAGGTGTGATTTTCCAGTTCTGCATGGCAGGAAGTGCGATATACTCAAACATGTGCAAACAAAAAAACATAAGGAGAGTGTCCATTGTGTAGAAAGAAGCCAGAAACTGAACTTTTCATGTGAAAACCAAGATGTAAATCCTGTGACAAATGCCAAGGCTTTATTTACATCATTTGGATTTTTCTGCAGTGGGACCCTTTGGTTACTTTATTCAGGAGCGAAATTCTCAGATAAGAACTTTGAAGACTTAAAATTCCTAAGCACAGTCCAAGTGCAGATGGCAAGATTTGTGAAACCACACATTAAATGCTTCTCTCTCCTTGATGTAGATTATCATACTCCAGTAAATCAAAAGGTTGATTATGATCTGATGATGATAGGGAACTTTGCATTTGTTTTGGTGAACACTTTGAAGTATGAGGAAAAGTGCATATTATTTAAGTCCATTAGAAAGTGTTTCTTTTCATCATGTTACTACATGGTACACAAATTTCCGTTCAAAGATGAAGTTTTAATGAATACGAAAGTTGCAAATATATTTGCTATAAGTAGGACATCAATTTCTAGCCTTAGATTTTTCATGAACATGTTTCCAAACATTCTGACTAGTGAAACAGAATATTTAGATATAAAAACTGATATTCTGCACTCCCAATTCTGTAATTTTCAGCTCGAAAACACGAAGAATTGATGTTCAGTGGACATTGGTAGGTCAGATGAAATCAGAAAATGGTGTACTTAAATATGACAGACTCTCTAAGGTGATGCTTGCTATTTTATCAATTCCACATAGCAATGCAGAATGTGAAAGGATTTTTAGCAGTCACAAAGACAAAAACACAGTTCAGATCCTTGCTGTCTGAACAAACTTTAGCTGTTTGAACAAACTTTAGAAAAACTTTTAACCTTAAAATCAGTTCAGCAAGGCAAGTGCTTTGAGCATAAATTTAGTTCCGAGTTTCTGAAGAGGGCTAAGTCAACTACGGGTGTGTTGAACAACAATTAGTTGTAATGTGTTCAGCATGTTGAAGGACGAGAAGTCACATGTTCCTGAAGTTCAGGTATGTCCAGTATTTAGTATTCACATATAAATAGGTAAAAATATATATATGTAGGCCGAATAGAGTTGTTAATGTATTGAATTATAATGAATTAGTACATGTTCTGCCATCAGTTATGTGTCGTAATACGTCTCGGTTCGCTGCCAAATTTCTCCTGATTTTTTACTTTTGAAAGTTGGCATGTCTGTATGAGGAACACCATGGGTCTACGTTGCCTGCGATTAGTACCACCATGTGAGGAACACCATGGGTCTGTGTTACCTGTGAGTAGTACCACTTTATGAGAAACACTGTGGATCTAGTGCCACTGTGTGAGGAATACGAGGAGTCTACGTTACCTGTGATTAGTACCGCTGTATGAGGAACACCATGGGTCTACTTTACTAGTGATTAGTACCATTAGGAGGGGCCAGCGACCTGAATTTTGGACCCATTGGACAACAAGAATCATCTCGGAAAGTAAGCCATTGCGAATTGGATCCACTGATTGTTTTGGATTCATGGTTATTTTTCATCATCGTTCGTTTTAGATGCTAGTCAGTGGATACATTTTGAAGTTTTAATTTATCATTTCATTTCGCTGCACCTCGTACCATTAATGGCCGATGACCTAGCTGTTAGGCCCTTTTAAACAACAAGAATCATCATCATCATCACCACCACCACCACAAAGATGTACACAAAATGCTGTAAGTTGGTACACTTATTTATTTATAACTTATTTTCACATTAATCCTACATAACCTAATTAATTGCTGTCACAAACAAAACATTCACATCGGAAACATCAACAAACCAACTTGTCTCCACCATCAAGACCACCTCCTTATATATCTGCCTGGCCAGGCTTCTAGAAAGATAAGCCACAACAGACCTTCTCGTAAATTCTAGAGTGCCTAAAGCCTAGATATAATGTAAAGAATGTTCTACATAGTTCTCGTCTTACCTAGTGTTATTCTGAATATTACAATGTGTTGCACAATACTATAGTGGATTACACATCATATATACAAGTAACAATAAATAATATACTATTAATTACAGGTTCGTACAATAACTAAACTCAAATAAATATCTATGTACAACACATTTCATGACACAACCTCACAAACAAAGCGATCATAAATAATAATAATAATAATAATAATAATAATAATAATAATAATAATAATAATAATAATAATACCAGTACTAATAAGTGGATGTAAACACTTCATAGCCATACATCACAAGTAGTAATAATAATAATAATAATAATAATAATAATAATAATAATATCTAGGGGAATGGATAACCCCAACAGGACTACCAGGAATAGCATTACAGGAAAGGGCAAGAAAGATGGAAGCAGCATACCAGTTATGTCGAAATGTCTACAATAAAAAATCAGTTTCATACACTGCAAAAATCAGGCATTACAACACTGTCATCAAACCAGAAAGTCTATATGCGATCAAATGTATTCCACTGAACAGGAAGGGCTTACTAGAAAACATTGAAAAGACAGAAAGGAAGATCTTGAGGAAGATACTAGGGCCCAGGAAAGTGGGTCAAGAATTTAGACTGCGACCAAATGAAGAACTATACAAAAGGACCGAAAAAATCACAACATCCTTCAAGAAGAGAAGACTGCTTCTACGGACACATTAAAAGAATGCCACCAGAGAGAACAGCCAAGCGAATTCTGGAATATATGGAGAACAGGAAGACACAAACTAGCTGGCTTAAAGGGGTCAAGGAGGATATGGAGGAAAATAATATATCACAGCAGGTAGTATACAACAGACAGAAATACAGAAAAATCATCAACAAAATTAAGGGATTCCAAGATCAAAGTAGCAAAAAACGGACCGGCAACAACTGGTCACGAGAACGTAAAGAAGCCCACTCCAAAAGGATGAAGAAGTACTGGGCCGATCGAAAGAGGAAGAACCGTAAATGAATGATGCTTAACGTGGTCCATAGTAGACCCATTCGAAAACAAGAAGAATTCAAGCTTGATATTTGCATTATTTACCCATGGATTAAAGGATATTGTTTTCAAGTTATATTAGTCTATTACACTTGCGTCAATATCCCCCTTATAACTTGAAACAATTCCCACAGTTGACCACACTTGCATCACCATATAATAGCTGAAACTGGGTTCAAAATCAAAGTGATCAGAACAATACCTTGTCCTTTCAGAAGGCAGGTTGGGGAAAGTTTGCAACTCAACTTGCTAATGTGATCACATGGATCCGACCAGAACCAAATCAGTACAGGCGATTAGTTAAAGCTGTACATGCCACTGCTACGAAGTTCATACCAGGAGGCTATCAAAAGGAATACATTCCAGGATGGAGGCAGGAATGTGATCGGTTATACCAAGAATTTCTTCAAAGTGGAGAGAATGAAATTGTAGATCTTCTCCAACAACTTGGAAATGCCCATAGAAAGAAGTGGATAAAGATTGTTGAAAATATGAAAGTTACACACTCAAGCAGGAAGGCCTGGAACCTTCTCAGGAAACTTGATGACAACTGTTCCACAATTAAACAGGAAGCTAAGATTCATCCAAATGCAATTACTAAAAGAATAGTGCCAGTGTCTAATAATGCTCAGGTAGATAAAGTTCATACACAAAGGATGAATAAAGAACTTCATATCCTCAAGCAAACCGTAAAGGGTTCAACAAACTTTGCAGACCCATTCACTATAGAAGAGGTAGAAAAAGGTCTCCAACAAATGAAGACAGGTGAGGGTCCAGGAGAAGATGGAATTTACTCCGAATTATTTGTATTCTGTGGTAAGAATACCAAGCACTGGTTAGCAAAGTTTTTTAATAATATCTTGACTACTGGAATTCTCCCAAAGGAATTGAAGAAAACCAAGGTAATAGCATTACTAAAACCTGATAAGCCACCATCCGATAGCATTATTAAGCTGCTGTTTCAAACTGTTTGAAATGCCCATAGAAAGAAGTGGATAAAGATTGCTCCAACAATATTGTATGTACAGTAATCCCTCAAGAGCAAGCTGGCTTTAGACCTGGGAGAAGCTGTCAAGATCAGTTACTGGCACTGACCACCTATATTGAACTTGGTTACCAGAAGAAAGTAAAAACATCAGCAGCATTCATGGACTGTCTGCAGCATATGACTCTGTTTGGGGGAAAGGACTTGTTTACAAACTACTAAAGATAGTACCTTGTAGGAAAGTAATAAGAATAATAAATAGTTTTGTGAGTAACAGATTGTTCACAGCACATCTGAACAACAAATCCAGCAGGCAGTACAAACTAAGCAATGGTCTGATACAAGGATCTGTTCGTGCATCACTCTTTTTCAACCTTTATTTGTACAATATGCTGCAAACCTCCTGCAGGAAATTTGGGTATGCTGATGACTGGACCATGACCACACAACATCGATCCTTTACTGCGACTGAAGAAACCTTGATGACTGATCTGCCCATACTGGCTGACTATTTAAAATAAATGGTGACTCTGCCCTACTATAACAAAATCTGAAGTAAGTTGCTTCCATCTGAGTAACAAGTTAACAATTGTCTTTAATGGCATACAGCTTCACCATAATAAACACCCTAAATATTTGGTTGTGACACTGGACAGATCCTTGACCTACTGTCAACACCTTTTTCAGATTCTGTCAAGTATAGATATCAACAAGTTCTCACACAGGTTAGTCACTTTGCCATCACAAGGCAAGACTGACTACCCTCTCACTCAAGTCGACATCAACCATCTCCTCAGCTCACTGTAACACTTACGCTAACCCACGCTCTGCATTCTTTTATTTCACTGTCTCTCACTGTCCTCTCGGCCTGTCTGCTCGATATATATACTGTTCAACAAACAGTCTAGAAATATCGACTTCTGGAAAAGTTCTTGCAACACTCTAAATGGAACACATCTGAACATATTAGGAACAATCGATCGACCAGCCTCTCGGTTGGACTAGATCAAACTGGAATGTTCTATTACCGTTTACAAAGACACATGGACATGTCTACAAAATTCCTAATGTTTCTACATGTATCTGGATAATAAATCATTACTGTAAGTTTCCAGAAACCTCCATATGTATCAGAATGATAGTGGATTATACCCAATATACGAATATTACAGAGTTTTCTATAGTTTTCGACTACACAGACTTTGAGGTTAGACGTATTTGCAATACGTATTTGAGGTTGTTCAAATGTCCAATACATATTTACAGGGTATAGTCGTACTTAGCATTTAATAAAAGATAATTAAAATATAAACATAATACCTGAAGGTTTCACAAGAGTTAGGTTATGTGTAGGATGGCGTACATATGACTCCTCCACATCTTAGGAGACAAAACAGCTTAATCCAAGAATATAAAAAGAATTGTGTCTAATCCACAGTTACCAATCAATGCTGATATTTCAGATCATATGATATTACCTCACTGAATGTCCGACTCGTTGGCTGAGTGGTCAGCGTACTGGCCTTCGGTTCAGAGGGTCCCGGGTTCGATTCCCGGCCGGGTCGGGGATTTTAACCTTCATTGGTTAATTCCAATGGCCCGGGGGCTGGGTGTTTGTGCTGTCCCCAACATTCCTGCAACTCACACACCACACATAACACTATCCTCCACGACATTAACACGCAGTTACCTACACATGGCAGATGCCGCCCACCCTCATCGGAGGGTCTGCCTTACAAGGGCTGCACTCGGCTAGAAATAGCCACACGAAATTATTATTATTATACCTCACTGAATAGCTTCAAGAAACCCTCCAATATCAGCAGGATTGATTCACTCAGTAAACAATTTCAAGCTACAACAGAAATGGAATGGTCCACCAAGGCACCTCCACAATGGCAACAAGTCAAACAGCATACTAAAGGTTTCCACCTATTCAATACTATTTTGTTCTACATTATATTGCTCTTCAGTATGGAATGATATGAAATTTATTACCTATGATAATTCCAGCTACCCCGTCAGTTATGGGCCCAATTAAACTGGATATGAACTAATCATGGACGCTGTGCTGCCATGGCATATAAGTAGGGATGGAAACTATCAGCTATCCGTGAATGTGGGAATGACGGACAGACAATCTACCACATCACCTTTGAGTGTCCAGTCAGGTGTTACCCTGGCTAGAGACAAGATTTTATTGATGTGACACCTGATGTAAATGAATGGCTCAAGAACCTGGACTGTATTAAAATAAATATAATTAACTGGAAAGTGTCCATCATGAACTTGTTTTTCTTTTCTTTGTTTATTCCCCATTGTTTTGTGCTTTATGTAAGTCATATTGTATGCTAAACTAGCAATTACCTGCGGGTACGCTCGCGTGGATTTCGTAATTTTATCAAAGTAATCGTTCCTCAGCATTATACTAAGACATTATCTAAAAATTCCTAAAGTATAAAAACTCGCCCAAAAAATGAGTTTCATTTACCCCAGAAATTCTTTGTAAACCATGTTTGTGGTATTATCTTTTGGGGCTAAGGCGACCATGCGACATAGAACTGTACGTGTGAGAAACAATCTTCTCTCAGGTCGAAAAAATAAATACATGTTTCTTTATTTTTAAAGGAGATTCCAAATACCAATTTTCATGTCTGTAACATCTTCAGTTTTTGAGATAAATGTGTACTCATAAGAATAATTCTTCTTCTTCTTCTTCTTCCTCCTCCTCCTCCTCCTCCTCCTCCTCCTCCTCCTCCTCCTCCTCCTCCTCCTCCTCCTCCTCCTCCTCTTCTTCACTTCTTTCCACCCCTCTCCCGCCTTAAGTAGACTTTACGAAAACAAAAATTATGTGTTTCTTTATTTTGAAAGGAAATTCAAAATACCAACTTTCACATCTGTAAAGACTTCAGTTTTTAAGATAAAGTGTCCTCATAGACATATTTCAACTCCTTATTTACTTATTTTCAACCCCACACCCCTTACGTTGATTTTCTGGAAGAAAAATGCATGTTTCTTTATTTTTAAAGGATTCGAAATACTAATTTTCATGTCTGTAGCATCTTCAGTTTTGAGATATAAGTATCATCATTAAAGTAATTCAACTCCTTTTTCAACCCTACCCTTCCTACCCGTTGATTCCCCCCTCCCCAAAAGTATGGGTTTATTTTTAAAGGATATTCCAAATACCAAATTTCATGTCTATAACACCTTCAGTTTTTTGAGTATAAGTCTCCTCATAAAAGGTGTTCAACACTTTTCCTCCTTTTTTTTCTCCCCCCTTAATGAGATTTTCTGAAAACAAAAACTATGTGTTTCTTTATTTTTAAAGGAGATTTCAAACACCAATGTTTACGTCTGTAAACTTTTAAGTTCTTGAGATATAGATATCATTTTAAAAATTCACCCCCCTTTTCACCCCGTTAGTGACGGAATATCAAAAAATCCTCCCGTAATGAGCACCTACACCCTAATATAAATGTATCCCCAAAATTTAATTTCTTTATGTCCAGAAGTTTTGGCTCGGCAATGATGAATCTGTCAGTCAGTCAGTCAGTCAGGACATGTTATTTTATATATATATACTAGCTGATGTACCCGTGCTTCGCTACGGGATTATCAGAAAGACTGTCACTGTGGTTTTCCTACCTGAAGTCGTCAGAAGGAATGTAGTGATTAAAAGCAATGTTATATAAAGTACTCGATCAAATTAATAAACCGCACATTTTCTCACTTTTAACGAACCGTAGCCTACTACGGTGCCGATCCAACAGTCCAAAGTTCCATTGCCGCAATGATCAGACCGCAGACAGCCGTGAACATTTCTCTGCCATTATTCTGTTATTTTATGCACACTCCTCATTCCAATCAGTGCCTCAGAGTAGGAATTGAATAGCTCGAATGCTATGATGAACCAGTTTGTTACGTATCAGTAGTATCAGAAATTTGTCTAACTCCCCAGCTACTTCCCGCCAATTTTCAGGCAGGCTGTTATATTTGGTACGACCGGGTGAGTTAGCTGTGCGGTTAGGGGTGCACAGCTGTGAGCTTGGATCCGGAAGGTAGAGGGTTCAAACTCCACTGTCGACAGCCCTGAAGATGGTTTTCCGTCGTCTCCAATTTTCACACCAGGAAAATGCTGGGGCTGTAACGTATAGGGGCGGCTTCCTTCCCACTCCTAGCCATTTCGTATCCCATCGTTGCCATGAGTCCCAACTGTGTCGGCGCGACGTAGAGCAAATTAAAAAGACTCGGTATACAGCAGTAATCCCATCTGTCGGAGATGAATGGCAACAGAGACACAAAGCAAATCACAACAAACAATGGTCAATGTAATGTTATTGTTGATCAATGTTATGAGCTTTCTCTATTGTAGGCCTTCACATTCAGTTTTCTTTCGACTCTGTAATATAAGGCCGTCTTATAAAATTAATTATAGCGTAGACTGTAGTTTCTTATTCCCCGACTTTACATACTGATTTTCATTAAATTCTGTTCACCCATTTTCTCGTGAATGCGCTGATATGATCTTGGCAACAAAAAACCATATTCATGAATATCTCCTTTATCATAGGTGGTACGGTCAAAATGTATAAGACATAAATGATCGGAAATTTAATTCTATGCAACTTTATTTATAAAGTAATTGTCAATAAGACCACTAATAACACAAATATTCCAGAATTAAATTTTGGGCCTTCCCCTAAACTACCATTTTGCTCAGCGTGAATAAAGTTATTTATGGCCTAGATTGTAGCGACTTATTCCCCGACTGTGCATACCGATTTTATTTACGATGGGATAACTAATAACAAATATTTGAGAATTAAATTTTAGGCCTTCCCATAAACTACCATTTCTCTCAGCGTGAATAAGATTATTTACGGCGTATATTGTAGGGACTTATTGCCCGACTGTGCATACCGGTTTTCATTAAGATAGGACCACTAATAACATAAATATTTGAGAATTAAATTTTAGGCCTTCCCCTAAACTACCATTTCTCTCAGTGTGAAAATGATTAATTATAGCCTAGATTATAGCGACTTATTTCCGGACTTCACATATTGATTTTCATTAAATTATCTTCAGCCGTTTTCTCGTGATGCGTGTACATACAGACAGACAGACAGACAGACAGACAGAAATTACGGAAAATTAAAAAATTCATTTCTTTGTTACTATGGACATGACTGATACAGAAATACCACCCTTCTTAAATTTTGAGCAATGTACAGACAAAACTCTTATTTTATATATATAGATATAAATAGATAGATAGATAAATCTTAAAGAATCAAAGTTTTTGGTGATGTTCTCTGTTAGGGTCCAGGTCTCGTCTCCATGAAGTAAGACGGAGTATGTAAAACACTGAAATAAATAGATACAGGGATTAATATTAAAGTCCCTGTTACAGAAAATTTTGCATTCAGGAGACGGAGGGTTCAAATCTCACCGTTGGCAGCCCTAAAGATGGTTTTCTGTGGTTTCCCATTTTCTCACCAGGCTGTACCTTAATTAAGGCCACGGCTGATACCATCACAATCCTATCACTTTCCTATCCCTGTGTCACCGAAAACCTTTGATGTGTTAGTGCAATGTTGAACCACTAGTAAAAATGTTACAGAACATTTTACTCATTCTCTTGAATGCAGTCCTTGCCTATCCAATCTGAGACCTAATTTAAACAGCATTATTCTAGCTGTGGTCAAGTACACAGCCAAGATAATTAAAGTGTTGGTCTTGCTCCAGTGATGTGCCAGCTACTGTCAAGTTAACAATGGAACGACATGTTCGCTTACGACCATTACTTAGGTCTTTTTCATGTTTAAACGGAGACCTGAAGCTACAAATTTAGTTTATTCAAAAGTTCTGTTAGGTCTCTTAAAAATGCTAATGAGAAATCCAGTTTGAGTGGGAATAACACTATTTTTCATTTCCATCCAAAGCTTTATATCCTGTGACTACTCAAAAAAACTGTCTATCATCTTGCCTCTGAGCTGATAATCTTTACTGAAATACAGAATATTAGTTTTCTGCATGAAGATTACATAGGAAAAACATCAGTTGTCTCGAGATCATCCCAAGGTTCCTAATAAAATTACCTGTACCTACAAATATCATTGTGTTTCCCTTTTGCAAAAGATTTTCACAGTATTGAAAATGAATCAGGGTAAAGTACAATCTTTGTCCTTCCAATTTAATTGTAAGGAACCTTGCTAAGCCTTGATTTTGACCCTTCATAGAGGGGATTCCATCAATGGCAATAGATGCGATGTTTACAAGTTTCCCTGTCATGATTAATTTATTGCCCACCCCCAAAGAAAGAAAAATATAGCCTTACAGTATCTATAGCTGTAGAAATAATCATTTCAGGTACTTGATTATTTAAATCTCTGGCTAAATACACTTCCTTGTTCTAAAATGGAAGTGCTGAAAATGTACCATTTTTGGAACAAATTTAAATCCTACACTCCCCAGAATTCTATAAAATATTACAAATATCACAGAAAATTGTTAAAACCATAACCAAATGAAGGGTTCTTCACACTTTGAGTGATTTTAAGTTTTTTAAATGGCTGTGATGTTTTTCATCAGTTTACATTTTATCAAACTTTGAAAATGCCCTCCTTCATGAGTGTGTTTGTGGCTTATGAATATATTTGATGGAATCCTTCAAATGTTAAGTCATATGTATACCATAAAAGATACTTCAGAAAATAAAATGATCTCATTTCATCGATGTAACAAAATCTCATTGAATGCTTAATCAGATGTGATTATCCAGGTTGTACTCTTCATAAACACAGTATTAGAGCAGTATTACATTCTTTCCATAATATGTTATTTTTGAAAGTTTGGATTTTATTTCTCAACTTTAGCTAGATATTAGGAATAAGATTTTTTTTTTCTTGCAGGATTTAGAAAATACAGTGAAGGAATTGAAACAAACAAATAAAGAAAACAGTATTAAAATGATATCCAATGACTATGAAGGTTTAAAATTAGTGGAATCAATGCTGCAATCTAGTAGGTAAGATTAATTTGATAATAATTCAGTCTAGTTTATACTATGAATTTAAACTATATTATATGTTGACATATTACTTTTTTGATACAGCAAGGAAATTGAGTCACTGAAAGAACAATTGGAAGAAAGGTCACTAAATCATATGTTGCAAAGCGAGTTGCTTTACACAACTCAACGGGAATTGCAAGTGGCACGGGCTCAGACAATAAAGGCGGAGAGTGAACTGGCTTCTCTCAAGACAGAGATTAAGAAAGGTAAAATTTTGCTCTAACTATAGTAAATTTATTATTATTCTGTTGCATTTAGTGATTATAGGTTACATTTACTGTGATTTATTTAATTTATGTTGAGTTATCAGAACCTTATCACCAACTTTAGTTGCACATAATTTGTTTATGAATTGAGTTTGAGTCATTGTTGATATGGGTATAGTTTGAAATGGTATGAGTGTGCTTTAATAACATTTTCTGAAACTGACCTGCCTCCTATGCTCTAAGTATAGACTAAATTGAGGGACTGGAATGTAGTATACAGTTTAATAGAGAAGTGGGTAAAATCCCTCTCCATCTACCCTAAAAGTAGTTTCTTTAGTTTCCCTCTTCAGCTCCAGGATAAAGATCAGGATACTGTCATATAAGCCACAGCTGTTTCCTTCCTAATCCTAGCACTAATCCCTACTAATATAATAAATGTGAAAATGTGTTTGGATATTTGTGGAATGATCACGTCTGAACGACTAGATGCATCTGTATTAAATTTCACACATAATTAGAATATGATCTGGAATAACATAGAGGCTACTTTATTATGCAAGAAAAGACGGTGTGAAGCAATTTGGAGGAAAATGTGCACTTGGGGCGCTAAAACTTAATACACTGCTGCGTCGCCTGAACTGGTGGTGATTATTGTTTTAAGAGGAAGTACAACTGGGCAACTGTCCTCTATTAATTCTAACCAGAGTTTGAAGGCAGAAGGGGGTATTGACCAAAGAAGGACAAGGGCCACGTTAGGCATGAAAATGAAAGACTCCCTAAGCCTTGTAAACCCTTTGGGGTCGGAAAAAGAATAAGAGTTGACCAAGGGAGGTGGAATAGGTTAGATGAAAGTGCGGAGCCTGGCACAAGTAAGTGGAAGCAATGCCTGGTCTCAGCTAAGGGACCCAAACTCTTAGCCCTGTCAGAAAAAGTCTTGACAGTGACTACTGTCTATTAGTAGTGGACCAGAGAAACTTCTATGTGCCAAAAGTACAGAACAGGAAAATGTCAAAAATCAAAGTATGGGAACTCCAGAAAACAGATAATAGTACTGAGTATCAGAACAGGATAAAAACCCTGTTACCAAGAGATGAAAGGAAAACTGGAGAGGCAGAATGGACCAGACTAAGGGACACATTGGTTAAGGAAGCAACTGAAAAGTTTGTGAAAAGTATGAAAACAAGGGAGAAGGAACCACCTTGGTGGAATGAAAGAGTGAGAACAGCAATCAGGGAAAGAAATCTCTTGCGGAAAGAAAGGATCGGGAGAAAAATAAACCGGCTCTTACTAGAGACAAGGCAAAGATCAGGAACCTTGAACAATTATACCGACAAAAGAAATTGGACGTTAAAAGAACAGTTACAAAAGAAAAGACCAAGGCATGGAATATATTCACTCATAAACTGGAGGAAGACAGCAGAGGCAATAATAAACTACTGTATAGTGTTATCAGAGGTAAAAGGAAGCCAATGAATACCATAAAGGCACTTGAAGACGAAAATGGAAATCTGGTTACGACAGAAAGTGACATGAGAGAAGTCCTGAAGAACCATTTGAACTACCTACTGAATAGACCAGTTCAAGAACAAAATACAGAACCAGAAATCCAAGCCTACAATGAAGAACCTCCCATCACCTGGACAGAAACTGAGACAGCCTTAAAATACACTGACTGACAGAGCAAATGCAACACCAAGAAGGAGTGGTTCGAAAGGGATGAAAGTTGGGGAAAAAACAGAGACGGCACGGACGAATAATTGATGTTTATTTCAAACCGATATGCAGGTTACACAATGCGCACGGCATCGACTCAGTAGGATGTAGGACCACCGCGAGCAGCGATGCACGCAGAAACACGTCGAGGTACGGAGTCAATAAGAGTGCGGATGGTGTCCTGAGGGATGGTTCTCCATTCTCTGTCAACCATTTGCCACAGTTGGTCGTCCGTACGAGGCTAGGGCAGAGTTTGCTAACGGCGTCCAATGAGATCCCACACGTGTTCGATTGGTGAGAGATCCGGAGAGTACGCTGGCCACGGAAGCATCTGTACACCTCGTAGAGCCTGTTGGGAGATGCGAGCAGTGTGTGGGCGGGCATTATCCTGCTGAAACAGAGCATTGGGCAGCCCCTGAAGGTACGGGAGTGCCACCGGCCGCAGCACATGCTGCACGTAGCGGTGGGCATTTAACGTGCCTTGGATACGCACTAGAGGTGACGTGGAATCATACGCAATAGCGCCCCAAACCATGATGCCGCGTTGTCTAGCGGTAGGGCGCTCCACAGTTACTGCCGGATTTGACCTTTCTCCACGCCGACGCCACACTCGTCTGCGGTGACTATCACTGACAGAACAGAAGCGTGACTCATCGGAGAACACGACGTTCCGCCATTCCCTCATCCAAGTCGCTCTAGCCCGGCACCATGCCAGGCGTGCACGTCTATACGTCTATACTGTGGAGTCAATTGTAGTCTTCTGAGCGGACGCCGGGAGTGCAGGCCTCCTTCAACCAATCGACGGGAAATTGTTCTGGTCGATATTGGAACAGCCAGGGTGTCTTGCACATGCTGAAGAATGGCGGTTGACGTGGCGTGCGGGGCTGCCACCGCTTGGCGGCGGATGCGCCGATCCTCGCGTGCTGACGTCACTCGGGCTGCGCCTGGACCCTTCGCACGTGCCACATGTCCCTGCGCCAACCATCTTCGCCACAGGCGCTGCACCGTGGACACATCCCTATGGGTATCGGCTGCGATTTGACGAAGCGACCAACCTGCCCTTCTCAGCCCGATCACCATACCCCTCGTAAAGTCGTCTGTCTGCTGGAAATGCCTCCGTTGACGGCGGCCTGGCATTCTTAGCTATACACGTGTCCTGTGGCACACGACAACACGTTCTACAATGACTGTCGGCTGAGAAATCACGGTACGAAGTGGGCCATTCGCCAACGCCGTGTCCCATTTATCGTTCGCTACGTGCGCAGCACAGCGGCGCATTTCACATCATGAGCATACCACAGTGACATCAGTCTACCCTGCAATTGGCATAAAGTTCTGACCACTCCTTCTTTGTGTTGCATTTGCTCTGTCAGTCAGTGTATATGCCTAAAGGAAAATCTTCAGGTGCAGATGAAGTGAATGCAGACATGATAAAGGCAGCAGGCATCCAGGGTATACAATGGCTGCACAGAGTACTAAATGCCATATGGGCAGACAACAGAATACCTGCAGATTGGAGCAAGGGTAATATAATTCCCCTGTTTAAGGAAGGCAGCAGACGGAAACCCACCAACTATAGAGGAATAAATGGATTCAGAAGTAACAGATCAACAATGGATCTAACTTGTGCATCCGCATGCTGATGGAAAAGTATTGGGAGAAAGGCAAGAACCTGGTCATTGTATTCCTGGATATAGAAAAGGTCTGTGATAGTGTTACAAGAAATAAGATCTGGGAGTGCCTGAGGAAAAGAAATATGCCTGAAGGACTGGTAAGGAAAATTGAGATGTTGTACATAGACTGTACTAGCTGTGTAAAAATTGGGGAAGGTCGATCATCATGGTTTGAGACCAAGAGTGGAGTTTAGCAAGGAAGTGCACTGTTCCCACTACTGTTCATCACTGTTATTTACAATATAATGAAGAACGTTGAGGAAAAGTTAGTTGAACTGAATGCAGTGGCCTTTTCTGATGATATCGTGATTTGGGGTGAAACAGAAGAGGAAGTACAGACCAGGCTCAATGTATGGCAATCCCAATTCCAGGAATATAACCTCAACATCAGCGACACCAAGATAGTGGCGATGGCAGTCAACAGAGAAGGGCATTCAGCAAGTGTAAAACTAGGAGACCACCAGCTAGAGTGTGTGGATAGTTTTTCTTACCTTGGAAGTGTAATCTCCAGTGATAATTTGGTCAGAAAGGAAATTACAAACAAAGTGCAAAAGGGATCAGAATTCTACTAACAAGTAAGAACACTTTTATGGGATGACATGATTCCAAAACTGGCCAAACTGTTGATATTAGCAGTTATTTCATACCAGTATTGACCTATGGTATTGAAGCACGCACCCTCACATAAAGAGATTCATCAAGACTGCAAGCATCAGAGATTAAATTTTTTAGATCCACCATCTAGAAGACCAAGATGGACAAGTTAAGAAATGAGGTGACGAGAAAAGAACCAGTATAAAGACATCCCTATTAGACCGAATCGGCACATTCAGACTATGGTGGTACAGGCATGTGATGAGGATGGAACCTACAAGAATAGCCAGAGTAAGTTTGGAAAGACAGGTGGAAGGGAAAAGACCTGCAAGAAGACCTAAAACCTGATGGATGGACATGATCAAGGTTGATCTAGTTACCAGAAGATGGACAGTGGATGGTGTTCTCCATGACAAGTCGTATATGGACAGGAAGAAGTGGAAGAGGCTCATTAACATTGCCCGGGAAACTGGAACTGTACAATGATGGTGATGAATGAGGTGTGTGATTTTAGTCACATATTTTTTAGCATACAACACTGTACGTAAATTCTAGGTGACTGAATCACAATCTCCACACAATTTAAAGGATAGAATTACACAATCATCCACAAATCTACCGTCACCTATAAAAAAGTTTGAAGTGAAAATAATCTCGGACTACTCAAAAATAATTGAAGATACTATTACTAGAATAAAGATCGTACTATATTCTACTGAAAGGAAATATATTTCCAAAATGGTATTTAATTTTAGTAGAAGGAAGTTAATTTAAGTCTGGACAGCTACATCTCTGAAGCTATCCCTTTTAGAGTCCCAGCAGCATTTCCACTTAGCGACACATCGTTAGTGAAGAATCCTGCATCGGAGGCCTCTGGTGTGCTGAATCAGCTCCTCTTGAATGCAGCATGATGTTCTGTAATTTTATGAAGTAAGAGCTCCTCATCGATGATTTAGATTTTCTTCTCCAACTTTACCATGTGCTCCATTCCTGCCTGTCTTCATTGATGATTTAGATTTTCTTCTCCAACTTTACCATGTGCTCCAGTCCTGCCTGTCACTGATAGTTGGGCAATGTGAAAAATACTTAACTTGCAGTGCAAGATGCTCATGACTTATAAAATTAATGCAGAAAGAGTTGTAGAGGAGAATTTGAAGTGTCCACGTAGTAATTTCATCTCAACATATCCAAGGCAGCTTAGCGCTGAGGTAGCTGCCCTGCAGCTCTTCTTGGAACATCTCTAAATCTCATACAATCAATGTAATGTTCCAAGCAGGCAAGTACAGCGATGATATTGTCTTCAATACAATGAAGTGTAAAGTAGAAGTACCAGATTGGGAACGAGTGTTGATTATACTCAACCTTTATCATATCATGGCCTGGGAGGTGTGTTCAACATTAAACCAATAAAAAAGATTCTCCGTGTCACTTTCAATAATCATTGGTTCGAGCCTAGTGCACTCTAGAATTCCAGAACATTGCTGCGGAGCGCTGGCCTTATATCATTCTCCCCTCTTGCTATAGTCGCATGATAGGCTCTCAGCCAATAAAGGAAGAGTGACATATCCACCACATGGTTTGATAGAAATCTAGCAACACACAGCTCACCCAAGGTAACATGTTTCTGTCCTTCATAACAGGTGACACAATGTCCCACTGACCTAATAAAATATACTTATGCACTGAACTCGACCATAATTGATTCAGTGCCGAAATATATGGATAAAATACCTATCTGTAAAAGGTAGCTCTTAATAAGTATAATATTGTAGTTGACAGTAAGAAATCAACCTTAAAATTAGATACCTTATTTTAAATTATTGCATAATCTTTATCAAAAACTGTTTATTCACCTCTATCATATCAAGATAAAAGTCCAACTCCTTGGCTAAGTGGTCGGTTTACAAGTAACAAGTGTCGAGGTGTTCGGTTCAGAGGGTTCTGGATTTGATTCTTAGACGAGTTGGGGATTTTAATTGCATCTGATTAATTCTTCTAGCTCAGGGACTGGGTGTTTCTGTTTGTCCCAACACACTCATCTTCATATTCGAACAACACACCATATTACCAACCAACACAGAAACACACAATAATGATTACGTCCTTCCACATAGGGCTGGCGTCAGGAAGGGTATCCAGCCATAAAACACGGCCAAATCCATATGCGACACAGTTCACACCCGCGACTCCACAGATGTGGGAAGAGTGGTAGAAGAAGAATCTTATTAAGATAAAAATATCCTTTTCAATATACAGTTTGCAGGGATGATTCAGGAGTTGCCATCATTTTAGTGTAAGCACAGGAATGGTTTAAAATTGCACAACAAAAGAGAACAAGCTAGCAGGCACGCAGCCAAAGAGCCATTGAAAAATGTTGCACTGAACTACGTGTATATAATAGGAGGAAAGAAACTGATGTCATCGTCAAGAAAATATTATAGAGCCTATCCCTTTATATTCTAAATTGCACCCATGCAAAGCCAAAGCAGATTGCTAGTTAAAACCTCATCAAGGAGATTGACACATGTGGTAGTTACATTTTAAGGGTACTGGTAATTTTTTCCCTCCAAATTGGTTTACAACCAAACAAACTGCATGACTGTGTAAATTTAATCACTTCATATTAGATGTATTAACATTAAATACTATCAGACAGGACTCCCTTCATCCAGGAGCTCACAAAAGAGTGACTTTTTCAGTCTGGTGTGTTTAATATCCCCTTCCTCACAAAAATTTCAAGAAATATATACTATTTATTCAGTTGCAGTCGATAAAGGTTATAAAAGATTATTTTGATAGAATCATTAATAAAATAAACTGTCTAGCACGCTTATTAGGCAACTCAAAAGAGAAAAAAGAAAAATCTTTATTTTCTCATGTACCACTGATAATATTTTCCAAATTACTGGAATTTAAAAAAAAAACATAGCCTTTAGGACAAACAGTGCTAATTTCATTTTATTTCATAATACACGCAGCATCAAAATACATTCCAGACCTCCAGAGCTTACAAACTTAAGTATTTTCAATAGCTACATAGGCCAAAGTGTTTTCAATGTGAAACTAGCTACATATGACAAACTGGAAGAAGTTTCATTATCCGATATCAAGAACCCCTCAGTACCAAGAAATATAATGGATTCTCTGCCATGAGCACCCACATGAAAGATTTCAACCATTCCTTTTCTTCCTTAAGTCAAGATCTTGCTATTTTACACACCAAAAACAAAGTCATTGTTTTAAATATTTATGAATATATTTTTATTCGCCTTGATCAAAACTACAACCCGACTGGAAATCTTAAATTTTTTAAAAGCCTAACATTCTTTTTGATGAAATACTTAAAATGTTTGTAAGAAGCAGGATATTAATTCTATCAGCTCTGCTCTTGCCCCACCCATACCAGCCCCCCTTCCATACTCCCTCTGCCTCCTCTCAGCAAGGCTGCTCCTCAGAAACCACAGTTAGTAGTCATTAGAGCCCAGGCACAGAAGAAAAATGCAGCATATGCAATGGGACCGGCAGGGAGTAAGTAGTTCATTTCCGCATAGTTTTGTTTGTTTCATTTTTCTTTGCTGTTCCCATTTCATATTAGCTTTACTTTTATTTTTAGAGTTCTCTTTCATGTCCAGTGGAACATCACTTTTATGATTTGCCAGTGTCAAGTTCTCTTCAGGACTTATTTCCTTCAATCCATAGCTACATTAAGATTCTTCTTGAACACAGACATTCACTATCACGTTATAAGAGATGTTCCCCATTCCCATCAACATGACATGTTTACCACCAATATCTTACAAGTTTATATAGTAATCACAGCTGCTCAAGGTGACTTTCGCTCAACACCTGTATTTCCTCAAGATATCAATTGAACATTTAAGCCTTCAATGCATTTCTTTTTATTTTGTGTGTGTTTTATGACAGTGTTGTATTTTACAGTGCCATCTTTGTTCATGCATATTTATTTAGTGCACCTAAGACACTGGATGGATTTTTTGACAAATTTTATTGAAGTATATGTCCACCTCTGTAGCGTAAAGGTTATCATTATTAGCTGCCGTCCTCAAGAGCCCAGGTTCTATTCCCAGTACTGCCAGAAATTTAAGAATGGCAGGAGGGCTGGTATGTGGTTGAAATGGTTACATGTAGCTCACCTCCATTGAGGGTGTGCCTGAAAAGAGCTGCACCACCTCAGGAATGAGGACACGCGTTTATGACCGGCTCCATGGCTAAATGGTTAGCGTACTGTCCTTTGGTCCAGAGGGTCCTGGGTTCGATTCCTGGCCGGGTCGGAGATTTTAACCTTAAATGGTTAATTCCTTTGGTTCGGGGACTGGGTGTTTGTGCTGTCCCCAACATCCCTGAAACTCACACGCCACACATAACACTATCCTCCACCACAATAACACCCAGTTACCTACACAAAGCAGATGCCGCCCACCCTCATCGGAGGGTCTACCTTACAAGGGCTGCACTCGGCTAGAAATAGCCACACAAAATTAAAACTGAAGTATATGTACTGGTAGCTGAAAATGTACCAAAAGAGGGACAAAAACATGTCCTACATCTTAACATGACTTGTTATCCTTTGTGATTTAATATATATCGTGATTTGTATTGGAAGGTGGAACTAATACATCTCTTATAAAGTGATTAATCAATATCAATATTGAATATAATATGACGTTTATTACATGCAATGTGTAACTTTTGTACCTAATCCCTAAATTTGAAAATTTTGAGAGAAACCATTAATTTTTTCTGTACAAACCTTTTTCAACAAAATAAAGACAAATATATCATTTGACCCTGAAGAGGTTAATTATAATTATCTATTCCAGTACAAGCACTGAATTGACACAGGTTATCAGATTAGACTTTTCCATACACTGGAGACTGATACCATAAGTCCCAAGCTTTTTTCTGTGAAGGCTGAGTGGCTCAGACATAGAGGTACAGGCCTTCTGAACCAAAGTTGGCAAGTTCAGTTCTGGTCCGGTCTAATGGTATTTGAAATTGCTCAAATACACCAGCCTCATCTCTTTTGTTGTCTCCTGTAAGACAAAATTCCAGTACCTCTGCACCTCCAGAAACATTATTTGCACTTGCTATGAAGCCACAGTATCCAAATAATAGCTAGTCTGTGGCAGTAGATTTCTCCAGACTGCTTGTTTCATAAGGAAAGGAAATTGTGCACTCCTTGCTGGTTCTTGTGAAGATTATTGAAGTTACAGAGCTACTCTAGGGTTTATAATCTTTCCAAACATTAAAACTACCTTGCTGCAAGTACTGTGTGATGCTTTGATAGAGGAAGAATTGTTAATTTCTTTTTCATGATTTTCTTAAAATAAAAGCTTGGCTGTTATTTTGAATGCATTTCTTTCCACAGATTTGAGTTGACTATAACAGGTATTGAACCTTTAGAGATGAATTTTTCGAAACTGTAGGTGTATAGAGTGTAGTCTGGCCATGTTATTCTACCACAGTAATGGAATAGACTGCACTGCTGGCATCTCCATGCCAAGTGTTGGGCAGCAGGAAATAACCTGACCCACTAAGGGACCAATGGCTACAAGCAGATGAGTACCTTTAGTAGGTGTGATGGAACCTCAGCACAGGAAATGATGTTAGAATCTATGTCTGCAGCATCTGATCCACAGTGGACAGCTTGCACGCAGCATCTGGTTCCTGTGTTAGGGACAGCTGGAAAAAGATGAGGGAAGGTAACGGTAAACCAACCACCCTTGTAAAGAATTTCCCTGGAAACCAATATGGCAGAAAATTCAATTAACATGGCCCCTACCAAGCAAGTTGGCTGTGCGAGTAGGGTTGCATAGCTCTGAGCTTACATTGAGGAGATGGTGAGTTCAAATCCCACTGTCGACAGCCCTGAAGATGGTTTTCTGTCCAGCCATCTATTTTCAGTTTCAACTCAGGTAATTTATAACTGTTAGGCTCTTCAGTCTGCCAAAACTAACTTTGAGTACATACATTTATAAACTACCTAAAAGAGGAAACATATGGTAACAGTATTACACCTGAAAAAGAATTAGTTTAATTAAAATAGAATGATATGTTTTGTTCTTAAAAGAACATCATCAGATTCTATCAAATCACACTCAGATATTTAGAAATAAATATCTTTGTTTATTTGTTTAAATACTTAGGAACTTTAAATCTGGAACTTACCTTAAAGATGTCCTCCGTCTCTACTCCAGCATATACCGCGACATATTTGAAAAGCTATTGCTCTGCAATTGGCGTGAGTCCATATGGCTGCAGTCCGCACCATGTCACACCCCTCCCTTTGGCTAGATCAGTGACACACTGTGTTTTACTTTTAGATGTTTTATTTTTAGCGCTGCCCTTAGTATTACCAAACCAAACCCCACGGCACTACAGCCCTTAAAGGGCCTTGACCTACCAAGCGACCGCTGCTCAGCCCGAAGGGCTGCAGATTACGAGGTATCGTGTGGTCAGCACGACGAATCCTCTCGGCCGTTATTCTTGGCTTTCTAGACCGGGGCCGCTATCTCACCGTCACATAGCTCCTCAATTCTAATCACGTAGGCTGAGTGGACCTCGAACCAGCCCTCAGGTCCAGGTAAAAATCCCTGACCTGGCCGGGAATCGAACCCGGGGCCTCCGGGTAAGAGGCAGGCACGCTACCCCTACACCACGGGGCCGGCCCTTAGTATTACCTTTGTTCTTATTTTTTATTTTTATTATTATTATTATTATTATTATTATTATTATTTATTTTCCTCGTATTACAATTCTTTTTGTAAACCATGCCAGGGTTCTTAATGAGCATCTAATGAGCTGCCTATTATACATGTAATTTTCCTTATTTCATTTCTGCTTACTTCAACTATTTTGGAACAGCATATTTGAGTACATTTAGATTTATCTACCATTATCATTGTTATTGTAATTTGAATAGTTTTTGAAAACCATTTAGGGACACTCTAACAAGCTTTTTTAATGGGTTGGTTAGTTTTTCTTTAATTTTCCTTTATGTAATTTACATTTTTGTGAATGGCTTTCGTGCAATTTCATTATTATTATTATTATTATTATTATTATTATTATTATTATTATTATTATTATTATTATTATTATTATTATTGTTCCAAGGTATCTGTAGAACAGCAGAGGTGAAAGAAGGTGCAGGCTGGAATGGGTCTAACTACAAGTCCGAAAGATGAATTAAAATTTTCATAAAGGTTATATTTTCAGAACTTAACAATTTTCATATAGACTTTCAAAACTCAACAAATAACAAGTCAACAAGCCAAAATCAGGTACAAAGAAATCACAAGTGTTAGGGGATTATTACAAAGATCTGGGCTTCGAGCCCCAAGTATAATTTCTGAGCTCTCAGCTCACAACCACAAATTACCAAAGGGGCAGAAAACCCCTAATTGCATGGAGCACTTGCTTCCAACTTTTAACCTCAAGCCTCCCAGAGGCACCTTTCACACACAAGAAAGAGCTGACCCGCTCTCAATTTTTCAAGCCTATTTAAGAGGCCATAAACTGACTTTACACTAACTGCTCTCAAGGCACACTTATAATGGCACAGGGGTACCTCGTACCCAATCTACTGGGCCTTCTCAGGAAGGAAAACAAAACGGGTTAAATAAATGGCCCAAAATACAAAATTGAATGGAGGCGAGTACTTGCACTCCTACACTAAAGTTTTTTAAAACCTATGGTGCTAGGCCGATAATACAGGGGCTAATCCCATGCTAGGGAGGTGACTCGTATGAGAAGACTTTAATACATTAAAAAAGAGAAGAAACGGTTATGAAAACGTAGTCACCTCAATTTCAAATGAAGGGGAGCTCAAGAGGGTAAAGCACTCTCTATCCCCGAATTAAAGTTTTTAAAAAAACTGAAGTTAACCAGGAAAAGGGTTTACATGTTTAATAGTTTACATATTAAAGGTTTCGAACCCTCCCCGAGAGTTAAACTGCTGAGCTAGCAAGAAATAAAGATGTTAAAAGGCCATTACCTTGTTGGAGATCTGTTGCCCGAAGAAAGAGGCGCTTCCCGCCCCCTGCTACATATCCACACACTAAGCTAGATGTTACTGAAGTGGCCCGGAGCCAAGAAAACACGCAGTTTTTATACCCTTGTGGAAAATTCGAGACCTTTCAGGAATGAGTAGACACAACCACTCAATTTTTATTGGTTGACTAAGAATTACACATGGAAATTTGAAGAAGAAAGCTATGATTGGAGGAAAATTAATTACAGAAATTACTGATTGGCTAAATTCAAAACAGGCGGAAAGAAAGGATTAATGTTGCCAACCCACAAACCACAGAACAAAATTTAGTAAAGACAAAACTTATGAATACAACATTTCTCCAAGAAGGTTCATTCCTTTACACCAGAGTGCATTATTATAGTTTTTGGTAGAGACATCTGTTAGAGAATGTCCACACTTCTTGATCAATGAAAAACAAAAGCAAATCAAAAACACTCCGTGACATCTTCTGATAAACCGTAGAGTTAATTCAGTTGTTAAAGTTCCGGGTTTCTCCAATAGAGAAGTTTCAATTAGCGCAAGATTTGAACTTGCGTCGTAGAGGTGTACCGCCCAGTACAATTATTATTATTATTATTATTATTATTATTATTATTATTATTATTATTATTATTATTATTATTATTATTATTATTATTATTATTATTGGGGGAATTAAATTTATGTTAATGATTTGATTGTGCAATTTATGAAATGAATTAAAATCTTATAAGACTTTATTGAGCGAGTTGGCCATGCGGTTTACGGCATGTGGCTCTGGCTTGCATTTGGAAGGTAGTGGAATCGAACGCCACTGTCAGCAGCCCTGAAGATGATTTTCCGTGGTTTCCCATTTTCACAACAGGCAAGTGCTGGAGATGTACCTTAATTAAGGCTATGGCTGCTTCCTTCCCACTCCTAGCTCTTTCCTATACCATTGTCACCATAAGACCTACAGTATCTTGTCGGTGCAACGTAAAGCAAATAGTAGTAGAAGATAAGACATTATTTTTATTGCCTACTAAAACACCTGGAGTGGCCAAGATGCTGCATAAATTCAGATAATTATGTACAGATAAGAACGTGGGTTAGGCAGTGCTGTTTCTGTCCATCTTTGAAAATCTTTGTGGATTTTGAGGCACATTTGAGACTTCTAAATAATGTATTGAGATTCTCAGTATTCTTTAAAAGTCCCTCTTTCAGAACAAGTTGTAGTGTATCAGCTATACAATGCAAATAGGGAAACTTTCCCAAAGTTATGGCACTTGCTACATTACGACCATTGTCATGAATCACAGTCATTATTTTACCCATTAAACCCCAAGTTCCTAATGTCTTCTTCAGGAAATTTACATTATTTTCACCTGTGTGTCTCACTTCTTCAAAATAATGGTATCACGTCAATGTGTATATGCTGAAGTTTGTAGTGCTGGTCTAGAAAGCGAACGATGATACTTCAAATCCATACCTATGGCAACAGTGAAGCTATCCACATTTCAGAGCTCATCTTTTACTCTCGTTTCTATTTCTTGATGCAGTTCTGGGAGGATGTCATTTGATATGTGCTTAGGAGTAGACATAGTATGTCTAGGTTCAAGGTGCTGAATCAGCTGCTTAAATTCTGTAATTAGATATCTGCATACATATAGGCATAGCATATCTGGGCTAAAGGTGCTGAATCAGCTACTTAAATCCTGCATCTTCTACAATACTAAATGGCTGGTTTTCTTTGCATATCATGTAAGCTACTTTTCTGGTAATTAGCTTTGATAGATTATCTCACAGTTTAAATTTGAATATACTGTCCAAAAAAAGAATTAAGGAAAGCTGGCTAGTATTTGAGTGTTATGATGATGATCACAACGAAGAGAGCTCTGTAGCAAGAACACTCGTGTGTCAGGAGTCTGAAGGCCAGCGATCACGTGATCAGCTGAGAAATCGATGGATTGCATCAAAGAAGCCATGCTGTGTGTGAATGCCACCCCAGAAGATGCCTTGGATTGGTCTAAATAGAAATGAATGTGCCATCAAGCAGACTCTGCTACTATACAGTAATAATTCTATGGTTCATTCCACGTTAAGAAAACAGTATTGCTCTTATGACAACAGGGTTGCCATATCGAACGGCTCTGCGCAACACAATCACAGGGAAACGGCGACACATAAATCTGTGAAATTCAATATTTAACTTCAAGATAACAAGCGGAATTAAATTAAGCTGCGAATTATTTGTATGAACTAAAGGGGACGGGGAGTTTACAGGGGCTATTTTTGCTTTGTACAGAATCAGAGGTAAACTACGGCACATAAAAAACTTCAGCATTGAAGTGTAACGTAAATCGCTTGAGAAAATCAACAAATAATATTTTTTATGGGCTCGAAGTGTGAAGGATGCATTTAATGGCATTTAATAAATTTTCCCAGGCGGACTGAGTGACTCAGACTGTTGTCAGGTTCGATCCTGGCTCAGTCCGGTGGTATATGAAGGTGCTCAAATACTTCAGCTTTGTGTTGGTAGATGTACTGGCATGTAAAAGAACTCCTGCGGGACTAAATTTCGGCACCTCGGCATCTCCGAAATCCATAAAAATAGTTAATGGGATGTAAAGCAATTATTATTATTATTATTATTATTATTATTATTATTATTATTATTAAATTTTCCCAGGCAACTGTGCTATCGTATCGCTTAACGAAACACAATAGTAAAAATTAAATGTGGTCTTACAGAAAACAGCGGTAATTAAAATGCGCTTAAGAAAGAACAGGTAAATAAAACCAAGCACAAACAAAACACATGTATCAGTATAAGTTATGCCAAAGACTTATCGCTGCACACCACAGCATTAAAATCTTCAGTAACAACTTCTGTACAGTACGAAAGTAATAGAGCACACACAAATACTATGCAGTATACAACCAAAGTAAAATATATGCCATTAGACAACTTTATGGTACTCAACAAATGTTACTTCCTTGCCGCTGCCGGCTGAAGACCTTTTATCATTCTGAATCGGACGAAGATTCACTGCCGACAGCAATGATGAAGGGCTCCATTTCGCCCTGGATCAATTCAGATTTCCACATGTCCGCTTCAATATCTTTCACATGTTTCACGTAGTTCACCCAGTTTTCAGTAGACACCCATAGGAAACCTTCATCGATGAGACTTTCCATCTCCCTGGTTTTGAACGTAGTGTTGTTCATAGCAACATAGTGCTTCACTTACACCCAAACAAGTTCAATAGGGTTCAGCTCACAATGGTATGGTGGTAAACGAAGAACCGTGACACCACTTTCTCTTGCCATTTCATCGATTCTGTGGCGATCGTATTTCCATCGCACACTGTTTACGAGGGCCTTCAAGTCTGTTTTCAGCATGTTCTCATCATACAGTACACCACGTTCTCAAAGCCATGACCGCAGGTTCTCTTTTTTTTCCATGCCTTCGTAGGGAGAGCTTCTTCCTTGCATCTGTGATAGGAAGCATTGTCAAGAACAATGACAGAGTTTGGTGGCAGTTTCGGTAGTAGATGTTCTTTAAAATACTCCTCGTAACAATCGCCGTCCATTGTGTCATGAGCATCTGCGGTATTCTTCTTGCACTGAAATACGAACTTGGCCCTGGCATGAACCCATTCTCGTTACTGGCATAAACTAACGCGAACCGTGGACCACGATCTGTAGGTGACTTAAGACCGCAAGAGAGTCCTAACAGAAAAGCATCCCGTGGAGTTTAAATGTGCCCTGTGTTAACCCATGACTCATCAGTGTAAAAGATGGTCCTTTCCTCGTCTCGATATTTCTTAACTGTTGACAGATACTTGTGACGCCAAGATATGTCCTCTCTTTCCATCAATCGAGCTGAATTCCCTTTCTTTTCGTACTGGAAGCCGATGTCTGTCAACAAACGATACAAAGTTGTTCTTTTGAACTCGGGAAGGTCTTTATCATTAATCACAGACTGTAGGACTTGCTACAAGATTGGAGGTTGGTTTTTTAAGGAAAAACTCGTGTACCTTACGTCTTGCACCACTGCAAACAAAATCATTGAACTTGACTGACCTGCTGTCTTTCCATGGTGCTTTACGTTCTCTTGTTTTAATCAGAGAAGCCAAAGGTCCTGCAGTGGTTGCTGATCACACTTTATAAACAGTCCCCTCAGAAATGCCTGTTGCTTCAGCAGTTTCTTAAACCACCCAGCTGAGACTTTTATCTGGATTCTTTCGAGAAAGGTAATTAAGTACGTTAAGCACAGTTTGCTTTTGTTTCTTCCTAAGTATCTCTCCTTGCTTGTTTTTATGGACGTTCTCACCTATAATGCAAATAAATCACTATTAAAGATCACTATTAATGTTAAAAGAAAGGAATCGCACACGTAGGCTAATCATATAACACTCACTCAACAGAATACAATTAGGCCTCTACATTGATATAAAGGCTGAAAAACACGCGCTAAATACCGTAAACGACATCTCTACAAAAGAAATCACGGTATTAATGTTAAAAGAAATCACACAAGTAGGGTAATTAATCACATAACACTCACTCACCACAAGACAAGTTTGCACTGATATAAAGGCCGAAAAGAGATGCAACAAATGAATACAGTAGATGACTCTACAAAAGATCACAGTATTAATGGTAAATTAAGACATCACACACATAGGCTTAAACTATCATTAAACACAAGATAAGTACGCTCTGATTTACAGCCTAAAAACACACGTGCAATAAAGAACTTCACTACAGAAGTGAGCTGCCCGCGGTTCACAGATGCGACATAGAAGGCGAATGAAGCAAGGCAACGAAGCGATGGCTGTTCCCGCCATCGTACTTCCTCCCTACGAATGTATTTATGAAAAATAAAATGTTATGTAGTTATTTTAATATCTGATAGGCAAAATGCCTCGTCCTTTTTATCTATCTTTCATAATATATTACAAAGTACAGTATAATATCGCTTAATCACGAGGAATTATGGGTGTCTCAGAGGGGTATGTTCACTCGTTGTAGGCCAGTAAGAGCAATACTGTTTTCTTAACATGGAATGAGCCATAGGATGATGTTAATGATTATGATAATGAGGATAATAAGGAACTGGCATGGGCTGTGAGCCTGCGTAGGGCTGTAACTTAATTAAAGCCACGGTGCTTCCTTCCCTCTCCTGGCTCTTTCCCATTTCTTCATCGCCATAAGACCTATCCTATCTCTGTCAGTGCAACGTAAAGCAAATTGTTAAAAAATAAAATCAAAACAGGCACGGGCTCTTCCATTGCCATTTCTTTACTTCTTATGCTTTCACTGTTTGACTTTTTATTGTTGAGGTTTTCAGCTTCAGTAAAGACAATTTTATTATCTGAGATGAAATGCTTCTTCAGATTGCTAGAGTTGTGAAATTTTCCTCCTCGCAAGAAACTTTTTTTTACAAATGCGACAAATGACACGATTATCACCAACAGGATCTAATTCAAAATAATTCCTCACTTCACTTCTTGACACTGAAGAAGGCAAAGGAAAACCACCTTAATTAATTTTCCCCAGGATATCATGATTCTATCACAACCATGATTGGACCTGCCAAAAGGCAGAACAACAATTATTTTTCACTCATAATATCCAAAAGGGGGTAGATTATGAAATGCATCAGCTTCTGTCACGTCAAAATAACAACTGACTTGAAATGTTAAAATAGTAATCCAAAATCAAAAGCAGGTTTCATGCTAAAGGTCCTGACATTTATACAATGAGTTACTTCCTTCCTTTTGATAGTTTAAATAGACCACATGATTTGTTTATTGAAAGTCTCTATTACTGGTTACACTCAGAACTAGGTTATTTTTTAGGTGGAGTGTGGTTTCTCCATAGTCGTCCATGTTGAAAATAAATTAATACAAATTAGTACAATATCACATTCAAAAATATCTTCCTGAAGTTACAAATCAGCATGTTTCATTGCCCAGGTACATGACTTTCAAAGAAATCTGTACTTCTGATATACTAACTGCAGAACATCTGCAGAAATTTGGAGGAAGTTCCCTTTTGTGATGGGATCAGTAGAGTTATAAACGAGCCTAATTTCTTGCTATACCTGCTATTGTGAAACTTGAGTTGAGGCATGCACTGTTTGCAACCACTTTAAAATCTGCTACTTCTGACAAGTTGACAATATTAATTAAAACCGTGGTAGGTCTTCAGACATCATATACTTTTTCGTAGATTTTGAGCCACTCAAACTGTACAGTTTCCCTTTACTGAAGTGAACATCATGATGTTTGCAGTCAAGGTGTGTTTTTGAAGGCTCCAAGCTAATGCAGTGATTTTCGATCAACAGTATTCTGTAGGAAGGAAGTCAGCTCCCATTTACATTGGTCCGTTTTCAGACCAACTTTGCTTTATGTGAGTAAAAGGTGGATGGACTAACGATATCTTATTCATAAGCTAGAAGTAACAGACAGGAAAGTAGCGAGATTGATGCTGGTACAAACATGTGGAACAATCACAGAAGGGTACTCGGAATGAGAAGATAAAGGCCAAGTTAGGAATAAACTTGATGGATGAAGCTGTACGCATAAACCGGCTTCAGTGGCGGCATTAGGTGAGGCGAATGGAGGAGGATAGGATGATGATGGTTAGACTCAATTTCTAATGACTTAAAAATAAGATGTATAGAACTAAATGAGACCACAGAACCACTTACAAATAGAGGATTGTGGTGGCGTTTAGTATGAATCCACTCATCATCGTCAGATAAAGAAGATACCTCATCATCACTCTCCGCTTCTAAAACTGTCGCAATACCCACACAATCAAGCCGATCTACTGTATGTTTGGAAGCCATGCTTCGCTACGTAAATGGCTGCGCGGGAACTTCGTGCAAGGTGCCAAAACAAATACATTTCACGAAGAAGACGACAGTGAAAGTGATCCTGAAAGTGAAGTTGTTCCAGACAAGCCAAGTGAAGCAGGCGACGTTCAAAATGTAACTCAGCCGGCTCACTTTGTTGCAAATGGTGCCCCAAGACCAAGGTTTGCTTTTACAGGTGTAAATAAGATAAATATAGACTTTAGTGACGTGCACAATGTCGCAGAATACTTCAGCGCGTTCATAGGTGATGATATATTCCAGTTATTAGCTGAACAGACTAACTTGTATGCTAGCCAATTTTTAGCTGCTAACCTTAACCTAAAACCACGATCCCGAGCAAGAAGCTGGAAAGACACAAATACTGCTGAAATGAAAACTCTCCTTGGACTTCTCCTTCTACAGGGTGTCGTTCACAAACCAGAAAGCGGTCCCTACTTCACAAAACGTGAAAGTTTAGCTATCCCCTATTTCTCCAAAATTATGTCTGAAAAAAGATTCCTCCTGCTTTTGAAATTCCTTCACTTTGTAGATAATTCCAAGTTTGATCCTCAGATCCACAATAGGAAACTGTACAAAATACAGTCAATCCTCGACGATCTCCTAAACAAATTTTGCTCCATCTATACTCCTGAACAAAATGTTTGTGTTGTTGATCAGTCTCTTCTCCTCTGGAGAGGATGACTAAGCTGCGTACAGTTCATACCCTCAAAACGCAGCAGATTTGGCGTGAAACTCTACAAATTGTGTGAGTGTAGTTCTGGATATGTTTGGAAATTTGCTGTGTATACTGGTAAGAATGCTCTAAATCAGGGATGGCAAACCTTTTCCGACTAGCGTGTCAATTAGGGTCTTGTATATTACTTTTTACGGTCTAGTGTGCCACCAGTTATTTTCCTTTAAAATCATCATGAAACGCCTTCATTTGACATCATTTAGGTATTAGATTGCATTACATATAAACCAATTCAGCTGAATGTTTCATGATTTTAATTTGCAAACTTCACTGAAAATTATATTTCAAAAAGCAGGTAAATTTTAAGAATGATATAATTTTGCTTTAACCTACTAAAATGTGTAAAAGAATATGGCCATAGAATTAACTTCTTTATTAAAGCATATTAATGTGCAAAGTTGATCCGACTCGTTGGCTGAATGGGCAGCGTACTGGCCATCGGTTCAGAGGGTCCCGGGTTCGATTCCCGGCCGGTTCGGGGATGTTAATTGCTTCTGATTAATTGTTCTGGCTCGGGGACTGGGTGTATGTGTCCATCCCAACACTCTCCTCGTCATATTCTGACAACATACCACACTATCAACCACCACGGAAACAGCAATAGTGATTACATCCCTCCATGTAGAGTTGGTGTCAGGAAGGGCATCTGGCCGTTAAACAGGGCCAAATCTCCGTATGCGACACAGTTCGCACCCGCAACCCCTCAGGTGTGGGAACAAGCGGTAGCAAAAGAAGAAGAAGATTAATATGCAAAGTTGGTAGATTTTCACCTACTTATTACATGTTAAAAACATTCAAAATATGTTAATATGTTGTGGGGCGTGTCACGGAAGTCGTGTCTGCGTGTCACCTAGTGGCACGCATGTCATAGGTTCGCCATCCCTGCTCTAAATGGTCAGAACCATCCCGGAGAGAGTACAACTTGAAGAATAGTTCTTGATCTCAGTGATGATTTACTAGACAAGGGATATTGTTTGTACCTTGATAACTGGTATACTAGCCCGACTTTGGTAGATAAGCTTTGTGAACGGAAAACTGATGTTGTAGGGACCACAAGGACTAATAGAAAGGAGTTTCCAGACTTTGTGAAGAAGGCAAAATTATAGAAGGGCAAGAGTGTTTCAGGTTATCGAAAAAAACAGATGATAATGAAGTGGAAAGATAAGCGTGATGTCACTCTTGTAAGCACTTTCCATGATGATTCCATAAAGAAGATGAACTCGAGAAAGGGAGTTATTGAGAAACCAGCCCTGGACTATAGTAAGAATATGGGAGGGGTGGATATAAGAATGACAGTCAACTTCACATCTATAAAAGTGCTCGGGAACGTCTCAAGAAGTATTACGAAAAGATGTTCCGATACTTGATTTATATGGTTTGCCTAAATGCCTATGTCCTCTACAAGAAACAAGGTGGGAAACTTCAGAGACTCGATTTCCAATTGACACTTGGTGAGATATTGTCATCGTCTGGAGGGGTGGTGCAGCTAACAATTGGTCAACCTGCTAAATCACCAAGCCCATCTCGTCTCCTCAGCAGCTTCTTCCCGGAAGATATTCCCAGCACAGCGTCAAGGAAAAAACCTCTCCGAAGGTGTTGTGTGTTGGTACCAAGGGAAGAGGAAGGAAACATCATATTGGTGTCCTGACTGTGAAAAGGTTTTGTGTGTAATACCTTATTTCCACCTATATCACACAGATAACAATCTACAAAATCTTTAATCATCTGGATTCAGAACAATGTAAATAATGTTAGTAACCCATTTGGATTCATAACAGTGTAAATAATGTACATAATGTTAGTATCCCATTATTGAAGAAGAAGAAGAAGAAGAAGAATATCATATTAGATTAAACTAATTGTGTACCCATTTATGAAGGAAATATTTAAATATCACAAAGTGGGGGAAAAGTACTCAGGGCTGGTTACACATGTGGAGAATTTAATACCCAGTTAAGGGGTTAAGGAAATTCAGAACTACAAAGCGTGTGGAGAAGACCGGGTTTTTGCAGAGATGTGGAAATATGCTGGCAATGCAACTCAGACATCCCTCCACATGATATTACAGAAGATTTGGATGTCAGAAAAATTCCCAGAACATTGGACAACAGCTATAATTAATCCAATTTATAAGAAAGGCGAAAGAAGCAATCCAGACAAGTATAGCGGTATTTTCATCCTTGACTGCATGTATAAGATTTTCTCTAAGATACTATATAATCAGATTAAAGAACAACTTGATCAAGAGTTAGGTGAATATCAGGGAGGCTTCAGACCTTGGAGAAGCTACTCTGAACAAATAATAACTTTGAAGTTAGTCGTGGCATATTACAGAAAACGAAATAAGCCCCTTTCAATAATGTTTATAGATTTCAAGAAAGCTTATGACTCCATCCACATACCATCATTATTTAAAATGTTAAGACATTTCGGATTTCACCCAAAGCTAATCAAATTGATTGAACATACTCTAACTAATACAATTTCTAAACCATTCTGAACCATTCTTGGTACCGGTAACAACTCGTGTAAGACAGGGTGGTGGATTGTTACCTCTTCTTTTTAAACTGTCTACTAGAGTACATTATGAGGGAATGGTACAAGAACACCTCGAAAAATATAAAAATTGGAACCCAGAAGGATAACATACATTTGAACTGTCTAGGATTTGGTGATGATCTAACTCTTGTGGCCAATGATATTCAGGAAACAAATAAAATCTTTACAGGAAATAGCTCAAAATATTGGTTTAAAAATTTCATTTGAAAAAACAGAAATCAATGCTAACTCAACTTCTGCTTGCAAGCAGAATTAAGTTGGGAGACCAAGAAATAAAAATTGTAGAAAAATCTAAATATTTAGGTTAAATAATCACATACAGCCTGAACGAGAAACCAGCATGGCAAAATAGAATAGATAAACTGGTTACAGCACAGCATGTTACCAGGAATACATAAAATAAAAAGTGTCTCTCAGTAGCAACCAAATTGAAACACTACAAAACAGTCACCCAGCCACAAATTACATATGCATGTGAAACATTATTCAAAACAACAAACACAGTTGCAATAGATAGTACTCAAGTTAGAAAGGAGAATAGTGAGAACCTGTTTATGTAAAAATTATCAAGTAAACAGAGTTTGGAGACTATCTTCCAATGAGACAGTTTATAAAGAACTACAGTAGAACCTGTGACCAGCACAATGGAAAAGAAATGAATATTATTCTTAGGGCATCTAATACTGTCACCAGAAAATAGAATCGGTAGAAAAATTGTGTAAGAGTAAGAATAATATTAGATGGATTACAGAACTTAAAGAAGACATGATAGAGTTTGATATTACAATAGAAGATTTAAAATACAAAACAAATACACTCAACATATTGAAAGATAAACACACTAGACTACAGACAAAAATAGGAAGAATAGGAAGAGCGATTCCAGAAGCAGAAAAAAAAAATTATGTTCAGAAAGGATGAAACAGTATAGGGCTGACAAAAAGAAGAAAAACCTTCATAAACATGACTAAGTAGTCCTATGTTGGCTAAATAATTAAAATAAATTAAATGAGCTCTACAACAAGCAGGAAAAGTGCTTGGACTGAGTAGGATTTGTAGGTGATGATCTTGCTGATTCATTGAATGAAGCACAAGAAAAGAGCTGCAATAACTACATTTTATCTCTCTTGCCATGTAGAAAACTTATGATAATTTGTTGTGATGAAGTTCTTACCACTCATTAAAGCTGTTAGTTGGGTACAGAAGAATCAGGAGGACGGTATTTTAACAAAGAGGACGTGGTGATTGTGGCGATTGTTGTTCTAGGAGAAAGTTCAAATTAGGTAAATATATCTCTTAACAGTAATCAGATGAAAAATGGAAGAGGTCCAACCTTCAAAAAATGAAGGATTTGGCAGAAGAGGGGAAAGGGCCAAGACAGGCATAGGCCTCACAAATGTAACACTGTCAGCCTTGGAAGAGAACAAAGAGTTGACCAACAAAGGTTGCATAGGAAGAAGAAGGTGAAGAATCTAGAACAAGTTACTGGAAGTGTTCCCAGTCTCAGCTACGAGTCTTGTGGTTGATAATCCATGCTCCCAAATTGAGGGCTCCTAAGGACTCCTTTTAGTTACCTCTCAAGAGGTTGGCCAGAACGTTGTGGCAGCAAAATGCATGCAGAGTAAGCTATGCTAGCAGGGAAGAAGTCAAGATACAAGAGAGTGTTGACGGCGAGAGTGAGACAGCAAAGTTTCCTGGTGTACAGCTAGTTTTGGGCTGAACTGACTCCTCTCAGGGGCTACGATGGACAAAATCATTGTGCTGACCGAAACTAAGCCCTTGCACAAGTGCTATGGCTTGGCTGAGCTCCACACCAATCAGGGGACACCATGGATGTATTCTACCACCATCATCCACAGGAGGACGAAGGCACAATGATGATGATGATGATGATGATGATGTGTTCTTAACATTCCTAGAACTGCTATCGGTTTTTAGACTCACCTGAGTGCTGGAACTTCACCTTGCAAATGGATGTGGTGCTGATAAAACCAGATGAGCTCTATAGAGAAAACGAAGTAATAGATGGTATTAGTGACTGTTTTTGTCATAGTTAAAAATAAATGTGAAAGAAAGGAAGGTATTAAAATTAGGACTATTAGGCAGTACCATATGGCTGATAAAATAGGCATGAGGGAGTTTTTAAAAAGTAACTATGATCGCTGGAAAATGGTAAATAAAAGTGTAAACAGACTCTGGGATGGGTTTAAAGCAATTGTTGAGGAATGTGAAAATATGTTTGTTCCTTTAAAGGTGGTTAGGAATGGTAAGGATCCACTATATTATAACAGAGAAGTAAAGAGACTAAGAAGGAGATGCAGACTGGAAAGAAATAGAGTTAGAAATGGTTATGGAAGTAAGGAGAAATTGAAGGAACTTACTAGGAAATTGAATCTAGCAAAGAAGTCAGCTAAGGATAACATGATGGCAAGGATAATTGGTGGTCATACAAATTTTAGTGAAAAATGGAAGGGTATGTATAGGTACTTTAAGGCAGAAACAGGTTCAAAGAAGGACATTCCAGGAATCATTAATGAACAAGGGGAGTGTGTATGCGAGGATCTTCAAAAGGCAGAAGTATTCAGTCAGCAATATGTAAAGATTGTTGGTTACAAGGATAATGTCCAGATAGGGGATGTGAGTAACACTAAAGAAGTATTAAAATTTACCTATGATAACAAATATATCTCTTAACAGTAATCAGATGAAAAATGGAAGAGGTCCAACCTTCAAAAAATGAAGGATTTGGCAGAAGAGGGGGAAGGGCCAAGACAGGCATAGGCCTCACAGATGTAACACTGTCAGGCTTGGAAGAGAACAAAGAGTTGACCAACAAAAGTTGCATAGGAAGAAGAAGGTGAAGAATCTATATTTACAGTAAGATACAAAAGTTGAAAATTAGAAAAGCAGCTGGAATTGATAAGATTTCTGGGGATATACTAAATGCAATGGGTTGGTAAATAGCACCATATCTGAAATACTTATTTGATTATTGTTTGGTTGAAGGAGCTATACCAAATGAATGGAAAGTTGCTATAGTAGCCCCTGTGTATAAAGGAAAGGGTGATAGACATAAAGCTGAAAATTACAGGCCAGTCAGTTTGACATGCATTGTATGTAAGCTTTGGGAAAGCATTCTTTCTGATTATATTAGACATGTTTGCAAAATTAATAACTGGTTTGACAGAAGGCAGTTTGGGTTTAGGAAAGGGAATTCGACTGAAGCTCAGCTTGTAGGATTTCAGCAAGATATAGCAGATATCCTGGATTCAGGAGGCCAAATAGACTGTGTTGCGATTGACCTAGCTAAGGCATTTGATAGGGTGGATCATGAAAGACTACTGGCAAAAATGAGTGCACCGAGCTCGATAGCTGCAGTCGCTTAAGTGCGGCCAGTGTCCAGTATTCGGGAGATAGTAGGTTCGAACCCCACTGTCGGCAGCCCTGAAAATGGTTTTCCGTGGTTTCCCATTTTCACACCAGGCAAATGCTGGGGCTGTACCTTAATTAAGGCCACGGCCGCTTCCTTCCCACTCCTAGCCCTTTCCTGTCCCATCGTCGCCATAAGACCTATCTGTGTCGGTGCGACGTAAAGCAACTAGCAAAAAAAAAAAAAAATGAGTGCAACTGGACTAGACAAAAGAGTGACTGAATGGGTGGCTATATTTCTAGAAAATAGAACTCAGAGAATTAGAGTAGGCGAGGCTTTATCTGACCCTGTAATCATTAAGAGGTGAATTCCTCAAGGCAGTATTATTGGACCTTTATGTTTTCTTATATATATCATGATATGTGTAAAGAAGTGGAATCAGAGATAAGGCTGTTTGCAGATGATGTTATTCTGTACAGAGTAATAAATAAGTCAAAAGATTGTGAGCGGCTACAGGGTGACCTCGATAGTGTTGTGTGATGGACGGTGGACAATGGTATGATGATAAATGGGGTTAAAAGTCAGGTTGTGAGTTTCTCAAATAGGAAAAGTCCTCTCAGTTTTAATTACTGCGTTGATAGGGTGAAAGTTCCTTTTGGGGATCATTGTAAGTACCTAGGTGTTAATATTAGAAAAGACCTTCATTGGGGTAATCACATAAATATGATTGTTAATAAAGGGTACAGATCTCTGCACATGGTTATGAGGGTATTTAGGGGTTGTAGTAAGGATGTAAAAGAGAGGGCATATAAGTCTCTGGTAAGACCCCAACTAGAGTATGGTTCCAGTGTATGGGACCCTCACCAGGATTACTTGATTCAAGAACTGGAAAAAATCCAAAGAAAAGCAGCTCGATTTGTTCTGGATGATTTTCGACAAAAGAGTAGTGTTACAAAAATGTTGCAAATTTTGGGCTGGGAAGATTTGGGAGAAAGGAGACGAGCTGCTTGATTAAATGGTATATTCCGAGCTGTCAGAGGAGAGATGGTGTGGGAGGACATCAGTAGACGAATACGTTTGAGTGGTGTCTTTAAAAGTACAAAAGATCACCATATGAAGATAAAGTTGGAATTCAAGAGGGAAAATTGGGGCAAATATTCGTTTATAGGAAGGGGAGTTAGGGATTGGAATAACTTACCAAGGGAAATGTTCAATAATTTTCCAATTTCTTTGCGCTCATTTAAGAAAAGGCTAGGAGAACAACAGATAGGGAATCTGCCACCTGGGTGACTGCCCTAAATGCACATCAGTAGTGATTGATTGATTGATTGATTGATTGATTGATTGATTGATTGATTGATTGATTGATTGATTGATTGATTGATTGATTGATTGATTGATTGATGCTTTAATTTGCTTGTAAATCTTCTAGCATGAGTCTCTCGCATTTTCTCAATTTTTTAATTCACTGAAAGCTTACAAAATACTGTACAATCACATTTTCTAAAGAAAGTAAGATATCCATTTTCTTTGAAAATTGTAAGGGCCTCAGAAATCATTTTGCATGCATTCTTAAATAGAAGTACCAGCGGGCACAATGAATGACACATATCAGGGACCTCATGAGGTTCGTGTGCATGAGAGGGTTAAGCACTCTTCATTGCCAAGTGAGTGAGCTAGTATTCAGCCCTGCAACTTTGAGCTCAAAAGACAAATACCAAGCTGTATTATTCGGGCAGCAAAGGGAAGGAAAAATAGAGTATAATTGATATAAGTATAAATAATGAAATTTGTGAGGAAATTGCGCACCATCTGCAAAATACTTACAGAAATAAATTGAACATGAAAGAACTCCTTCTCCCGGTAATAAGGCTGACAAGGATCCAAATGTGCTTCATTGCCTTACTTGCTACTATCTAACCCTGAAAATGAATAATAATTAATTTACTCCCGAAAGAAAACAAAACCGCAATCAACCTCCAATTTGGCTACACTCAGTTTCCATATACATATTTACACTTGTCACACACCTCAAGAGGAATAGTCCGATAGGCACTGCCTGTTGCTCAAGAATTCCACTTTATCTAAAAAGGACAGCTGTGACGATCTTCCTTACATTTGAATTATTTGCTAATTATTTGATAAGATCATGCATAACCTTAATCACAAACTCCTCCTCTTCACCAATGCCTTGAGTCCTCCCAGCTTCCAGTAACTATTTCTAAAGATTGGTCTGGCCCCTCATGTCACTCTCAGACATCATTAATATACATGAATTGCCTCCTTGGTTCACTGACGTATGTACATAGTTTTGTAGACCAAGCTTCAGAGTGATTGTATGGAGATTGCTGTCCCTTTCTTAACTCCTTTAGATGAACAAAGTAACACCATCACCATGGAATGACGTTACTATGTATTATAACTACACGAAGTGAAAATCCCAGTCACCTACTATGAGAATTTATCCAAACCACCTCACAATGTAGGATGCCTACTGTGGAATCAGTGGAGTATTAATGCTGTGTTGAATCCTTTTTCTGCAATATCTGAAGCCATGTCTTTTCAGTTGTGACTCAGTTAATTTATAACTGTTAGGCTCTTCAGGCTGCTGAAACTAACTTTGAGTAAATAAGTTTATAAACTACCTGAGAGAGAAAATATATGATAACAGTATTACACCTGCAAAAGAAACAGCTATACTATACTATTAGAATTTATCTAAACAACCTCACAATGTAGAATGACTACTGTGGAATCAATGGATGATGAATTCTAATTTAATTGTTTCTTTTGCAGGTGTAATACTGTTACCATATGTTTTCTCTTTCAGGTGGTTTATAAATTGATTTACTCAAGGTTAGTTTCAGCAGACTGAAGAGCCTAACAGCTTTTATATATATATATGTGTGTGTGTGTCGAATCAATCAAAAAATGGCCAACCATCTAGCAATAATCAGGTCTGTGCCAAATAACACATTGGCTCCATATTACACATATACAGCACCACACATTGTACATTCTCCCAGAGAATGAATGAGCAGCATGTAGCATCTTCCACAGAACGAACACAGCAAATGCTTGTAATGACCTCGTAATGAAAACTGTTGCATGCTCGAACATGTATATATAGTCTTGCTCCACCTGGCTGTAGCGTCACTAAAAATTCACTGGTAGCAACGCTCTCCCTGTTGCATCTCCAAGTATCTCTCAGTTAATGCAACCTTGTTCGTAATCTGAGCTTTCAGATTGGTTATTGAAGGGCCAATACGAAAATTAGTGAACTCTCATGGTCATCCACATTGATGAATTACTGTACAATCTTCAGCCTATACTTCCCAATTGTACCCTGGTTTTTCAAGCCACTTGTTTCATGACTTTCAACTGATTTCAACTGTCTTTACCAATGTAGTTTCTGTTTCCCGTGTTGGACAACCTGGAGCAATCTTCACGGCTATGCCACATGTACAGATTCTTACTGAAATCAAAAGTTATACAAATATAATGATGTGCATGTTCAGTATTCTGTAACCACAAATTCTTCTTGTAACACTATGTTCTTACATCTTCTAAAATCGGGGATCGTACTTTTGTATGGTTACAAGATATTAGGAGGAGGGAGAATACTGTTCTAAAGGGCAAAGAATTCACCTGAAACCATGTACTCATGGGTAGACTATTTTATTGGATTAAGGACATTGTGCTGTCAAGTTGAGCAATTATAGGTTTCTAAAATTATGCTGTTAAAGACTGTATCAATAAAGCATAATAACAAGGAAGTTTGAATACGTCCTTATTTTTCCCTTCTACTACATCAGAGATGCTCGCCTGGGCACCTCTTGAGGCTACCCCAGTGCAGCCGGGCTGGCCTGACGTAAATGTAGGCAGCTTAGGTAGCAAGCATAAGTTACAGTGAAGCAAGAGAGCAAACACACTTTGCAGGGAATGGAACAGTGACATTCGATTGTGATTGTAAAATGCTGGTTGGGGAACAGAATTTTTTAAATGCTATAATTCCAAGAAAACCAACCTTTTCAAGATATCCCTTTCATTTATACTGTAAACAGTTTTATTGTATTTATACATTCAAAGAAAACTAACATGTTATATTTTTATGTTACATTTTACAAAAGTACAAATTTTAAGCGTAAGAACTACGATTTACAATTACTTGGATGGGAATGACAGTATTTCCATTTTTTAAAAGTAAAATTCCTGTTATTCATTCAGCAAAACGTTATATATTTACATAATTCAACGAGTTTACTGCTTGATTTTGGACAGTTTTGTAGTGTAGTGTGACTTTCCCTGTTCACTGAATTTCTGGAAATAGTATTTAAAACTTATCAGGCATCCGGTGACAATAGCTAGTCTCTAAATGGCGAGGGAGTTTCATCACAAGTGATGACTAGATAATTATTATCCGAGATTAAAATACAACAATGAAAATATATGTACTAAATGAATGTACAGTATACTTTCATATAAATAACCTAACTGATGTTATTACCCAGTAAGCATGATTGAATTGTTGGTCAGTTTATCAGATACGGTAATTTAAACTCAAGCAGCCACAAGCCACAGCTTATCCACTCTAACTCAGGATTGTATTAGAAATGTTTTTAAAGCACCTATTAGAAATTAGTAGTGAAAATTGTAATTTATTGTGTACATTACAAAAATATTTGAGGTTATTGTATTCGGTCAAAATACGTAGGTCGAGTCATAAGTCATGGCAGCTATTTTTTTCTCGCGAACAGGAGACAACACGGAAAGCCTAAGATATGCATTTGGAAATGTTCAGTATGTACTTGCGTATGATGCCACTAGATGGTGTATGTAAACAACAGTGTGGGTCTAAGCATGCCTCCAATTTCAGTGTGTGAGTGAAAGCGTCGTCACAAAATGAAAGTCAGCAAGAAGGAGCAAAGATCGTATATTAAAATAGCAGTTCTCCACGGCAGAAAAGCACACCAATGACATGCTTGCAGAGCTGCGGGAAGCATTAGGTGTGCGTGCCATGCCCTATAGAACAGGGGTGAGGTGGGTGGAGAAGTTCAAAAGGGTTAGAGTATCAACTGCCAATTTGCCTTGCCCAGACCGTCCAGTGTCCATGGACAAAGATGTATGGATAATGGTGATCGATCAGTGTTTACATGAGGACAGGCGCTGGACTCTAGCGGAATTGCAAGAACATACAGCAATACCAGCAGTATTAGCTATCTATACCATAATAAAACAATGCTTACCAATGGCCTGTGTTCTGTCACTTTCCTACGAGAATTTCGTGAAGTCAGAATTTGTCTTCAGGCACTATGCATACCGAGCTCGATAGCTGCAGTCACTTAAGTGCAGTCAGTATCCAGTATTCGGGAGATAGCAGGTTCGAACCCCACTGTCGGCAGCCCTGAAAATGTTTTTCCGTGGTTTCCCATTTTCACACCAGGCAAATGCTGGGGCTGTACCTTAATTAAGGCCACGGCCGCTTCTTTCCCACTCCTAGCCCTTCCCTGTCCCGTCATCGCCATAAGACCTATCTGTGTCGGTGCGACGTTAAACAACTAGCAAAAAAAAAAAACTTGCACTATGCATAAGTACATGACCTATATTTCCAAATGCATATCTTAGATTTTCCGTGTTGTCTCGTATTGGAAATGGAGATGGAAATGGAAATGTTCGCGAGAATAAAAATAGTTGCCATGACTTATGACTCGACCCTCGTATATAAACTCGAATGAACACAAATAACTTATTTCTTACAGAGTAAATTGAAAATGACGTGAACTTCTGTCCTCTTTCATTATTTTCTACCTCCATTTCAAACTCGGGTATAACCGCAGTGGTCGAGAGTGACTAAGAGAACTTCACCCAGCCTTCATGGCCTGTGATGTAACCACAGCGTCATTGTGGTTGAATAGCATCTCATCGCCTGCCTGTCCACCCACCCACTTACAGTGCTGTGCACTCGTAGGATGAAGTGCCCCATGTGAGCACCTCTGTACTACATATTTGGGCATAGGACTAATAACACAAGTATTTTCTTATTATATATATCAATGCTTGTTAAATAATTCATATGTACTGATAAACAAACTAATATAAGTGCTACTGAACTGCATTCATTTAAAGGTATGTAAATTTCCTTCAGTTGAGCTATTTGGAAATACTGTCAAATTTTCGAACTGTAAAATTGTGTCTAGTTTGGAAAAGAAATTGGTTCCTTATTATTCTGCATTGAACTAATGCAAATAGTATATATCCTGTTGTTGACCTGCTCTCTCTCTCTCTCATATTTCACATAAGCAATTCTAAATTTTGGGATATCATTAAAGTAAAATGTTGTGCATAGTTGTGCCAAAACTGCGTAACATATAGAGCTATATTTAGAATCAACCATAATAGAAAAAGTTCATACAAACTGATATATTTCCTTTCAAAATGCTTCTCACACTGTTACAAAACAAAAACTGTATGTAGAATGTCGAGAGTATTATTCTGATATACTTGATTTGCTGTTATGTAGTCTTACTTATTTTAATCATCTTTATATTAACCCCAATGTCACAGAGGGGGAGTCCAGTGGACACCCTCTATGTATGTCTTTGGTATTTCCAGTTGAATTAATCTTAAAGTATTGGAAATGATGATATGAACTAAAGAATCCTACAAAATATCCTCTCATAGGAAGATAGAAGGAGATCCATTGGATTCCCTGGGGTTGTTAACTGTAAAGTTTTATTGCAGTTTTCATCTTTCTTGGTGCAGTCTTTCATAGCATTGTTGCAATGGAAGATTTATTTGCTAGGCAGTAGGGATGTCAAATAAATGCAGTTATACATTGGAATGAACGTCAAATTTAATTCAGATCAGGTAAGCTGAGTGAAGAGAGATTTGATTAGAGGTCAAAACGGTAATTTAATTTTCTCTTTCTCTTTATTTCCTAATGACTCCCTTAGTCATAATTTGGACCAGATTCTCATATAGTTAATGATAATTGAAATCAAATGGCATATGGCTTTTAGTGCCGGCAGTGTCCAAGGACAAGTTTGGCTCGCCTGATTTGACGCCCGTAGGGACCTGTGTGTCATGATGAGGATGAAATGATAATGAAGATGACACATACGCCCAGCCCCCGTGCTAGCAGAATTAACCAATTATGGTTAAAATTCCCGACTCTGCCGGGAATCGAACTTGGGACCCCTGTGACCAAAGGCCAGCTTGCTGACCATTTAGCCATGGAGCCAGACAATGATAATTTAAATCTGCGGACTGGCTGTAGCCAGTAATTGAGAAAGGAAAAATCAGAAATTCAAAATGTCCCAATTAAATGCTCTTCATATTGCTCATAATTTTAGATGTGATAAGCATGCCTTTGTAGGTGAACCTGATAACATATTTTAAAGTAAATCAAAGACACTGTGCTTCTTACTGTCTTTATTTCTTAATGCTGTATTTGATGTGGATGATGCGGAGGATTGAATTTTATTTCAGGAATCATTAAACTCGTGAAGATGGAAGAAATGGATTATAGGAAGTTTGGAGACTTCATATGTTTAAGATAACTTTTGAACAAATAAGTTAAGTCTTGAAACAAAGAGTATGAATTGGGAGACCAAGAGTTTGATTCAAATACACAACATTCCTCAATATCCTCCTCATGTTGTATCTCCAGCATTGAACCCAACTGTCAGACACATTGGCCATAATTCTGTATCATGAAGTTAAGTTTTTACTTAAAACTACTGCAGATCTATATTATATGAAACAGAATGGTTTGGAAATTCTAGATTGGAAGGTCTGATTTTAAGATAGAGAGGAAAGTCTCATCTTCTTTGGAGTTGCTTCAGGTATTCCAAGATAAATTTTGTAAATATTCTTCAGAGAGTCCATTGGATTTCCTTCAAGGCCAAATATGGCAAAAATGGCTGCGTGACATTGAGGGTTAATATTTGTATGACATTGTGTAGATGGATGAAAGAAAGGAACAAAATCTTTACAGACGTGGAGAAGATTATTGCATATGCTGTGAAGTTACAAGCAGAAGCAGCAAAACAAGCTGCAAATAATGAAGGGAAACGACTTAGTTTTGAAGAAAAGAGGTTGGAACTTGGTGAGAGACGCTTTGCTCTGGATGAGGAAATCTTTCATTTCAACCAGTACTGCGTAGAGAGCCAAGAGCGCCTCACAGAGGCTGTTGCAATCGGACTTAGTGATGGTCTGCAGGCCATAGCATGTGCTATTAATAATCTGCGCAGAGGGTAAAGTCTTCCAAGAATTTTAGTTGAGTAGACATTAGAAGTATCACAACACGTTGTTTTCTATGAAAGTAGTTACAACTTTTTTCTGTGAACTTTCTTATTGATGTTTAAAAAAATATTATGCGTAGTCTTTTATCATTAAAATAATTGGAATGGGGCTATGTGAGAGTCATGACTGCAAGTTTTGACATAGAATATGTACCGTATGATAGGGATTATCAAAATAAAATATCCAAATAGTGCAGGTTGGATATTTTTATTTGTAACACTTTATTTCTTAATGCTAAACATCTTGAAGAAAAAGTTGATGTACAATAGGTCTATAATGTAAGAAGTAACATACATATGGAAAGAGGTCAACATCAAAATTACGGGCAAAAGTTAAATCTCTATTTGTATCATATAGATTCATGACAGCACTGGAGAACCACCACCACCATCACCAGGATTATCAGTATTCACATTCTTGAGTTCCATATAATTTTACACCAGTGGGGCAGTAGATGTGCTCTGCTGGAACTCTAGTTGCACAGAACTTGCATCGTAATGATCAGCCACTTCAATTCTGATACATTCGGGAGAAGCGTTTTGATGCTAGACATTGGTGATTTTAAAATTCTGGCAAGCTGCAAGACATTGATTGTCCATATGTCATGACGTTTTGCAAAAGAAAGACTTTTTATTCACACTTTGCTCAATATGGATCAGATATATTGGTTAGAATAGATGTCTGTTAGAAACAGAAAGAGAGAGAGAGAGAAGCAACTACAGTTCTATGAAGAAAAGAAGAGAAAAAACCTATGTTTTTTGAGGCTCAGCCCACTTGCACAGCTTCATGCATGTCTTATGACTCCAGTAATATACACCACACTGAGCACAATATAGGAGCGAAGGCTATCGGTGGGAATGTGGGTTACGGAAGTCGGGGTTCGGTGCAGGGAAACAAGGGGAATGGGTAATTATGTCAAATAAGATGTTTGGTTATTCTGAAATATCATTAAGGTTGTAATTTGGATTGGAATATTGTTCCAAATGAATTGAAACAATTTCCAAGGATGTTGAGCAAGGCACCTTTGTCAGTGACCTTTAGGATGTTCATATCTTGTCCAGTAGATATAAATTTGTGATTAAAATCAGACATACTGTATGTTGACCCATGCAGAAAATCAATTATGCTTTGTTGCATTGACATGTTCTGAATAATGCGTTGTGGAACTTCTGCCTGTCTGGCCAATATAAGAAGCCTCACAGTTATTACATTTGAGTTTGTAAACCCCAGAATATAAGAGAATTATGTTGATTATTTTGTAAAAAAAAAATAGAAGCATTATTGTTATTGGTTATCTCATTTGATGTAATTATCCCAATTTATAATAAATATAAATCCAGTAAGAATAAAAACCCTAACTGCCATACTAGCCTCCCATCGTCCCTCCATTCCCCTCCTGCTTCCCTCCACCGACTTCCCCGCCCTTAGCCCACATTCCCACTGATAGCCTTCGCTCCTATATTTTGCTCAGTGTGATGCATGTTACTGGAGTTATGAGACACATATGAAACTGTGCAAGGGGGGGAGGGGGTGAGTCCTATATGACATTGGTTCTTTTTCTTTTCTAATCTTCATAGAACTGTAGTTGATTCTCTTTCTTTCAGACATCTATTCTGACCAATATATTTGATCCGTACTGACAACCACACAAGCCTTTCTTCCAGGCCATTTTAGTTCACAGATCCAGTGTTATAGATGTCCCTCTCAGCCAGCATAACAATATTATTAAACATTATACCCTACAAATAATAACTCATACGATAACACATCAAGAATTTAATTTGTTGTATTTCATGGTACACATTGACATAGCTTCATTCTACTAGACGATTTTACCATATTTATACAAGAATATACCAAAGCAAAGAATGGTCAGACAATGGTTTTATTCTGAATATTTTAATAATTGTCATCTAGGCCTCTGTATTTTAAAGTATTTTATTTCATTTCATATTCTAAATGTTTTGTGTTTCAGTGTTTATTATTCAGTAATATGCCAATTTATGGTTAATGTAATGGCTGAGGATGACTTTGTAATATAAGGTTGAAACTAGTCCCTGTGATGTTTGCTTGATGATATAGTTTGTATAATTTTTAACACATGTGTATTGAATAGGTGGACCCTTTTCTACCTTATTATATATACAGTGTCAACTTGAAAGACCTGCACGAAGTCTCTTTGGAGGCCACATGCCGTTATTATAACAAGTACCTGAAGATTGAACGAAAGTGGTGTTAGTTCCTATCTTCAAGAAGGGGAATAGGATGATAAGTAAAAATTACAGAGGTATTACCCTTCTCTCCCATGACCCTAACATCATGAAGCTAGAGTGCAATACTAGAGCCCATTTTAGAAGAGTTTCATCATCATCATCATCATCATCATCATCATCATTGAGCTCTTATACCATGCTGGTTAGGATGATTGCAGACAAGCCTTCTCCAATATTGTATGTCCAAACAGATTTTGCCTGTTAGTCTTCTTTTTATATAAGCACATGGTATTCTTGTGGTATTCATTCTTTGAATATTCCCAAACAATGAATTGAATGATAGCAAGTTGCCAACATCAGTGTTAGTCATCTTGTAACAGATGCCACAAAACTTAATTGCACTGTGTAAAATATGTGGAATGACACAAGGCACTTGATTTTAATATTTTGATGGATTCTGATATATATTTTCAAATTGTGCCTTTGCTGGCAGGACGTAGTGTTTACAGTGCACTATGTCTTCTGGTATGGGCTAGAGCAATACTGTTACTTTCATTGAACTGTCTCTGTCTTATCCTTGGCTTTGACAAAGTGAAAGTGACTGAGGTATGAGCGATGTTAGTAATGCCATTCCTTATGCAGCCAGTCCCTGCTATGAATGGTGTGAAAATGTTGCTCATAGGGTCAGTTAGTGCATGGATTTCAGTGGGCTTGGCAGACCGATATGTAATAGCAACTTCTGGCTCGGTGAGGAAAGCAACGGGAAACTACCTCACTCCTCATTTCCCTAGTACGCCTCTTCAGTGATGCCTAGGCCATCTATGACAGCTGATGGCGGAGCTGTTGAGGATCCAACCAGCCTTTGGGCTGAGGACTAAACATACATACATACATTTTCAAATTTCAAATTTCCTTTGGTTGTGGAATCATACACAACTTTAAACTGGGTCAAGAGTGTTAGGGTAATTTCACTATTCCACACTTTATTTTTTGTTTGGCACATTCACATTGCAGGGGGTGGGCATCCTCCACTTCAGTAGGCTACATTGGTAGGATAGCTAAGTTCATGTGGAGACTCAGTCCTGCGGATCCGATACCCTGGGTTACGGGTGAAAACCTTAAAGGCTATCTATGGTGGGGAAGTAGTTCTTTTGTACGGTGTAGATGGTGGATGAGGCAACCCATCTTCCTTAGGGTTAATTTGAGGACACAACTGCCTTGTGGTAAAGAGGGATGTTCAAAGGCCAGGGGGGGTAATTCCCAACAGAAAATTAAATTGTGTGATAGGCCTAGCAAGCCAACAGAAAAGAATTGAAAAAGTGTTGCTTTCAGAGTTAAAATGAGCCCGAGCCTCAGAATGTAGATCATGCCTCAGCTGCTCTTGGAACTAATAACGATCTTATGTCCAAAGATCCTCCAAGGGTCATAGTAATCGGCTTGGGATTAGAACCTTGAATATCGTAACCCTAACAGGGAAATCCAACGAGATCATGGATTCAATGAGGCGCAGACACATTCATATCCTCAGTCTAAATGAAAGGCTGCAACATGAAAGTGTTATGGAATGGATATAAATTATGTTGCAGTTGGAGCAATTAGTGGCAAGGAATGGTGTTGGTTTCATCCTTCATAAGGACATAAATAGTATCTCAGGGGTCACCTTCATCAGTGAGAGATTAATGAAAGCCAGTCTGTGCCTAAAAGAAGAAACATTAACCAGTGTCAGTGTTGGGTAGTAGTAGTAGTAGTAGTAGTAGTAGTAGTAGTAGTGGTAGTCAGGATGTCAATCATTCTTGTTGTACTACTAAATACATTGCGGCATATGTCAAGACCCTAAGGTGGTAACCACACTACAACACTCAGGAGGCTGTAAACTAATAACTTGCACGGCTTAAATTAACCCTTTTAAAGAACCTGAAAGGAAAGGATGCCATACAGTTAAATGACTTTTAACACAAAACAGAAAGCTAGAATTGGATTCTGGGGTGTCAGAACCTTGGGAGGGAGCAGTAGATTGAGGCAGGTTGTACGAGAAATGATCCTTTATAGATTAGACATCCTCGGATTGAGTGAGATTAGGCGGTTTGACTTTGGGAAAGTACAAACGCCCGAAGGCCTCACGTTCCTCTGTTCTGGAAGAACAAGAGTTGTTGCTGAGCGCAGAGATAGTGTAGGACTTATATTAAGCAAACAAGCAAATTGGAGACTGATCAACTTGTAACCAGTATCTGAACTGCTCATGGCAGCTCGGTTCCAAAGTAATATTCGCAATAAAACCATCTTCTAGTGCTATGCACCTACAGAGGTCTCTAATCTCGGATCAAAAGAGGAGTTCTACAAAATCTTTAATGAAATGATTAAGGGAACAAGTAAGAAGGATATTATTATAGTTGTGGGTGATTTGAACGCCAAAGTTGGATTAAGTAATGAAGGATTGGAGTAAGAGTTGGGTGTTCACGGACTTGGGGAAGGAGATGAAAACAGAGAAATTTTCACCAACTTCTGTTCAAATTATGACTTGGTTATAGACGGCACTATATTTCCTCATAAACATTGCCATAAAATTTCATAGGTATCTCCTGACAACAGTACCAAAAACCAGATAGACCACATTGCCATAAGGAGGAGCTTCTGACACTTATCACTTGAGGAACAAGAGACAAGTGGATGTCGATAGTGATTATCACCTTATGCTTGCAGAATTCCATCTGAAAATAATGGCAGCTCACAGAAAATTTGAAAAACCCAACAGACAATTCAGATTGAGAAATTTGAGGATGATAAAAAAAAAATATTAAAAAAAAAGAACAACTCTGCCTAGAACTCAGAAACTGCTTTGGGGCACTACCTTCAGAACAGATTCAGACATCGAAACAGTATGGGATAAGACAAAGAATGTTCTGCTTGATACATGCGAAGCAGTGCAAGGCTATCGAGAATAATAAAAGAAGGAATGACTGGCTATCTGTAAGTTTCTGGGATATTATTAAACCTAGAAGACCGAGCTCGATAGCTGCAGGCGCTTAAGTGCGGCCAGTATTCGGGAGATAGTAGGTTCGAATCCCACTGTCGGCAGCCCTGAAGATGGTTTTCTGTGGTTTCCCATTTTCACACCAGGCAAATGCTGGGGCTGTACCTTAATTAAGGCCACGACCGCTTCCTTCCCACTCCTAGCCCTTCCCTGTTCCATCGTCGCCATAAGACCTATCTGTGTCGGTGCGACGTAAAAAGCAAGTAGCAAAAAAACCTAGAAGATCTAAGAAATCTGAGATCAGAAGCTGGTTTAGCAAGCAACAGATATCCTGTTGCATTGTCCAACTAGTGCAGATATGTGAACAGCACTAAACCATCTGAGCAACGGAAAGGCACCAGTAGTCAATAACATTTCCCCAGACATTCTCAAAGTCGATACTGAAATCTCGGTCAGCCTACTGAAGCCAAATTTTTAAAGGTATGGCTGGAAGAGAAATTACAAAGAGAATTGAAAAGAGGAGTATTTGTAAAGATCCCAAAGAAAGGTGAAATGCGGATTGCAACAACTGGAGAGGTATCACACTGTTTTCCATCCCCTGCAAATTACCATCAGGAATAATCCTCAATTGAGTCAAGAACACATTTGATTGCAAATTGCGCAAAGAACAAGTTGGATTCCACAAAAATCGCAGTTTTATCACTCTCATAACCATTCTTTGCATCATTCTGGAACAAAGTGTAAAATGGCAGAGCCCACTATATTTCACCTTTGTAGATTTTTAAATATTTTATTTTGTGAACTGGAATGCAGTGTGGAATATGCTCTATGAATTCGGCATTCCAAATAAAATCTCCAACATAATTGGTGAGATGTATGATGGATACAAATGTCAAATCGTCCACGAAGAAAACATAAGTGAGCCTATCACAATCAGCTCAGGTGTTCACCAAGGTTAGCCTACATCCTCTCCTACATTGTTCTCACTCATGTTGGACCGAGTTTTGAGGAAGGCAGTGGAGGGGAAAAGTAGAGGTATACAGTCAGAGAAACTCAGCTTTTTTTAAGATCTGGACTTTGCTGATGACAGCTACTTACTGTGCAAGAAATTTGAAGATATGAAGGGGAACCTATGGAGTTAGAACAAGAAGCAGCAGCTGCTGGGCTTAAAATAAATGGTGCAATGACAAAGGAGATGAGAATCAGTGGTACTGCAAATAACCAGCTCACCTTATCTGGCAAGCAAATAGAGGAAGTTAGTTCTTTTGTATACTTAGGGAGCACAATGATAAAGACTGGTAGCTCAGAGGAAGACGTCAAGGCTCTAATCCAGAAAGCAAATAGCTCATTCGTTTTATCATATTCCATTTGGAAGAAGAGCAACTTCTCACGATAAAGACGTACGTAAATTTTTGCATCACACGGAGAAACATAGAATCACGGATGTGTTTTGGGGCTCAGAAGACGAGAGAACAAGTACTATTTCTTTGGTTGTTCCCCTTGTGACATGCACGAGATATTTATTGCATCCTTTCACTCCACCAACTGGGGAGGTAAAGAATTCCGATAAATCGAAAAAAGAAATCATTTTGTCTTCCTTCCACAGTGTTCAGAATTTTAATTAATGTTTTCCTGTTAAAAATTATGCACTGTTGCTTTATTTGCCGGGTCCATGGTGTAGGGGTAGCGTGCCTGTCTCTTACCTGGAGGTCCCGGGTTTGATTCCCAGCCAGGTCAGGGAATTTTACGTGGACCTGAGGGCTGGTTTGAGGTCCATTCAGCCTATGTGATTACAATTGAGGAGCTATCTGATGGTGAGATAGCGTCCCCGGTCTAGAAAGCCAAGAATAACGGCCGAGAGGATTCGTCGTGCTGACCATATGACACCTTGTAATCTGCAAGCCTTTGGGCCGAGCAGCGGTCACTTGGTAGGCCAAGGCCCTTCAAGGGCTGTAGTGCCATGTGGGGGGGGGGGGGTGCTTTGTTTACAGCCTCTCTTTATGGGTGTAGTATGTTTAACATCAACATCTTCCAAAAGCATGCCTTTCTGTCCATCAAAATGGCATTGTTCTTCCATCCATTTGACATACTCTGGTTGCCTGGTTTCAGTGTTGGTTTTTTTGCTGATGCTAGTTGCATATGGACCCCCAGCCCAAAAACATATCCGTGTTAAAAAACAAGATCCAACTTTCCAGTACCATGTGAAGTCAATTTTTCTTTACAGCTGTGATTCATGGGAGGTCACTGAACAAATATCACACACCTACTTGCTGTCTGCGGCATATCGTCAATATAAGATGGCCTGAAGTGATCACAAACAAAAACCTGTGGGAGGAAACCAACCAGAAACCCAGTGATGTGGAAATAAGGAAGAGAAAGTAGAGATAAATAGGACACACATTAAGAAAACAGGACAAAGCAATTGACAGGTCGGTCTTCGAGGAAGGAGGAAGGGTGTAAGACCTAGAAACACGTAGAGGCAAACAGAGAGGAAATGATGGGAAATGGGAAAACATGGATTGATGTAAAAGACCAGGATGCAGAACGTACAGAATGGAGAGCTTTCCTGGATGTCCATTGCTCCACGAGGAGAAATAGGAATTAGGTTAACTGTTGTTCGAGTCTGTGCTCCCCAACAGTGTTGCTGTGAAGACAAAAAACAAACTTTTCAGAAAAACTGGAAGACATCATTGATGAAGAGAACCTATGAAAATTAGGGATTTCAGTGCTCAGGTACGAACTGCCTCCACCGAACGCAACATAGAAAGAGCCAGCATCATTAAAGAATTGATTATTTTAACTGTTATGGTTCAGTTTTGTCTGTATTGACTTACATTCAGTCTATGAAAACACTTTCCCGTCTTGTCAGTACTTCATATTTTATTATATTACCTCCCATACATGTTTCAAGAGCTCATCTGCTCCCTTTCTCAGCAGTGCAAAACATCAAACAAAAATCCTTGGACTTGACAAATTTGCCAATACAGTCATCAATAAGATAAATTATACATAAAATATTGAAAATGTTAAAAGATCCCTTTTGTGTCTAAAATATTCACTTATCCTTACTATGTCATTTAGTAAAATTTAAAATTGAAAAATGACAAACTGAAAAAGCCCATTAAGTTACTACATACTAAAATTTGAAAGGCTGTCTGCTCTGTTCTTGAAAACTTCTCCTTTCCTTAAATCCTTATTTACACCTAAAAAAAGAAAAACATTATATTGAAATTTCTCAATCTGTAATTCAAATATCTTATTTGTAAAATTTATTCCAAAATTGTCAACTGACTTACTGCTGAAGGTCTAAGACCTTTCATATAAACTGGAATTTTTCTCATCTTAATCTCATCCGACCATGCAACCCATTTTTAACTGTCAAGTTACTTTGAAATAAACATCCACCAAAACAACTTTAGAGACATTTTTACAAAAAAGACGACAACTCAGATGAGTAGTGAAAATTTTTGTTACCTCACTTTCAGCTGGTACCAAATTTGTCAAAATTATAACAAAATTACACTTGTCTGATTTAAACAAATATGTCCTTGCTCCTGTGCTTGTTTCCATTAACCTTACAAGAACAGCTGCTACTTGGACGCTATGCTGCCGGTTATGTAATGTAGGGGACGGGAGGGGAAACGTGTCAATTACTGGAACTATTTCTTTTGCTGTCTCTTTCTCTTCTTTCTTCCTTATATGATTGTACGCTAATTTGTACATGGCCTTTTTCTTCATTCAGTGGTTAATTAAAATTATTCTCATTATTGCTTCTCTGGTCATCATATATACATATTTTCTCTAGAGCATCCATTAATTTCCTTTCGTTGTCATGTGCTGTATTTCCATGCCTTTATCTATTCCATAAAATCATGACTATACTTCTCCATGTGTTCGCCCATTGCTGAGAACATTTTGTGTCTTATTGCATTCATGTGCTCCTTGTATCTAGTCTCCAAACTCCCACCTGATTGTCATATATATTGCTTTCCAGAATTTTGGCACTTGATGCAATTTACTCCCGATTTGTTGAACTTACTAGACCTATTAACTTTATGTGAATTGAACAAAATCTCTTATTATTGTTTGTCTTAAACGCAATGTCAGTGCCATTTTTGTTAAACCAACATGAGTGTCTGTTGTGCAACACTCTGCACTACCAACCACCACAGAAACACGCAATAGGGATACATCCCTCCATATTATAACCGCCCGTGGGTCGATTTAATAGGGGTTCGCAGATAGTGTAAGTGTGCCTCGGCTGGTGTCAGCGGAGTTACATGAGTCTCCACTCATGGGCATGGACATTTGACGAACACCGGTTAGATCTCATTTTTGACTTAACATTACGCTCTTATTACTGTAGCAAGAATTCATTCCACTTAACCATGTAAGGCTATTCTAATTCTTAATTCAACAAAATGAAAATAGCGAGAGTCTTAGTTTCTTGGAAGGATATTCCAATTTAATTAGTCAGATGTAAATAGAAATAAAATAACAGTAATATTTACATTACAACATGATTGGAAAATAAGAATGGAATCGACATTGCATGCTTTCTATGTTTGAATCATAATATCATCAATCACATGTTGGCAAATAAACTAATTTAAATTCAAACTTGACTTGTAACAAATCCAACACAGAACTTGCTGAAGGCTTATTTATCATGACACATTAAAATATTTTACTATTTTTTTTCAATGTCTGCCAATCATAGAATTAAAGTAGTATTTTCACTTGTATTTGTCACTCATTAGTCCAAGATTTTATCTTTCTGTATTCCATCAATGTTATGACTCATCGCATGAATTAACTATCTAACAACTTGAGTATCCCTACTAACCTATATTCAACACTGTCACTTGTTAATAACGTAATCACATACTATTCAGAGACATTGCAACTAATTCCAACAAATAAATTAAATCAGAGCAGGAACAGCGTCTCCTGGAAAACTCATATCCACCGCACCTAAAATACAAAACATTTAACTGATACCATCATTAATAAATAAGAAGACTTGGAAACAATCCAACAGCATCTGGTTACACAGAGATTCTCCTGAAAAATTACGAAGATCTACTACTGTCTACAAAAATCCATACTATAAAGCAGCTACTTAAATAAATACTAATCATACACTGCTTCAGGTGACATAAACATTACTCAAGTATGAGACATCCCATTATCTTCATATTAATGTCATTTACTGTTGAAAATCCTCTATCAGTGATTATCCATTCAAATATGTAACATTTGCATCTTCACCATGCCATAGATTAATATTTTGATGACCGTACACGCGTTTCAATACTTATAATCTTCGGAACATTATTTAAAAGAACCTATCATCAAATCTTATCGCTTGTCTGTCCGACTCTTTGGCTGGACGTTCATTGTACTGATCTTCGGTTCAGAGGGTCCCGGGTTCGATTCCCGGCCGGGTCGGGGATTTTAACCTTAATTGGTTAATTCCAGTAGCACAGGGGCTGGGTGTATGTGTCGTCTTCATCATCATTTCATCCTCATCACGACGTGCAGGTCGCCTACGGACGTCAAATAGAAAGACCTGCACCTGGCGAGCCAAACCCGTCCTGGGATATCCCGGCACTAAAAGCCATACGACATTTCATCGCTTGTCTATTTCTGGTGCCACTTCAACTTCACATGATGAACATCTTAATTAATCATTCTCAACCTTAAATTCATTGAAACTCTCGAAGACCGCACTACACTCCCGTAATGCTTATTTTCAACAAATCACAAGCATTTCTATCCGAAGAACCATCTCGTCATCAAAAACGTGTTATAATCATCCTAGTATTAACCTGATGAAATACTTGCATCTTACACAAATCACACTCATACATGAAAATTATCATATAAGAAGACATTAAATTGACACTTGAATCACATCACCTCATAAGAATTATCTACGCAGTAACTCGTATGTGATTTCAATTATGAGGAAAATATTTCCTACATTCACAAACGATATTAAAGACATCCCAGAATAATTAAGACGAATGCGTGCTTTTATGAGTTGAATATTGCATGGGACAAATAATTCCAATATCTCCTTATTGAAAACTTAATTGCAATTATGGATATCATTGAATATTTATGATGATCACATTATGTTACTCAAGTTTTATCTTAATTATGTCACCTCTTGACAAATAAAAGAAAAATCTGCACTACCGCTATGCATTCTACATGACAAAATAGTGAAAAGACAACATCTTGGGATACTTATCGTTGATGGATTCTTGTAGCTTGTCTCCATCTTCTCATCGGGCTGAATTTTTAATGTTATTTTGTTTCACCATAGTTCCAGGCCTGTCAGGACACTAATCCTGTTCAAGCCCTCGTGGTTGATTTGATTATGGCATTACAGTAATAATCTTCCACCTTCGTGGGCATTCTGACCTGAAACTTGTACAGTCGGAATTAGTACAACGATATATAACGCACAATATCTTGATGTTAATCCTAAAACACTCCCCTTGTTTCTTATATTAAATGCTAGATCTTATTATTATTATTATTATTATTATTATTATTATTATTATTATTATTATTATTATTATTACTACGATTTCCTTCCATATTCCTCTCACAATAATTTCTCAAGTCTTACAATTTCAGCTAGCTTCCTTCTTAAATGTACCTAGCAGTTCTTTCTCTCGACCTCAAATCTCAATTTTTACAATATCATTGTTCATACAAGACAGAATCCTATTTAAATATTACAACAATAACATTGGTTTGCATTTTATAATTTCTAATAAGATCTCTAGTTTATAATTTCCTTGCCATCTGTTTTTGACATTTGAGGAATTTTTCTAAGACAACGTCACTCTCTTAATTAATAAATCGTGCAAAGGAACACGCTTAACCATCCACTTATATAATCTTGACGTGTACAATCAATTGTTTCATCAATGCCTTCTTGATCACTGAACTTGCATCTTTCAAACCATGGCTTCTGCCGTACATGCCATTGCTGGACCTGAATGTCACATATAAGACTTGCTTTATTCTCCCGCAGACATGTGATCTTTCATTTACTGGTTTTCACTTATTCACTAGATGATGTTTTTCTGAATATAATTATCTGATGACCACGAGGTTTTGAGCTTATAAATTTATGTCTTCGTCCTATTTCCATCAAAATTTCCTATTCAAATGAGCGAGTTACCTCGGCTGACCGACACAGTTGGATGTATAACGGTTGGACATATACTTCCATGTCATTTTCGTTGACCTCTTCTTTACCACAAACTTCAATGGCTCTATAACTGATCTGGACACCATTGGTAGGTTATAATACAGGGTTGGCGTCAGGAAGGGCATCCGGCCGTAAAACAGGGCCAAATTCATATATGCAACACAGTTTACACCCACAATCCCACATGTGTGGGAAAAGCGGTAGAAAAGAAGAAAAGTGTCTGTCGTGGAATGTTATTACCACCACATTCTTCCTTTCTTTCTTTTCTTTTTCCAAAGTTGGGCTGTGCTTATTTACTAACTCTTTTTTTGTCTACATATTTCTTTTCTATTAGCGATCTCATATATTGTATTCATTTCTTTTCATTTCTTCATTTCTTTTTCGAAAGCTTGTCTTTTTAAGGGGAATTTAAGGGCCCTGCTAATCGTACTGTAAAACGTCGCCTTCTTCTGCTGCCCTGGATGGTTGGAATAATTCCTAATAATAGTACTAGTAGTAATTTCTTTTCTAAAACCTGGTACTCTAATTCCCTGTTATTTTGACGTCTACATAGATCAGCGATCCTCCTTCCTCTGACTTCATTTTAAATTTGATTCTTTGTCTATTTCGTTCACCCTTTTTAATATTTCTACTGGACCTATTTTCTGTTCATCTACAGTAATGAAAACATCATTCACGTATCTCATCCATTTGATTAATTCTTTATAATTTTCTCAATTATCTTATTAGATTCCAAATAGTCCATGTTAATATTTGCCAGCATATCTGACACTGGGGAACCCATACCCTACCCCTTCTCCTGTTTGTATATTTTGTTATTAAACCCAAAATAATTGTTCTCTAATGTATGTGCTAACAATTTGATAAATTCTTCAATCTCCGTTTTACTTAACCTGCTATGTTCTGTTAAATTATTTTGTTTTTTGGAATCTGCCAACCAAAAAGTAATCCAAGTAAGTGCAGTCTTCGCCATTTTCTGGGATGGAGAGGGGTGCATCATGGTTGAATTTCTTGCACCCAGGGAAACCATCGTGCATTTTGCCATAAATACCTGGAAAATAAAATCGTTCTTCAACAGAATAATGCCGCTCTCACACTCTGCCAAATTTATTCAGGAGGATATTGGAAAAATGAGGTTTAAAGTTCTGCCACAGCCTGGCTACAGTCTCGAATGACACCATATGTCATCATTCCAGTTTAGTGAAGGAACAGATGCAAGGCCAATGTTATACGAGAAAATGGAGCACATAGAGAAATAGAAAAGGCAGTGCATCAATTTCTGCTGGCTGCTGGAATGGACTTTTGTTACAGGGACATTTCTGAGCTTGCAAAACGGTGGGAAAAATGTGTACAAAGAAATGGAGAGTGTATCAACAAGTAGTCTGTTGATTACGATAGTGTGTGTGGAGATAAAGTTCATTTACCAGATTTACAGGAAACCATCTGCCGCTCCTATAACAATAAAAAGCGAATGCTTGCACCCCCACTCCCATAAGCAGGCTGCATTTTACAGCTTGATTCACAGGGCCATGAACATTCCTCTTTCTAATGCTAATTGAGAAAAAGAACTACATTTCATCAAAGAATTAGCCATGATGAATGGTTTTAAACCTGATATGATCACCAGAATCATAGGTAAAATTAGATCAAAGAGTAAAACTACATTAGTTCCCGAAAAAACAAAACCAAAAAAACAAATTTCGCTATTTTTACTTTCACCAACCCACCAACCCAACTATTCACAATGTCACTCAACCATTAAAAAGGCACAGTATTAACACTGCGTACCGGACCCGCAACACCAACCGTAATATTTTTTCAATTCCAATTCTGTTAATACAATTTACGATAGATTCTCAAACTCGGGAATATATAGACTCGGATGCACACAGTGCAACTTTTCTTATATAGGGCAAACTGGCCGTAGCTTTAGAATAAGGTATTTAGAACATTATAATGCCTTGAAACACAAAAAGCATTCCGCCATGAGTATTCATATGAGGGACATGGCATAATTTCAGTACTATCGATCAAATACGTAAATAAAAGCGGTCTAATGACCGGGTATGAAAATGCTTACATTTCCTTGGACCAGTACTTTAATAAAAATAGTAATTTAAATGACGTCTTGGACATTAATAGCCCCATAATTGAGCAAATCTCCAATTTAATTGCTAACTTTGGAATCAATGCTAAAAATTTCACGAAGATTTTCCATTATAAACATGCTTTCAATCCTCCTGTAGTAACAACAGCAACAGTAGTCACACCTACGCCTCCTAGCACTGCATCCCCTCCATTGGCCGACAACCCGCGTAATGTCCCGCCTCCCTTCCCCTTCCCGCTATCTTCCCCGTCTCGACGTTCGCATTCATACAACACACGTAGCAGCAAGTCAGTGACCATCAAACCTCAGTAAACAACCAAGGGACTAATCTCCCATCAATTAACACACGGGTAAGCGCCTTCTGTTATTATTTCCTTACAGTAGTACAGCCTTTAAATTCCAGCAACTGACACACATACTATTCTTCCTTTTTTACAGGATACACCCGATTTATATTATTTTACCTAAGAGATCAGTAGTTCTCCATTTGAAGCCCAATATTATCACTACTACACAAAATATAATAATGTTTGAAACACAACACGAGGAAGTCCCATAAGGTTATTTACGCAGATCCAGACGACGTTTTATCATCAGTGCAGTTCTTTTTTCAACCAATTGAGCGAAGATTATTATGGTCATTGATTTATACGAACATTTAATCACTACATACTATAGTAACATTTCCTGTCATTCATTACACTTACATTTTAATTATCAATATTTGTTTTAATAGACATAATATAATCTTATTGATTATTTTTAAATTGTTAAAATTCATATTTTATCAATGTATATTAGACGTATTTTCGTTATATATACCAGGATCAGGGCCCTGACCCACCATGGATTATGTTATCTATAGCTGATGATGCTCACTAAGATTGAGCGAAATATGTCCTACTTGTAATTAAATGGTTTTATCCTAAATATAAAGGACTATTGTGTATTGGAAAGGTGGTTTTATTAATATAACTTCTTACACTATTATTTTGTCGGAAATCGCCCAGAGCAAATCGAGCTGCTTTTCTTTGGTTTTTTTCCAGTTCTTGAATCAAGTAATCCTGGTGAGGATCCCATACACTGGAACCGTACTCTATTTGGGGTCTTATCAGAGACTTATATGCCCTCTCCTTCACATCCTTACTTATTCTCTCTTCTTCTATATGCCTTGCCCACTCTCCCGGACGTTGGCGATCAGTACTTGACAGTGTTCTTCGATCTTCAACAACACGGTAGAGTTGTGCGACAGTTCATATTCCAGTTCAGTTACATCCTTACAACAACCCCTAAATACCCTCATAACCAAGTGCGGAGATCTGTACCCTTTATTTACAATGATATTTATGTGATTACCCCAATGAATTCTAGAGCAGAGATGAAAGTAAGGGCGACAAACCATCTCCCTGTCTTAACCCTGCTTTAATCGCAAATGGGTCAAATATTTCTTCTCTGAAATTTTCTTTGGATTTGGTGTTTGTTAGTTAATTTTATAATTTTTATTAATTTGGGATGAAGTCCAAAATTCCTTAGTATCTTCGTCATTGAAGATCTATGGATATAACCATCAGCTTTTTTGAAATCTACATAGGGTATGATTTGTGGTTTTCACCTTCTTTTGTAGACATCCATTACTAATTTTATCCCCAGAACACAAACCCTAATTTGGTAATATATAAACACAAACCCTCGTAAAATTTACGACTATTTATTTCCATGATGATAAAATGTAACTGCACACAAAAAGTAATATAAGAAGCCTGTATTAACATGTAAGTTATTTTACAGAGTGTTAACTCCTAGTTTTTCAAGTCCCTGGTGTCTCATTTACAGCAGTTAGTGCAAAGATTTGCTCTATGTTCCTTGCAATACGCGCGGTGACATTTGCTGCAGTATTTTGTCATCATTCGCCTTTTCTGAGCAGGACACATGTGACAAATAGTTCTCTTGCCAGTAATAACCAATCCTTTATGTTGGGTAGATGAACTATCACTTAGAATACCCTGCATAATTTCTTGTAGATGTGGTTGTAAGCTTGGTGTTTCCAGTCTCTTCGACATCCATGGCTTGGCGAGTTCTTCACTTAGACGTATGAGAAAGTCTTTTCTCGGCAAGTTGCGGCCACCTTGACGCTCATTATTGTTACAGTAGATAACCCACAAATTCACACATTTGCTATTCAGCATTCCATAAAATACACACAGTGACTACCGCCTGGTTTTCCGTCTACAACAATAGCAATTGCACTTTTGATCATGAGCATCCACTCCATACTTAGTTGCATTGTAATCCTCTACAATGTGTGGTTTATGGCTAGTGTCACTGAGAGTAGGTTGGTCATGAGCAGTGGACAATAAAACAACTACCTTATTTGGCTTTGCTTTGAATGAAACCAGAGTTTTATCACCGTCAAAGCAAAACATAGATGTGTCAACATTTCTCTTTCTTGTCGACAGTAGTTCTGGTGGTATATCAGGTTTATTGTTGCGAATATTACCCATTAACGTCAGTTTGTCCTTTAAAAGATCATCTGCAAGCTTTACTGAGGTAAACCCGTTATCTACTGTGACATTTCTATTTGATCCTCGTAGAGTCTTGGTCAGTTCCTTGACATAGAATTCCCCGAGAGGCATTCCATCTGTCTTTGTATATTTGCCTAGGTAAGGCATAGCATCTTTCACGTACTTGGTCTTTGTGTCAGAGGCCATTACTATTTTGATGCTGTATTTGTTGGGCTTAATCGGGATATACATGCGGAAAGGGCGTCTTCCACAAAAACCTAACAGTTGCACATCCACTCTTACAAATGGGTCTGATTTATAGCACGTTCTGCAATTGTGAACAAACTGTTCCCAGATTTCACGTATTGATGCAAAATAATCACTTTCCCTCCTTACCTGACGAGTTTCCTTGTCGTCAAACCGCAAGCACGATACTAGGAATTCAAACCTCTCCGAACTCAGGGTGGCTTTGTACCTAGTACCACACAAATCTGTATTGAACATTTCTTGGACTGACAGGTGATTATTTTTCAAAGCTGCAGTTAGTACAAAGATTCCAAGGAGTGCCTTTACTTCTTCCATGCAAGTATGGTTTTGTGTGTGTTGATGACTTTTACCTCAACCTCTTTCTAATTATTTCTTCATTTGTGTGGACTACTGTTGTGTTTATTATACTATCTGTGATGAACAAAGAAAATGAATCCAATAGGGGTCTGAACAAAGTGTGTTATGTTTCTGCTTGGAGTGCGACTTCATGACCGACTGGCAGGTTTTGCAGACCAGCGATGACCATTCCTTCCTTTTAGAATCTTCCTAGGAGCAATCACGATATTTACATTTCTCAGTGGGGAGTAAACATCTTGGTAGTCTTCATTTTCAGATGTTGAACTCGTGGACTTCTCAGATTCAAGTCTTCTGCGCTTACGGCCTCGTTGCACAGTGACAGGGGAGTCATGACTGCTTAGGATTATTTCCGTATTCCGTGCTGGTTTATCTTCTTCATCTCTATCTGTCAGTGTTATGTCATCGTCTGTACATTATCAACCTCTTCATCAGAACTAGAATCATAACACGAACCACACTCTTCCTCTTTTTTCAAAAATCAATGACACAACCTTTTCTCGGAAATTCGGGTTATCTCCTGGTATAATAATCATCTGCAATAACAATAACGGCACGCGTTACTTACCAGTATGTGTATGACAAGTTCCGTTGTTCTAAATACTTACTTCATTCAGAATAGTGCTGTCCTGTAACTTTGTTACAGAACTTACCTTGTTAAGCGTAGCATATGTAGTCGCAAATCGTCGTAAATTTTACGACACAAGTCTTTAATTTGAAATCAACATACTCAGTCTAACAATGCACGCACACTGACAAAGCTTGCGGTATTGTAGGAAGCTACTGAGTAGGACAGTAACGTGGCGCTAAAATCCTAGCAGATAGAGCCGTGTTGCCAAGTATGCATCGTAAAAATTACGAGGGTTTGTGTTAGAGCCGTGTTGCCAAGTATGCATCGTAAAAATTACAAGGGTTTGCGTTCTAGGGTTAATGTGATTACCTGTTTTGGGCAACTTCTCCAGGGCCTAAATCGTCCTTAGTATTCCCCTAGTTCCAGTTCAAATTGATCTTTACAACGAATGTACAGAATTCTTGACATTACTTTATATGTGCAATCCAAAAGTAAAAATCCTCTATAGTTGTCTTGATTTTTTCTTTTTTATATAATGAATGTATTATAGCTGTAGTCCAATGTTTTGTAGTTCTTCTTTGTTCCAGATTTTTGCTATGCATTCGTGTACTGATATTTTCACTGGTTCTGCTGCATATTTCCAAAGTTCTGCAAATGTTTGATCTTCTCCACTTGCTTTGTACTTTTTGAGCTCTTTCAAAGCTTTGTAGACTTCATGGATTGTGGGTGGGTTTATATTTTCTGCTGGTGTTTTATTTGGGTTTGTGTTTTTTTGAAGTAGTTCTGGGGGATCTTCGCAATTTAGTAATTTGTTAAATGTTTCTGCTAAAATTTCTGTATTTTTTCTATTGCTATTCTTTTAACATTAATGTTGGAGGATCATATATTTGTAGTTTGCTAAATATTTTGTAGTAATCTCTTAAGTTTGTTTTTATCTTTAGAAGTATATCTTTTTGGTATTGGTGTTTAACCCTCCTTATTATTTTTATTATTAATTTTTTTTTGTTACCTTTCTTTGTATTGTGACTTCCAAGTGTGATTCCTCTGTTTTTTAACTCTGATACCTTAACCAGGCTTGGTGTCTATTTTTAACATTTTTTATGATATTCATCGTTTCACCATTAGTGTTTTTCCTTGGAATTATTGGGGCTACCTGTTCAGCTATTTGTTTCAGATGTAAAATTATTTCCTCTAGATTATGTTACTTGTAGACTCCTAGTTTGTTATTTGTATTCCTTGTTATCTGTTTATAAGGGTCGCAGGTTTTCTTTTTTGTATGGGATGTTTTCTTTGTAATGGGGTGAATTTTATTTTTACTTTTATCAAGTATTAATCTGATCCAGTATCTGCCCCTCTCTGGTCTTTCACATTGTCGATTTCCCTGTGGTAATTCTTATCCATACAGACAGGATCCAGTTGCCGTTCTCCTTTTTTTTTTGGTCTGGATGTTTCCAAGTTTTGAACTTATTTGGACTTGTCTTGAGTATATTGACTTTGAGATCATCTCATAGTTTCTGCAGAATTCCACAAGTTTTATGCCATTCCCTTTGTTCTTCTTTGTGCTGGCCACTTTGCTTTTCCCTTTGTAAATGGCCATTTAAGTCTCCAATTAAAATGTTGGTGTGATTTTTATTTATGTTTGTCGTCATCTGATCTAGGAACTCCCAAATTCCATCCACCTCTTCTGTGTTCTTTATTATTATTATTTTTTAATAATTAATTCGGGCATGGGTATTTATTATTGTTTATAGTTAGTGTTGCGAGCCTGGGAGATTGTGTTTTGAAGTCTATTATGGACTCAATTATTTTGAGAATGACCACAAATCTTGTTGCAAATTGTGGACATTTGCTTTATTACTTTTTTTTTTTCATGGTATTCCCTTGTAAATTCTATATCCTTGTGATTCCATCGGTTCCTGATCAGTGTTTCTCATTTCTTGAACTCCGGTTATTAGAATCCCTTTGCAGTTCTTTTCGTCTGTCAAAATTTTGAGTTTCCCTGGTTGTATGATGGAATTTATATTGTGCATTGCTATTTTATTTATCTATCCTGTTTTCAGTGTACATTTTGATCTTCTGTCAGTCTTGGCTATTGCCAGGCAGTGGATTTCTCCTTAAAAGCCATGTTTGTCTTTCAAAGGTAGTCAACCTTGTGTGGAGCACCCACAGACGTTGTTGTGTGTTTGGTCTGCAAGAGCTGTTTTATTTTTTTCAAGTCCACCGGCAAGCCAGTGAAGACCCTCTTTCCTGCCACTTGGGACACACCATGTCAGAGTAACACCTCTCTGCCTGCTACGACAAGATATTTTAATTTTATTTTATTTATTTCTACCTCTTCCGCCCCTCATTCATCTGATGACCTTGTTGTTTACTTCCCAACGCACATATGATGGAATGAGTTGATGAACAGGTTGAGTGGCTCAGACGATTGAAGCACTGGCCTTCTGACCTCAACTTGGCAAGTTCAACCCTGGCTCAGTCCGGTGGTATTTGAAGGAGTTCAAATAGTCAGCCCCATGTCACTAGATTTACTGGCATGTGAAAGAACTCCTGCGGGACTTAAATCCAGCACTTCAGCGTCTCCGAAAACTATAGAAGTAGTTAGTGGGATGTAAAGCCAATACCATTAAGGAACATCTTAATTGGAGCTAAGATGGTGTCATCACCTCCAACTCGGAATGATACTGCACAGTAAGCCGTCTAGTGACAAACAAGAGTACCATTTACTATAGACCAGCGGTAAAGCATTCTTAAATTCAAACGTTCATTAGTAGAGAAGTCTTGCTCATGAACAGACAAGATTTTCTTCTGAAGAAATGGAGTAAAGTTTTCTGCAAAACGTAAAGAATTTTGCCTTGTTTTGTGACATGGCAAAAGCCCAAAAGCTCATTATCGTGTTTTGTTATGTTGTATTATTATGTTGTATATTCTGGTGGCAAATAAAAACTATATAATTCAGTAAGGTATGAGAAACGCATTAAAAGAAGTCCCAAAACAAAACTAAACAAGAACATAGTAGAAAGCAACAAACAAACATTCAATTAATTTTAAAGTGATATTTCACTTAAATGTAATCATGGTCTTTAAAACGATGCATACATCCTAAATCGTGTACTGAGTGAGTCTTCGTGGGTTAATTATGTTTAATATTACAAGATAATCATTTAAATTTTGTATAAGAATTACTGCATTACATTAATTTCTTGTATGTGTTTGCTATTCCATTTATTTTTCCAATGTCATATCTCAATAATTCTCAAGTCTTAGTCATCATCTCCCGTTCTCTAAATGAGTTCACCACTATACTGTGTGTTACTCAGTCAGAAGCTCTCTCATAGTATCGAAAGCATGCAAACATGTTTCTTTGGTATGTGTGAATGACTTTCTGTTCTGTTTTTTTTTCTTGCAGAGGTTTTGTCTCCTAAAGAAAACCACAACCTTGAAGATGAAGCTAGGAAACCAGTAACTCCACCACTGAAGGAAAATATGCCCCTCAAAACACTTCGATTTTCTGATGATGTTGCTCCATCTTCCAAAAAACCTGTCAGAGTCACAATTCGAGAAATTTCTTGTCCTCAAGTTATTATTACATCTGCCAATAACTCTATCAGATAGGAACATTTAGTTGTTCCAAGGAAGAACAAGGATATTTTGAGTAATCAGTGAAAGAGTATAATTATAGTGTTGGGGTGAATGCCTCAGTAAATCAGATGAATTCTATTTTTCTGTGTTTTAAAAAGTTTGTTGAATTATTGAGTGATGTTTGTTGAAGATTTGAACATTAAATATGTACTTGTATGGTTTTTTTAAAATAGTGTACTGGTAGTCCTTTTATTGTAATATACGTTACTCTCTAAGTAGACATGTTCTGTTAGAAAAATTCTGCCTCTGCTATGTTGTACCCTTGTAATACAGCCACATCTCAAAGTAGTCTGGTAATTAATTAGCATGATGCATATGAACCTGACGCAAACAGCAGTAACAAACGTTGCAGTAGTTCTTGAAGGTAATGCTTCTTTTGTAGTTGTTACATCAACTAAAATATACTACAGCAGTGGTTCCCAACCTTTTGTGGCCCATTTCCCCTTTCTGGAGTTTGACTAACACCTATCGCCCCCTTTTCATTTTCATTGCATGCCTAATTTTAATTTGAAGTAAAGTGTAAATAATAAGGCAGTTTTATTATTTTAAACAATTTTACTACCATATATTAAAACAACCAAAGCAGTTTTAACCGGTCACTATTAAATAAAGCCAGGCTGAGTGGCTCAGACGGTTGAGGCGCTGGCCTTCTGACCCCAACGTGGCAGGTTCGATCCTGGCTCAGTCAGGTGGTATTTCAAGGTGCTCAAATATGCCAGCCTCATGTCGGTAGATTTACCGGCACGTAAAAGAACTCCTGCGGGACTAAATTTTGGCACCTCGGCGTCTCTGAAAACCATAAAAGAGTAATTAGTGGGACGTAAAGCAAATAGCATTATTATTATTATTATTATTATTATTATTATTATTATTATTATTATTATTATTATTATTATTATTAAATGAAATAAAAAAATTAAAATGTACCTTTTTACAGGTTTTTTAAGAAGAAAGAAGTAAAATAAATAACTAAGATCATTGACATACATTTAAAAACAAGAGTACATGTTTCCATTTTTAATTGGAATCTGGAAAATTTGAGAAAGTTGACAATTAAAATTTGAAAAAATAAATGAAAATTTGAGAACTTTGTTATTTATTCTCTTTACCTTTCCAGTTGCTGCCATGTGCTTGGTGGATTTCAGTTAAAACTTGAATATCCGGATTTATGTTCCTCAAGTTCAGGCGCAAGTCTCCTTTGAGGCAAATGTCCAACATATTTCTATGTTTTGTGAGGAGTTGGACAACAGAACTAAATCCTTTTTTATCTAAATATGTTGACAGGAACAAGATGAGAAGTGGTTCAGTTTTCCCACACAGTTCTCCCATAAGCTTCACCCAAGCTAACTCATAACCGCTCTGCTTGAAAATGATTTTCGCCTCACAGTCATACCTCAGATGCAGAAACTCCGTCTACAAAGAGTTATCAAGCTTATCCACAGCTTCAAATGAGAATGGATCTAGAATCCAATCTGGAATGTGTAACTTGGTCCAATCATCAAATCTTGATTCCATGTCAGTTTTTTAACTGGTCAAGGTGATTGGTAAAAATTAGGATTTTGTCTTTTGGGAGTTCAGGAGTCCTGTTATCTGACGCTGAACACTTTTTAACGGTCAGAAACTGAATCAGCTGTTTACGGCTAATGTTTACCTTGTGAATATCAAACTTGGCGATGAATAATGAAATAATTCCTTTGGCCTTGATAAGGTTCATCTTGTTTCCTTGAAGCCTTACATTGACTTCATTAATTTTTTCAAAAATATCTGTAAGGTACGCAAGTTCCAACTTGCGTTGCTTCAAATTCTCACTTAAAACAGGATCAGACATGTCAAGATACTCAGTAACCATGTCAAATAATTTGAAGAAACGGTGCAAACAAGTTTCCGTTGGAAAGCCACCTCACGGCCTTACGTAGAAGCAAGCGTTCGAATTCCTCATCATTTTCATGGCAGTTTTCGGAACAGACGGTCATTGAAGTAATTATCTTTGATATTGTTGACACCAGTAATAACCAGCTGTAGGGTTTCATACAGGACACCACTCAATTTTTTCGCAACTAAGTGTTGACGATGAGTGACACAGTGAATAGTGGCCAGTGTTGCCAACTTAGCGGATTTTCCGTTAAATTTGGCGGAATTAAAAGACTGACTGTGGAGAAATATATCGTTTTAGCGGACAGCGGATTTTTTGGCGGAATTCTCGATTTATTATAGCGAAATTTAGCATTTTATCCATTTTACATTTTTAAAATTTGTACTCCAGTCTGTCTCCAAGCAATTCCGTATTTATTGCCAAGAGCAAGCAGTCACATGAGGAAAACATGTTATTTGGATTTGATGTTATGAGATAATGGTATCATAAATTTGTAATGGGGAAAGATTACTTATCTCTTAGTTGACGAATGACGACAGATAATGAAACTGGGAGAGAGTAGCATTTATATTTATGCTATGAAGGAAGACCATTTAATGAACTGGCCTGTTCATCCCCTTGAGGTAGGGGATTCACTAGTTTTGCACCCGGCAGTAAAACGCCTAAAAGTTTAGCTCGCCAGCAGGGGATTAATCCCAGTGAAACTCACAGATCAGGTGAGTGCAGAAATTTACTTTTATTATTATTATTATTATTATTATTATTATTATTATTATTATTATTATTATTATTATTTATTATTACTCATTTTTATTGCTCATTATTTTAGATCGGATTTCTTGGCGGAATTTTCGCGGATTTTTAGTAGTATTTAGCGGATCTTGAAAATATAAGTTGGCAACACTGATAGTGACGACCTGTGGCACTTCTTTCTTAAGGTGGGCTAGAAACCCAGCATGACGACCTGACATGGCAGAAGCATAGTCTGTTGCACAAATGCTCGCGTATTTTAGGGGAATCTCTTATCCCTCAAAATAATCCTGGACCACTTCAAAAATCAATGATCATATCAGTGATCAAAGTTCTAGCAAACAACATTTCCTCGGTAATTTCCTTTCATTCATCGATAAACCTCATATGAGCTAATAAAATTTCTTTGTTATCAATCGCAGTTGGTTCATCAATCTCCAATGCAAATTTACTTTTTTTTTTTTTTTTTCTCAACAAATTGGTAGCCATATCATCAATTCGCCTAGAACCAGTATTGTTGCTCAAAGGAACCGATTGACTTATTACTAGGACCCTCCTCGCCCAGTATGATTTCAACATTTTTTTGGTAGCTGGTGAAACAATAGTTTCGCCAATTGTGTGAGAAGACCTATGACAAGATCGGTTGCTCGTTTTTTAAATAATTCACTCACATACGCTTTACCTTTGAGGTGTTGAAAATAACTAAGTTCTTTATTTGCTTTATCACTGTGTACTCTTGATAAATGATCTTTCATTTGCGAAGGCTTCATGTCTTCATTACTAATAAATGTTTTATCGCACAAAAGACAACGTGAAAAGTGCACATTTTGCGGTGATGCTGTAAAACCGAATTTTAAATACTCAGCTGAGTATTGACAACACTTCTTCTTTTTTGAATCCATTGTGCATGAACTTCTACACTTCAAAATAATGCACAAAATCAGAAAAAACAGGCAAAAAACTGATGGTGAGGCACACGGAGGCTAGTTTAGACTGAAGACGAATGTAGGTTAAGTGCAAGTGTGTTGTGATGGCTGGAGGGGGAGGGGGTTGAGTCACCAGTCGGCCGCGCTGAGCAACAACAGGTTGTAGACTGTGGAAAGGGGTGAGTGCAGTGAACTCGCCGGCTGAGAATAGCCAGTGACTTGTGCTACCCGGCAACTTCTACTGTAGAGTGCTATTTTAATTTTATCCCCTTTGAATACTCATCGCCCCCTGACAACCCAAATCGCCCTCTCGGGGGCGAACGCCCCCAGGTTGGGAACCACTGTACTACAGTAAAACCTGCCTTTAGTGAAACCTTTTTTGAACCAGAAAACTGTCCCTATTGGAAAATTTTCCCGGTCCCATGAATTATGGTAATCATGTAAGTTTACCTGTATTTAGCAGAACCTGTTCTGACGTGAAAATGGAAGGAAATTTTACAACTATAACGGAAATCATCTGTAAATTTCCTTCCTAACCCTTTTCAGTACATGTGTATTGCAAATGAACCGCACCTGGGCGACTGGAGCAGGACGATGATGATGATGATGTATTCCAAATGGATCTAAGATGACCGAGAAACTGATTGCTACAACAAACTCTTGAACAATATAATTATTGTTGCATGATATAAACTTCATTACCGTACATATCGCCAGTCTGAATTGTACTGATTGATTGATTGATTGATTGATTGATTGATTGATTGATTGATTGATTGATTGATTGATTGATTGATTGATTGATTGAAAATAAAAGTATGATACAGGTCCTCCTATTCAATACCTCATAACATACTTCATCTATAGAGATGTCGTTTTCACATTAATTAAACATGTTCCAACCCACATTTTGGGTCATCTTCAGTGGATTCCAATCTTAAGATAATTATATACATTACAATTTAATAGTTTGGATAAGAAGTTTGGACATTGGTACAGTGAGTCTCATCTGAATTCTAGTTACTGTATGTGCAAGTAAAACATAGTTAAATATAATATGACAAGATATAATTCCTTGTCTTGAGTTTTTTAAAAAAGAAACCTCTGTATGGTTAAAACTCTTTGAATTCTTCAGTCTTGAGTTAAACTCCTATCTTAAAATTTCCATTGTAACCACTTGTAGCGTGACATTAGGAGGTGAGTGGCATATTACATTCTGTCATCTGCACAATGCTGATTGAGTACTGTCAGTCCATGTAAACTGAAATGAGGATAAAATATGTAAGTTAATGTATATTAGGCAATAGGGTGTAAACGACGTCCCTATAGATGAAGCATATTATAAGTAAGGCACAGAAGTTCATGGCCTAAAAAACTAAGAAATATGCTCTTAAAAACTTGAAAATATACTGGCAGTAGACAAGTCAGGCTAGTATTGATATTAATGAACTTACATTTATTCTTTGGATGTTGAAGGAGAATTGGTCCCGCTGTCAATGCTGAGTGATGAATTGCAGCTCACAACCATCACTTTGCACAAATTTTCAACTGAAAAACATCATCTGTTGTCTCGCAAAATAATTTTGTAACATGAAAAACTTCTTTCCACATCACAATATGTTATTGGGGCATATTTAAATGTTAACTGCTCCACAGAAAGAGGCAAATCTCTTGGTGTGACAGATGGTTTACCTTCGAGAATGTCTTGAATGATACAGATGTTGATTCCCATAGGGAATCTGAAATATTTGTTCCGAATGAGTAAATTTATTATGGCAATATAAATGGTCCGTTATTGGACATTATAAATTTTCCAGCTAATTCATTCCTGGTTGCCAGCGTTCTGCCCCCGTATGCTAGGCTTGGCTCATCACTTGGTACCTAGCACACCTACCAAGACGCATGGCCAGTGCATACGATGCAGGCCACTACGTAGGCTAATTGTAGCCACTGACAGTACCAATGCACTTTAAGAGACTTTGTCTCATTATCAAAAATTGATGCCTGCTTGGCCATCAGATGATACAGATCTTGATTCCTGTAATCTGTGGTGAGACGGAAAACTGGAACTAAGCATTGTGTGTTGCCTTTATTTGAAAATCTTTGTTTATTAATATCTTTGGACAGTATGAACAGTGCAGGATGCAAAAGGTATTTTGAAGTGATGGCTGTATTCAAATATTATGTAACTTGACCAAATGTTAATTTGATGTTCATAATGTGATTGAGAAAATGTAAAGGTGCCTTAGCTGGGCAGCATCCTATACCGCACGTGCGGTTTCCAATGATGAAATTTTTGAAGTTGTAATAGCAATGTACCAGAACTTGTGTAATCGCTAACTATCTTATAACCATATATGGTCATATAATTGGATTGGCCAAAAGTACGGGCGTTCCAATTGGCGAAAAGGAACGGGAATCTAGTGGAATTTGATATTATTGGTCGGTTGTGATCGGGCCATTTCCGGCCTTTTGCCGGCTTCGGGAAAATAATGCGTGTGCTAGGCGTCATTTACATCTGACCGTCCTTGAGTGCGGATGCGCTCGAGGAGTTCCCCTCGGGAACTCCAGCTTTTCGCAGTGCTATTTTCATTTTATTTTCAATGTTTTCTGATTTCATTAGATTAAATTTAATTCCTTGGCGGTTCGGTATTTTCTTTCGTAATGTCATTTTGTCGTGTACCGGCCTCCCCAAGGACTCGAACTAGCGGACTGCCAGATGGACGGCAGCCGGGATTCGCAGCCGAGACTCGAACTCAAGGTGTCCAGGGAAACAAACTAGTATTAGAATAATAATCATCGATATGAGACACCTTGTAGTATCTGAGTAATTGTATAATAAGTATAATAATTATGGTCAGAATTAACATTTAGAAGGAAGAAGTAACTTTTCAAGAAGTTACATGTAGTGGAAAGCGGCTTGTGAAATACGCTTACGAAGGCTTGTTGACCAGAGCGGAAGCTTGTTTATTTGATGTGGGCAAACAGAGTTGGTATGTGAACCGGGCGGCCGGCGAGCCGCAAAGGGACAAAGCCCCAGTTCAATTGCACTTTAGAAAAACAAGGAAGGATGAGTGCAAATTGAGACAGAGACAGTAGTGCCTAGATGGCAGCACGTACTGTAATAATTATTGGAGAATGAGTGATTGAAGGCGCCACCGACTAGATGAACAGTTTGATAGTGCCCATAAGACCCAACCCCTAAGGTAGCAGGAAGGGATTGACCTTTGAGTCCAGGAGCGGAGATATAACCCTAGGACAAGATGGCGCGGGGCTCTCTCCCAAGCAGTAATCCGTAATTTTCAGGACGAGGCTCTTTTCGAGCAGTGAATCGTGTCAGTAAGATATACGTGCTGCAGGGCAAAATTCAGAGATACGCGTAGTAGTAGAGTAGGCGTGTGGAACAAGCTCGCTCTCTCCTCAGAACGACATATTCAACTTATAAATACTTGTACATAGTAGACTTACTCGCCCTAGGAAATAAAAGGCAGCGGAGATGATCAATTCTTTCATTTCGTGAGTTGCGGGAAAGAGTCACACTTACAGTTACCTCCCTACTTCCGCTCGGCAGGACAGGTAATACTTCAACATCCAACGGCCTGGTGACCAACCTACAAGAACGTCTCTAAGGACATGTAGGTCACGACAATTTAAGTTTTAAATTTAACGTGTCTGAGTTTACCATAGATTCCCGTCATTTGTAAGTCTCGCCTGTTTTTTTTAATCAATAGCCTATTCATTTGTGTTTTTGGATTCGTAATTGTATCCGTTCGTCAAATATGTTAAGTATCAGCTGCTCTGCCATTTACTTTCCTTCTTGTGATTTTTCATTTGTTATTTTTAATATAGTTGTGCTAGAGGGTGATTCTTGTGAACCATTTTCTCCCCCATAACGCCATACCTTCCCATGGACCGGATAGAGCTCCTGCATCTTCCACAATCCTTTCTTAGTTGTCATTTTAGGCCTATAAATTATTACCTGGAGTATTTGAAAGTTATTCGTCATGCTTCCAAGTTAGATGTGAAATCACCGCTGTTGTTTTGATGTTTTACCTATTTCCCTATTTATATTAAGTTCCAGTAGTATTATTTTCCGTGTTTATATTATTACTATTTCTTTTTTGTATTATTATTATTATTATTATTATTATTATTATTATTATTATTTGTATTTGTGTACGCGTCGTCTCGAACAAACTCTACTGTTTTGAACGTAAATCACTCACTTGATTAAATAACAACATTTATTACACTTACGACAATTATATAACACATTATAAATACATAATATTGGGTACTGATGGGCGGATGCCCTCGATAAGTCAGTCACATTTCAATATGTCAATTGGTTCTTACAACATACCACGAATAACATAGTGTGGGTCGCAAACGATCCGCTGGGCACAAACCACAGAACAATAGTACTTTAACGTATTTTTGCATGAAGATGGTTACAACACAAGGGATTGGCAGAAAATGTTCTAAATTATTATTTTTGAAACAATGTCAACTATTCGGAGCACATTTAAGTCGTTTATTCATTAACTAATTAGCAATTTACATTTTAAAATACATTTATTTCGTTTTTTCAGGCAAAATATTTAACTGATGCTGAAATTCTGTCAGAGTTTGAGGTATTGACTGCCAGCGATATTCCTGGAACATTAGTGGATGTTTTTATCACTCCACCGGATGTTACGGGTCCAATATAAGACGCCGATTCGGGCGACGAAGATGATTGCTGCAATCCAGACAAAACGAGTGGGTCACAACTAGGGACTGAAGCACAAGACTATTTATCAAGGTGCAAAAGCTAACGAAAAACGCTCTAAAGATGTTGGCCTAGGGGAAAGCGTTGTATTGAAATTCTGCTATGTTTTATCTAAGCTTTACCCCAGTGTATGCTTCTCTTTTTACTGCAATAAATGTTTTACTTGCCCAAAGTTGTTGTCGGAGTTTAAAAAAGCGAGGAATGCAATGCACTGGCACGGTTCAGGCTAACCGGATGGAGGGCTGCCCATTGCCAGATAAGTAGACGATGAATGAAAAAGAAAGGGAATACTTTGCAAGTGCAGTTGACAAAGAAGACCAAATAGTGGCTGTGACATGGAAAGACAACAACGTTGTGAACATTTTGTCAAACGAGCCTGGCGTAGAACCTATTGAAGAAGCTGGGCGGTACTCATTCGCGCAGAAAAAACCGTGAAGATACCGCAACCCCATTTTTTCTAAGTACAACAAGAACATAGGAGGAGTAGATCAAACAGACTAGACGTTGTAATGAGCAATGCTTGGATTTTGTCGAGATCTCACGCCATGAAGCTTGACGTTCTGGCGATCCGACGATTCATTGTGACCAACTTGTTAGAGAAGAATGGAACCTCTCCTCGCAATGTTAACACGAGCGCACCATTGACTGAAGCCATGCAGGAAAGCCACGGGGGTCATCTTCTGGTGGACAATCAGCCCGGCGATGTTGTCGCGTCAGCAAAAGTAAAACTTTCCGAGCGTGCCAAGGATGTGCTGTTGCCTTACACCATTATTGTTTTGGAGAATTTCACAAGAAGTAAAGTGCACTGTGTAAATGAGAACGTATTTTTAGTTTCGTAGTTTTAGTAGTTTTGACTGAATACTTTTTTAATTCAAGACAAAATGTATTATAATAATGATGCCGAAGCCTGTTGTGCCATTTCAGTTCTGAGTATTCAAAGGAATGTGTAAGACTGACTAGGAAACTCGACTGATAGTCTATTTTATATTCTTAATGTTAAATGTTAACGTTAAATTTTGATATGTAGGCCTAGTACTCTTTACATTTTTAAGGAAATATTCCTTCTCATGGCATTTAGTGAAGAGCGACTTCTTATCATTTTTTATGTGCTTTATAATACATCAGTACTTATATCTGTAGTAGATATGTCATTTTCATTTTTCAATAATGAGTCATAAAATACACCAGTTCTTCTTTTATCATTAAAAATATACCATGATGAACCCAAACATGAAAATAGCCAAAGCCCATGTTGGAGAGATTCCCCTGGGGTCCATGCCAAGTGAGTCGTTTACGACCCATGCTATAATTTTTAAACAACAACAAAAATATTTTTTAAACAATTTTCGGGGTGTTTTTGGACATAAATAAACTGATTCCAGCAGTCAAAACCATAAAATTCGAAAAAAAATTCTTGGGCATAAACGGGTTAAAACACGGAATACTTGTGCTGAGTGGTTCAGATGGTTGAAGCGCCGGCCTTCTGAACCCAACTTGGCAGGTTTGATCTTGGCTCAGTCCGTTGGTGTTTGAAGGGGCTCAAGTACGTCAGCCTAATGTCGGTAGCTTTATTGGCATACTTTTTCAAAAGGTAAGTCAAAGGTTGCACCTTTGCATCACTAAACATTTTGTTGTTTAATAAGCAATTAACAAATGTTGGGACATGTTTCGTCCTTCTCGATGGAAATCATCAGCCGAAATAATTGTAAGAATAAGTAAAATAGACAAATACAAATTATAATATGATTCGGGTTACCGAATACGTCAGTTATCAATGCACGATAAAAAAATTCGAGAATGATCTCAAAATATTGGAGCACATATGTTTGGTTCTGTTAAGATGAAGATAAAGATGTTAAACACACGTGATGCTTACAATAGAATATGCTAATCAAGCTCTTGAGGGCGTGATTATGTTGATAAACCTTCGTTATGTTGTGAGGCAGGCGGAGTATTTGACTGTAAGTATGTTCCTTTGTGAAAAATTGTGTTGTGGTTGAGTATTCCTAGAACAAAAAAGACGGCTGTTAACAACGTTAAAAGTAGGGTTTGTAAAAGGACTCCTGAGGGACTAAATTCCGACGCCTCAGTCTCTCCGATAACCATAAAACTATTTAGTGGGTCGTAAAGCCAATAACATTATTATTATTAAAACACAAAAAAATTAGGAAACACAGGACTGGATCTACTATATCCAGAATTTATATAATATACTGGGAAGCATGGAAAAGAATAGCTGAATAATTATTTCAGCACCATCCAGGCCCTGGGAACAAGGTCGAGCCGTTTAAGATTTCTTTAGCAATTCCCAAACAATGTAGTCATGAAAATTAAGGATTCATTAATGACATTTTTTGCATGAATTGACTGGTAGTCTGTATCTTTCAGTCAATTGTAATGCTCAGCGTCTGGTTCAGAATTTTGGAATACCTATTCTCATCTGAACTAAAGGAGTAAATGCAACGAGCTAGAATAACATAGAGGGGCTGTATACCTGACATCAGCGCTCCCTGCTTGAAGCAAGTTGATAAGGGGCAGCCATGTTAACGGTTGTCAAAACAAAGGGAATTGGCGCGAGAGCATATGTTGAGGTGACAAGAGAGATCGTGCATGCCAATTTAATTCCCTGAGTTTTAAGAAGTGAAAAGATAGATTCTCGCTTTCAAGAATGCCAGCCGTAAGCTCAGCGTATGGTTGTACCAATCGGAGTAATAAAACCAAGGATATATCGTACTTTAAGTAAGTATTACTGAATTACAGCCGAGATTCCTTTTTGTAATTTCTGTTTGTAATTAAATCCATTTTATTGTTTACCTAGCGAAAGTACGGACAGCCACGGTAATTATTTGTCGAATTTTGTTTCAGATTTCGTTTAAAGAACAAGGAATTAACTGAACAATGCGTTGTGAGGGCGAAAGGAGATAAATGGTATCCCAATCAATTCAGTTGCTTATGCTCTGTACATTTCCAGCCCTATTTAATTTTCAGTCACATTTACAAATAAAGGAAATGGAACGCCCACCACCAAGAAAACGTAACCACAAAAAATCACTTATTTCGTTCAAACATACACCAAGTATGGTAAATACAGTATTTTACTGCTGTTTTTGAAATGTATACAGCCTTTATTGTAGATGTCTGTTGCCTTGGTTTTTAAAACTAGGCCACACTTCATAATGGACAACTTTCAAGCTAGTAATCCCAGTATGATATGGTAATGGGAGAAACATGATATCCACCCTATATTATAATAAATAATTACACTAAACGATTGTGGTAAAGTATTCATGGGCCGCCTCTGTGGTGTACTGGTTAGCGTGAGCAGCTGCCACCCCTGGAAGCCCGGGTTCGATTCCCGGCTCCGCCACGAAATTTGAAAAGGGGCACGAGGGCTGGAACGGGATTCTATCAGCCTGGGGAGGTCAACTGAGTAGAAGTGGGTTCGACTCCCACCTCAGCCATCCTCGAAGTGATTTTCCGTGGTTTCCTACTTCTCATCCAGGCAAATTCCGGGATGGTACCTAACTTAAGGCTACGGCCGCTTCTTCCCCCCCCCCCACAAGGCCCCTGTTCAGCATAGCAGGTGCAGCCCTTCCTCACATTTGTATCCCCCGACCCAATGTCCCACGCTCCAGAACACTGTCCTTGATGTGGTCGCTGAGTCCGTGGGAAAAACCAACCCGGGAGGGTAAACAGATTAAGAAAGGAACACAGTACTCATGAGGATGCAATAATTTTAAAAATATGAACAGAATGAGGTTGTAACCTATTATAGGTCCCTATGATTTTAAGGTTTCCTGTCATAAATATTTATGCCCATCGTTTTTATTCTAGTTTACGCTTAACCACAACAGCCAAGCAGGGTAACGCTCTTGTTCCGATTTCGAGGACTATTCGTATGTCACTGTGCGATGATTTCGAACTACCCTACAATCAACTGATCGTGATGTTGGCCTCGTGCCGCAATATGATGAAGTGGCGGTATTCGCTTTCATGCTTCAAGCTTTCGGCAACGGACTTTAATTCTCCCCCCGCGATTCTAAAATGCGCATTTTCTACACTTTTCGTCATTTAAAGGCCATGCCCCCTTGCTTGTGTGACAACAGGAAACATGGCGGACGTTCGTTCTATTAGGTTCACCCAGGCAGCGCTTCCGCCTCTCTATGTTATTCTAGCTCGTTGAGTAAATGGCATAAATTTTGTTTATCAGGCAGAGTTCAGAAATCAGCAAAGTTGCTGTGATAAGGTACCTACTGGTTCAAATTTTGTACATCAAAAGATTGTTCCAGAAGAGTCTACACAAACAACAATAGACTGAGCAACATGGCTGCACAATTCAGACTGTGTAGCTATTAGCTTGCATTCAGGAGATTGTGGGTTTGAACGCCACTACCAGTAGCCCTGAAGATGGATTTCCTTGATTTCCCATTTTCAAATCAGGTAACTGTTAGGGGTTTTACCTTAATGAAGGACAGGGTCACTTAGTTCCCAAATTCCGAGCCTTTTACTATTTCAGAGTTGGTTAAACCACTAGCAAAAAAGCTATTGTTAACCTATCAGTACCTTATAACACAATGAGCTAGATGGCCTATTGCTTGAACTTTTTAAGGAATGTGCCTTAACCAATAACTTGTGCAGTAGGGTACGTGCTCACCAAATGTTGTTTCAGGGTTAGTGCTGATTAGATAATAATCAGATAATTTATAATAGAGTTGTGCTCCCTCAAGAATACCGTATGTGTTCCTCTACAATTTATGTACTAGTGACATGCCTGACGCAATTAGTAACAAATGTTGCTATCTTGATGACTTAGCAATAGCTACTTAGACTACAATGGTAAATGGAGGGGAGACCGTTTGAACTCATCTTAGAGTAATTTCTTGTAAACAGTTGAATAACAAATTAATAGCTCACATGAACTACTACCAGAAAATACAGTCCTCAACAAAAGTATAGCATAAATTATTACGATTTTACACGATATATGCCATGACACTTCAAACATACTTTCGGTATGCACTGTAGGACAATGTCTGAGACTAAACTCAGATCAGTTTCTATATTTTTCCACTGAGAGGCATTTGTTGTACCTGTCAGTTTAATATCACTTGTAAAGTCGTTCGTTTATAGATAGCACGTGTAGGAGTGAGGTAAACATGGCAGTAGCACCCATTTCTGCTATTGACCACATTCGACTCGTGGATTTGCTACAAGAAGGATGGTAACAAATGGATGATGCTGTTCATATTGGAATAAGTCAGAGTGATGTCTTCAGAATTTGAAAAAATCAGAGAGAAACAAACAGTTGCTGATTGACAATAGACAGGATGCATGTGCAAAATATCTTGCATATCATAGGCTCACTGCTACTACCATCTCGTTTCACCAGGATATTCTGAGGGCCACCGGAGTGAATATGTCACATCAGCCAGTGTGAAATCGTTGGGCTGATATCAAGAAGGCATTTTCCAAAAAATACTCTGAAACTTAACAATGGAGCAACTCACGTGGGGCAACAACACGTAACCCATAACATCAAAAACACTGCGAGCATAAGTTTTTTGATGCGGTTTCCATAAGCTTACACTCATACAACAGGAGCATTCTAGTCTGGAGATGATCTGATAAGAGATGGAACAAACCACTCATCCTGGAAAGCCGTCAGCAGCAAGGGGATTCGGTCACGTTTTGGAATGTAATCATATTTGGTCAACATATATGTCTAATTCCTATCTTGGCTGACATGACTGGTCTGCTTTTCAGAGACAACATCCTTCAACCTGTAGTTAATCCTCTGCCGCCCAAAGCATAGTAATGCATACTGCGGAAATTAAGACACTCCTGCCCATAGTGCTGTAAAGCGTACTTGTACTTTTATATAAAATCAGCTTCATGGTCCGTATCGCACTTCAACAGATTGTTGTTTTTTATTTCCACCTTGTCGATAAATTAGTTGCTTATGGAAATTTATTGGTTAAAAGTGGTACATGTTTAGAATATGTTTAACATATTCGGCCACATGACATTGTTTATATGAAAAATTCACGTATTGACGAAGTATCAGTGCTTTGAGAGAAAGTGTCCTAATGCTAATTTTAAGGACACTTTCAAAGCATACTTGTGATACACTTGTCTGGGGTTACGTGTCTTCGTCTCTTTTGCTTCCACGTTGGGCGTCAAATTTTTCTTGCGCCATTCCGAGTCCAAGTCTCCTAGCGTTCAAGAAAAATCCACGGTTATGGTCGGTGAGCACCTCAGGGTTTATAGCAACACATATTTACGTTAATTAAGAGAGGATTATCCAACGTAACGCTTCCATTCATGCCAGACAAATTTGACGGACGTTTCTATCATAAATCAATTGCAGTTTCAGCAAAAATATGTTCGCTTTGCCATAATCTTAATTTACGCACTATATTAAAATCTATAAATAATAATAAGTTAAATCTTATTATCATTTACTTAAAAAGTTAAATAAGATAGATAATTTAAATGTTTGCTTGAGGTTAGAAATTGTTGTTGTATTTAAAAAAATTTTTTAGAGTATTTGTTCAATATAACATATTCTGTCATAATATTCATTGAAAAGGAAAATACACTGACTGACAGAGCAAATGCAACACCAAGAAGGAGTGGTTGGAAAGGGATGAAAGTTGGGGAAAGAACAGAGACGGTACGGACGAATAATTGATGTTTATTTCAAACCGATATGCAGGTTACACAATGCGCACGGCATCGACTCAGTAGGATGTAGGACCACCGCGAGCGGCGATGCACGCAGAAACACGTCAAGGTACAGAGTCAATAAGAGTGTGGATGGTGTCCTGAGGGATGGTTCTCCATTCTCTGTCAACCATTTGCCATAGTTGGTCGTCCGTACGAGGCTGGGGCAGAGTTTGCAAACGGCGTCCAATGAGATCCCACACGTGTTCGATTGGTGAGAGATCCGGAGAGTACGCTGGCCACGGAAGCATCTGTACACCTCGTAGAGCCTGTTGGGAGATGCGAGCAGTGTGTGGTCGGGCATTATCCTGCTGAAACAGAGCATTGGGCAGCCCCTGAAGGTACGGGAGTGCCACCGGCTGCAGCACATGCTGCACGTAGCGGTGGGCATTTAACGTGCCTTGAATACGCACTAGAGGTGACGAGGAATCATACGCAATAGCCCCCCAAACCATGATGCCGCGTTGTCTAGCGGTAGGGCGCTCCACAGTTACTGCCGGATTTGACCTTTCTCCACGCCGACGCCACACTCGTCTGCGGTGACTATCACTGACAGAACAGAAGCGTGACTCATCGGAGAACACGACGTTCCGCCATTCCCTCATCCAAGTCGCTCTAGCCCGGCACCATGCCAGGCGTGCACGTCTATGCTGTGGAGTCAATGGTAGTCTTCTGAGCGGACGCCGGGAGTGCAGGCCTCCTTCAACCAATCGACGGGAAATTGTTCTGGTCGATATTGGAACAGCCAGGGTGTCTTGCACATGCTGAAGAATGGCGGTTGACGTGGCGTGAGGGGCTGCCACCGCTTGGCGGCGGATGCGCCGATCCTCGCGTGCTGACGTCACTCGGGCTGCGCCTGGACCCCTCGCACGTGCCACATGTCCCTGCGCCAACCATCTTCGCCACAGGCGCTGCACCGTGGACACATCCCTATGGGTATCGGCTGCGATTTGACGAAGCGACCAACCTGCCCTTCTCAGCCCGATCACCATACCCCTCGTAAAGTCGTCTGTCTGCTGGAAATGCCTCCGTTGACGGCGGCCTGGCATTCTTAGCTATACACGTGTCCTGTGGCACACGACAACACGTTCTACAATGACTGTCGGCTGAGAAATCACGGTACGAAGTGGGCCATTCGCCAACGCCGTGTCCCATTTATCGTTCGCTACGTGCGCAGCACAGCGGCGCATTTCACATCATGAGCATACCTCAGTGACGTCAGTCTACCCTGCAATTGGCATAAAGTTCTGACCACTCCTTCTTGGTGTTGCATTTGCTCTGTCAGTCAGTGTAGTTAACTCAGTTTATCCTCAGCGGATCACTTTAAAAATAACATAATTCAGATTAACATAAGTCTTCATAGATTGTAACTTGTTCAACGAAATTAATCTTTTATAAAACAAAATTGTCTCTCACAAATTCAAGAACTAGCTCCCTAACCTTGATGTATTAAATTATTAAGAAATTATAATTTTAATAAAAATATATTGATAATAAGATTGAAATGATAAGATATCATGACGTTGTGAACAAAAGGTCTTGATATTAAGAACGATCAATCAATCAATCAATACTGATCTTCATTTAGAGCAGTCGCCCAGGTGACAGATTCCCTATCTGTTGCTTTCGTAGCCCTTCTTAAATGATTTCAATGACATTGGAAATTTATTGAACGACCCCCTTGGTAAGTTATTCCAATCCCTAACTCCCCTTCCCATAAATGAATATTTGCCCCAATTTGTCCTCTTGTATTCCAACTTTATCTTCATATTGTGATATTTCCTACTTTTAAAGACGCCACTCAAACTTATTCGTCTACTAATGTAATTCCACGCCATTTCTCCACTGACAGCTCGAAACATACCACTCAGTAGAGAAGCACGTCTCCTTTCTCCCAAATCTTCCCAGCCCAAACTTTACAACATTTTTGTAACGCTTCTCTTTTGTTTGATATCACACAGAACAAATCGAGCTGCTTTTCTTTGGATTTTTTCCAGTTCTTGAATCAAGTAATACTGGCGAGGGTCCCATACACTGGAACCATACTCTAGTTGGGGTCTTACCAGAGACTTATAAGCCCTCTCCTTTACATCCTTGCTACAACCCCTAAACACCCTCATAACCACGTGCAGAGATCTGTATCCTTTATTTACAATCACATTTATGTGATCACCCCAATGAAGATCTTTCCTTACATTAACACCTAGATACTTACAATGATCCCCAAAAGGAACTTTCATCCCATCAACGCAGGGATGGGAAGGAAAGGGGGAACTGTAGAAAACAGGTGGTCTCATGTTCTAAGGGGAAGGAGAATGCAAGCTAAGAGCTCTATTCAGGAACAGAATTCAGGACAGGTGTCTGTGATAAATCGGTACGAGCTATTCCAGGTAGACCAAGAGAGGGAAGATGAACAAGGAACTGTTGCTGAGATGTGGGGAAGTAGGAGGAAGGGAGAAGATAGGAAAGGGAAATGTAGAGTAGAGGATAAGACAGGTGGAACAGTGTCATGGGAGGGGTAAAAGGGAGGAGGAAGTAGTTTCCGGAGCTATCATGAAAGATAGGGCTGGCCAGGAAGGGAGGGCATCAAAGGAGGTGGGTAGGACTGAGGCTCTAGTCATGGGGGACTCCATGGTTAGACACAAGGGGAAAGTATGTGGACGAAAGGGAACCATGGTAGAGTGTTATCCAGGAATTAGGTTGAGGCATATGCTGAGAAAAGTAGAAGAAGAGGAGGAGGGGAAGTAGAAGGATGTAGTGTTTCACGTTGGTACCTACAACGATAGGCAAGCTAATCTCAGTACCAACACACTTGGGAATGTGTGGGATCTGGTAAATGCAGCACGGGTGAAGTTTAAGAAAGCGGAGATTGTTATCAGTGGAATACTGCGTACGAGGGATACTGACTGGAGGGTGATTGGGGATTTAAAAGAGAGAATGGAGTGGGTATGTGGGAAACTGGGAGGGAAATTTCTAGACCCTAATGGGTGGGTAGGAGATAGGGATCTGCGCTCAGATAGCATTCAGTTAAACCGCAGTGGTACGTATAAGTTAGGAAATTTGGTCAGACGGTAATAGGGAGGTACATTCAGGGAAACGGGGTTATCTAGGGAGCGGTGATGAGGGTACAGAAATCTGGAAGTCAAGTAGGGATGACATAAAAATGTTAGTGTTGAACTGTAGAAGTATTGTAAAGAAATGAATAGAATTAAGTAATTTAATAGATATATATTTACCAGATTGTAATATGAGTTGAATCACGGCCGAGAAATGATATAAAGGATGCAGAAATTTTCTCACGCAACTGAAGTGTGTATCGTAGCGATAGGATAGGAATGCTGGGAGGGGGAGTTTTCATTCTGGTGAAAGAAGAATTTGTAAACTACGGAAAAGTTAAAGAAGAGAAACATGAAATTCTAGGTGTAAGGCTCATTTCCAAAGATAATAGACAACTTGATATTTTTGGAGTGTATAAACCGGGAAAAGGTAGCGCTGACATGGATTCAGAATTATTCGATAAGAAATCAGCTATGTGGGAAGCGACATGGAAAGGAATGTGATTAAAACGGAGATCTTAATTTACCAAATGTCAATTGGTAAGGAATTGCGAACGACAGAAAGCATGACCAACAAATGGCGAATAAGCTAATATGAGAAGGACAGCTGATTCATAAAGTGACGGAACCAACTAGAGGGAAATATATTCTGGAGGTGTTGCTGATAAAACCAGATGAGCTCTATAGAGAAACTGAAGTAATAGAAGGTATTTGTGATCACGAAGCTGTTTTTGTCGTAGTTAAAAATAAATGTGATAGAAAGGAAGGTTTTAAAGGTAGATCTACTAGGCAGCACCATATGGCTGATAAAGCAGGCATGAGGCAGTTTTTAAAAATAAATTTTGATCGGTGGAAAACGGTAAATAAGAATGTAAGAATGTAAACAGACTCTGGATGGGTTTAAAGAAATTGTTGAGGAATGTGAAAAAAAGGTGGTAAGGAATGATAAAGACCCACCTTATTATAATAGGGAAATAAAGAGACTAAGGAGGAGGTGCAGATTGGAAATATATAGAGTTAGAAATGGCTGTGGAAGTAAGGAGAAATTGAAGGAACTTACTAGGAAATTGAATCTAGCAAAGAAGGCAGGTTAGGATAACATGACGCCAAGCATAATTGGCAGTCATACAAGTTTTAGTGAAAATGGAAGGGTATGAACAGGTACTTTACGGCAGAAACAGGTTCCAAGGAGGACATTCCAGGAATAATTAATGAACAAGGAAAGTGTGTGTGTGAGGATCTTCAAAAGGCAGAAGTATTCAGTCAGCAGTACCGGTATGTAAAGATTGTTGGTAACAAGGATAATGTCCAGAGAGAGAAGGTCACTCGTGCTAAAGAAGTATTAAAATTTACATATGATAACAATGATATTTACAATCAGATACAACATTTGAAAACTAGAAAATCGGCTGGAATTGATAAGATTTCTGGGGATATACTAAAGACAATGTGGTGGGATATAGTACCATATCTGAAGTACTTATTTTATTATTATTTGGTTGAAGGAGCTATACCATATGAATGGAGAGTTGCTATAGTAGCCCATGTATGTAGAGGAAGAGGTGATAGATATAGAGCTGAAAATTACAGGTCAGTGAGTTTGACATGCATTGTATGTAAGCTTTGGGAAGGCATTCTTTCTGATTACATTAGACATCTTTGCGAATGAATAACTGGTTCGATAGAAGGCAATTCGGTTTTAGGAAAGGTTGTTACACTAAAGCTCAACTTGTAGGATTCCAGCAAGATATAGCAGAATTTTTGGATTCAGGAGGTCAAATGGACTGTACCGCGATTGATCTGTCTAAAGCATTTGATAGGGTGGATCATGGGAGACTACTGGCAAATTGAGTGCAATTCGATTAGACAAAAAAGTGACTGAATGGGTTGCTATATTTCTAGAAAATAGATCTCGGAGAATTATAGTAGGCGAAGCTTTATCTGACCCTGTAATAATTAAGATGGGAATTCCTGAAGGGAGTGTTATTGTACTTTTATGCTTTCTTATATATATAAATGATTTGAGTAAAGGAGGGGAATCAGAGGTAAGTTTTTTTAAGATGATATTCTGTATAGAATAAAAAAACACGTTACAAGGTTGTGAGCAACTGCAAAACGACCTCGATAATGTTGTGAGATGGACAGTAGGCAATGGTATGATGATAAACGAGTTTAAAAGTCAGGTTGTGAGTTTCACATATAGGAAACGTCCTCTCAGAATTACTGCGTTGAAGGGGTGAAAGTTCCTTTTGGGGATCATTGTAAGTACCTAGGTGTTAATATAAGGAAATACCTTCATTGAGGTAATCACATTAATAGGATTGTAAATAAAGGGTACAGATCTCTGCACATGGTTTTGAGGGTGTTTTGGGGTGTATTAAGGATGTAAAGGAGAGACCATATAATTATCTGGTAAGACCCCAACTAGAGTATGGTTCCAGTGTATGTGACCCTCACCAGAATTTCCTGATTCAAGAACTGGAAAAACTCCAAAGAAAAACAGCTCGATTTGTTCTGGGTGATTTCCGACAAAAGAGTAGCGTTACAAAAATGTTGCAAAGTTTGGGCTGGGAAGAATTGGGAGATAAATGACGAGCTGTTCGAGTAAGTGGTATGTTCCGAGATGTCGACGGAGAGATGGCGTGGAATGATGATTGTAGACGAATAAGTTTGAGTGGCGTCTTTAAAAGAAGGAAAGATCACAATATGAAGATAAAGTTGTAATTCAATGGGACAAATTTTGGCAAATATTCATTTATAGGAAGGGGAGTTAGGGATTGGTATAACTTACCAAGGGAGATGTTCAATAAAATTCCAATTTCTTTGAAATCATGTAAGAAAAGTCTAGGAAAACAACAGATAGGGAATCTGCCACCTGCCCTAAATGCAGATCAGTATTGATAGACTTATTGATTGATGACACCTGTTATCTTGACAGGTGTCAAAAAGCATCTGTATTGTAAATTCCGTGCCACTACGGGGATAAGGTGGCAGCAATGATGTTTAGCGCCGTGAAGACGGCAGCAGTGAGGTTAGCGATGCGCTATTGTCCATGAAAATGAGGTTAGGATACGTTAAGTTAGTGAATTCGAATTCCACTGTTGGCAGCCCTGAAGATGTTTTTCTGTGGTTTCCCATTTTCACATCAGGCAAATGCTGGGGCTATACCTTAATTAAGGCCACGGCCGCTTCCTTCCCAGTCCTAGCCCGTCCCAGTCCCATCGTCTCCATAAGACAGATCTGTGTCGGTGCGACGTAAAGCCAATAGCAAGAAAAGATGATGCTTTGGTTATTCTGCTTAGAATTTTTTTGTGATACACACACCACTGACCTGTAGTGATCTAAGCATCTGTACACCTAGAATAGCCATATTATAGACAACATTAATTCTTATTCCTTCGTTTCCATTCCAAATGATAAAGTAAAGACACGGATGAAGCGGAAGAAGTTCTCGCCACTGCTGCAGAATTTAAATTAATAAAATTATGTAATGGTTCCACCTATTTAATACATGTAAACTTAGTAATGTAAGGTTACATCACTAGTGGATCATAAACGGTACCGGTTCCGACCCAAATTGAGGGTCATAATCAGCTGATCACTTAAAAAAAGATAAAACAAAGCACAGATAAGTAACCAATAATGTATAATCTTTTCACCAGATGTAAATTCGTGTGGTGAGGTATAACATGTGACTGTGACATTGTGTTTTATAAGTTTCTATAATCTTGAAGAGAAGAATAAATATCTCGAGAAAACACTCTAGTAATCGTTACCGGTACCAGAAGTAATTTCATGTGGAGCAGTATAACCCTTGTGAATGTTAGCACTATTTTTAAAGGTTTTTAAATTTGAAGAGGAGAAGAATAAATAGCTTGAGGATCGATCTTGTAATCGTTACCAGACGTAAGTTAGTGTGGAGCAGTATAACACGTGTGACTATAGCACTATGTATTAAAAGCTTTTAAAATCTTGAAGAGATGAAAAATAAATAGCTTGAATATCAGAATTGTAATCGTATGCTTCATGTATAAAGATGTAGTTGATTAGTCTTGTAATCACCTTGTGTCTTGTGACATCTAGAGTGTGGTTATTGATACAGGGCGAACTCCAGAATGTTTCATGATAGCCAAGTGGAAGGAGATTGAGATGGTCTTCTCAACAGAAAACTTTTGTTTTGCTGACTTTATGATTAGGTATTAATTGAACCCCCATTCCATATACTTCCACAAAATACTTAAAACACCATATAGCATTCCCCGAAAAATTCAGGTCTTAGCGTGTGTTCCAATATTTAGCAACTCGATTGAGGTTAGGTACTGTAGATTTTCAGTTTTGAAGTATAATTTCATTGATCCCGTTTGTTGTGCCTCCTAGTTAGTTCGTGAAGTGCAAACATTTGCTTTTAGTCCTGTTTTAATATATAATTTGAGTTATTTTTGTGACTTTATGTGATGTGAGTAGCCTGCTTGATTCTTGTACAAGATGAATTTCTTTCATTCCAGGCTTAGTTTTTTTTTCAATGTTTACTCCTTTTTTGACAGTATGGAGTGAAATTAGAATTATACGTGTTCTTAGTGTGAAGAAATAGTATTATGATCATGAAATTCTCTCACACTGGACGAGCTGTTGCGAGTAAACGTGTGTGTGTGTGCATGTTTATGTGCTTCTTACCTGTTGCTTTGTAAATAAATAAATTCAAAATATAAACTGTGGGCATTATGCTGCGTTTTACATCTTCCTTTGCTTCTCCTGTTTTCCATTTCCATACATAAAAGTTGTAGGAAGTGTTCAGCGAACGAAAGAATGAGGTCATGTGAGATCTGATTTAGGTAAATATGGGCTTTTTGGAGTATTATATGAATTGTATTAACATTGTCAGTAATCAATGGTGCATTTCTTAATTAATAGATGTAAATTTACATTAAAATGCGAATGGCGAAACAACGATACCGGCTCGCGTAATAAAAGGAATGCCAACATACAATTACTGTAATAGAAATGTACTTTCCAAGTAAAAGAGGGGAGAAGCTTGTGATAATAATTCCCTACTGAAATGCCATCATTATCTCTATCGCAATTCACATTTTAACAAAGTTACTGTCATTATCCTGTTTATTATGTGGTAATATTGTGGTATTTATTTCCTTATGTTTGCAAAGGAAAAGGTGCAGCTATAGCTTCCATGACCTTGTTTATCAGCGATCTTTGTTATACAGGAGTGACGGATCTATTTCTCTTCCATGATCCTTGCATCAGGTTCGCACTTCGTACGGCGCGAGTGGAATTACATAACCATACAGCGCACGTACACAGTAGTAATATGTGACCGTAGCATCAATCGTATCATAATTCCAACAATCACAAGGTAAACATACACTCCGTTCATACTGTGGTGCGAACAGCACATATCAATCACATCTAAATCACTGAACAAATATTAAAAAGAACGCCATACCTGGAGCATATTAACGGCCAGGAATGGAGAAGGATAGTAATACAGGGTAAGTTTGAAGAGTCTAAAGACTATTCTATACGTCATAATCGCTACTTAGATATGCGTGGAGTCCGTTTTTATATAGTTCTCACAAGGCAACAACCAACGATTCAATTAAAGGAGATAAAATTAACATATCGTCGGAAAAATACGACCATCAGTGCCCAATATCTAGGGAGCTGCCCTGTCTAGTACATTCATGGAAGTTATCAAGTCATCCAAGATGAGGCCGAAAGAGGCCATTAGCAACAGCCGAACCGTAATAACTGGGAAGTGTCAGGTAATGCCTATTCCTTCTGCGATCTTCACAATTTCTTTCTCTTGCTTCCCATCTTGTAAGAACTTATGAATTTCCTTCAATTCCCTCGACACACCAATGAAATCGGTGCCATTGTCGCTGTAGATATTGCCAGGACAACCTCGATGTGAGGTGAAACGTTGTAGTGCTGCCATGAATGCACTTCTTGTAAGATCAACGGTGATATCGATGTGCACAGTTCTGATCGAAAGACATGCGAAGATTCCAGCATAAGCCGTTCCTGTTGTCTTAATTCGTCGTGTGCCTATTCGTATTCGGAATGGGCCAGTGTAGACTACTTCGACGTTCATAACTGCTCTAGTAGGAGTAATCCTAAATCTTGGGAGGTTTGCCATTTTCTGTAGAGCTGCTGGTTTTCTCAGTCTGAAGTATGTGTAGCATGAATGGATGGTGAAATATCCGGAGGAGGCTGAGCTAAGGTGACGGCAAATGAGTCTTACATTTCCCAGAGCATCCTGAACACCAATGGCAGGATATGATTGCCAAGCCCGAGCCGCAGATGTCGTGAAGAAACTAATTCAATCCCCTCGGAGCCGAAGGTAAAAGCCAAGTCTTTTTTCTTATTAAATTAAATTAAATACATATTGCAAATTGTATTATAATCATTCATATTTCTAGGTGAATAGATAGTTAATGGTTGTAGTCTCTGAAATATCTCAAATATCTTAGATTCTCGCGGATTAACGTAACTTTTGTGTCAGGATACATGGATAATATGTAGTCATCTGAATGACATAACCAATCCTTGGTTAGGAAATGTGAAGTGAACTATACGTTAGTGACATTGCAATGCCATTTAAGCATATTGAGAAGTTATCATATATGAATTATGAGATACATATAGGTAGAATATTGAAGGTTATATGAGAGTGATGGTTAATATCTTGTAGTATGAATGTTGAACAGTGCCATATGGAATCAGAGTAGGATAGTATATGGATATGAGAATAATATGAAGTGGTAATGAGATTAATTAAGAAGAGATGGAATTAATCAAGTGAATAAATGAACGTTAAGGGATTCCAAGCATCAAGTTAAGGTGTTTTTGAGGATTATTTGGAAGAAAAGGAAGAGGTATGATATAGTAGATATGAAGAAAGTGGTATTGGAGTATTAAATGAATATAAAGAAGGATATATAATTGTAATATGTGTTGCTACGTCCGTAAAGAAGGGAATGATTAATTATGAAGATAAAGAAAATAGCACTGAAGCAATGCAGCATAATTAATATTTATGATACCATGATGAGTAACCGTTGGCAGGTAATCCATACCCTACAACAGTGAGAACATTTTGTGAGGTTTATAATAAATCACGGCATTAGTAAATCATTGAAATGATACATTTTAGGGAATGTTGAGTAGTATAATGATTGAAATTAACCTACATGTCTACCGTAATGTTGAATATTCATTGAAGATTGAAGATTGAAGATTGAAGATTGATTGATTGATTGATTGATTGATTGATTGATTGATTGATTGATTGATTGATTGATTGATTGATTGATTGATTGATTGATTGATTGATTGATTGATTGATTGATTGATTGATTGATTGATTGATTGAAGAAGTACATGGCATTCATTCGCATGCATTCATAAATAATACCAGGAAGTTAGTTAATTCATAGTCTCTTCATGAATGATATTCTGTACATATTTTCGTAATTGACACCAGGCAATGTGTTTGAATTCAGTTATTTGTGTGAGAATATTTCTCATCAAGCACATTTATATGATTAATCTAATTTTGACGATTAATGAGACGAATGATACGTTTGTGTTGACAAGTGATATTAGGTGTTAATGTAAATATTAGCGCATATTGTGGCTAACTTGAGACTTATCTTTTTCCTGACGCACTGAAAAATATAATCCTACAATAAAGAAAATCTAATGCTCACCAAAATTTATTATGAGAAGAAGAGGATGCTAAGATATGATACTTTCCAAGGTGATTTGTTAATAATTTGAATTTAGGAATATTTAGGAATATTTTCTTTTTATGTGAATAACGGTGTGAAAATGATATGTGAGTTCATTTCAACAACTTCAATTTTTAATCATTATTTTATTTTTGTTGTTGTGCATAATTATTATATTTCAACCCACGATCCTGAGTGCTACGATGAAACAGAATTGATGAATTTTAAAATGAGATGGTAATTTCCACTCAACTACAATTTATTTTTCTTAATTTACTTAGAATTTAAATGAATTGTTATGATTAAGATATATTGGTATTGATATTCATCATCTAGTGTAAACATTACATATATTTTTGGTTTAAGGTAAATTAGGCATTATCTCTCTATGGAATTAATGATTGGTAGTATGGGGCGTCCTTCATTAATTGCGGCAGATGGAATATCCGTCGGTAAAGAATGAATTCGCTACTCTCCCGGAATTTACGTTAAAATATTTAATACGCATCTAACCCCGATAGTATGCTAGTTTGGTTTTCTTCGCCACCCGCCTTGGACGCAGGAAAGGCGCACTACCTTCAGTGGGATTATAATTACCTGGCTGCATTTCAAAGGCACGTTTGAAGGCCTTCCACTACTTGCTCTCCTCTCTGAAAGGCCAAGGCAAGGACAGCATAAGAAATATCAGCATTCCTGACGCCAACTTACAAGTAGCCTAAAACTTTCTAGTCAATTAATTGCAGCTGTACACATTAGGCAAATTGCGGAGACTTCACATAACATAAGTTCAACGGAGAGTGAAATACGCAAAGTCCTCAGTACACTCAAGGGCACTATAGACACTCTTAATGCTCTAAGACCACAAACCAAGTATCTTAGATTTACTTCTCAATGAACTCCTACTCTCTCTACTAGTCAAAAAACTAAGTTTAGAATTTGAAAAGGAGTATTATCATTCTGATGCAGTTTAATTAGAGGAGCTCATTAGCTTCTTGGAGAGACGCTGTCGGACACTACAACTCTTCTCTTCAATCCAACCACCTTCAGTCAGTCTTAACAATTAGCCCAGATTAGCGCCATGCTTGATAATACAGCAAACAATCATACATTTCGACAGCAGAGAGATGTTACACCTGCTTAGAAGCGCACAGACTGTATAATGTCCTGATTTTCTCAATTTGAGTTCTGATGAAACGTTCAAAATTGATCAAACTACTTTAGTCCGTCACACACTTGGAAGGCATGTAGATCCAATACTGCATGTAAAGGCCGGTCTCCACTGATTAACATTTAACAACAACATGTTAAATGTTAAAAGTGTTAAATGCTAACTGGTGACACCATCAGCATGTTAAATGTTAAATGTCAAAAACGGTTTCATTTAACATTGTGTCCACACTTAATAAATATGTTATACTTGACATCCTTTGTTTATATATAGGTAGTTCATCATATCAATTTATGGTAATACATTTAGATGGTGTCTAGTATTTTCAAATAAGGGCAATGGACTCAGATGAAGAGGAATTGGCCTTTGTTATTGCCACTGTTGCTTCTTGTTATGATTTAGAAATGCAGTTTTATTAGGCACATTTCCTCCACTCACTCTGCTCATTGCTTCGAAAGCAAACCACTTTGAAGTACAGGGTATAAACTTCGTCCGCTCCCGACTACCGAATTTTCTGAACTTTCTGCAATTCTCGACTGTACTGGGAGCGGAGGGACGCTAGTTTTTTTCGATATACTCGCGGGAACAATTATAGATATTTTCGAGTTCCTGGAAACTGGCGGCTTTCTTCGCTTTATATCTGTATTCCTCTGATGTGACATCCCACAAATAAGGCTTTTCTATTATATCATTAATTAAGTCCTGAGTCATCTCCTTCCTCTACTCCATTTCTGACTATATATTTTAGTATAGTGCAGAGAGAACGACACACGTGCGTGTACTGTATTTGTAGCTTATAACAAAGAGAAGGAGTGTTGCGGAGTGTTGTAATTATAATCCTCCTTCATGAGGAGCACGTCGTTTGCGTCGTTTATATTATGTGTTGGCATGAAAACATCATGGAAGTTGCCGAAGCTGTGCCGACAACGCACGGACAACGAATTGACTTGACATGTTTTCCACTCGGAGCGGAAAACACGCCAACATGTTAAAAGTGTTAACTCAACATTCTGAGTTAACATGCAAAGTCAATTGGAAGACACAATCACATTATACATGTCAACTGTAACATGTTAAATTTATCATGTTGGTGTTAAATGTTAAACAGTGGAGACCGGCCTTAAGGTATGCAAGAAATACCACCACAGAACAGAACGAACAGAATGAGGAAGCAACTATCACAAACAACACTATGGTACAAAACCCACAGAGTAACGACACACTCCAATCGTCGTATCACTCTCTCAGAAGAACTCCAAACACTCTGGTTCTTCCAAGCGCAGTCGCGGTTAAAATCAAGGACTCAAACGGATGATATCATCGCATGCGAGGCGTATTAGATAGCCGCTCCCAAAGCAAATTCATATCTGAGAAGGCGGTACAATAACTTAAACTAAGAACGACCGTTATATCCCTGAGTGCATTCCGTTGAACAAGTATCCGAAGCTGATTCATCAGTAAATGTAACATCATATGGAATATATCTTTTTCACGTATGAATACGCTTCGCCAACAAGTACGCACAACGTGTAATCAATTAAACCATATATTTTTCTAGAAAAGAGAACAGAAAGCTGATTATTAGGAATTTCAATAAGTCGGAAAACGTTTCTCTTAGATTTCACTTCACTGGATAGATGAAAGTACATGATAAGATGTTAAAATTACATTTATTACATCATTTTTAATGTTTCAAAATAAATTGAGATGCGAAATTCTTCAATTTATTCGCTCTCATGAGAAGTATGAAAGATAATTCGTTGCCTTAGTTTTGAAGTAGTGGCCTATTTCTTATATTCAGCACCCAATGAAAGGGAAGTACAACCGAAATAATAATGTAATTGGCTTTACTTCCAACTAACTACTTTTTACGGTCTCCAGAGGCGCCGAAGTGCCGGAATGTTGCCTCGCAGGAGTTTTTTACGTGCCACTAAATCTACTGACACGAGGCTGACGTATTTGAGCACCTTCGAATACCACCGGCCTGAACCAGGATCGAACCTGTCAAGTTCGGTTCAGAAGGCCAGCGACTTAAACCGTTTGAGCCGTTCAGTCTGTTTACACCCGAAATGATTATTTAACCCAGTGAACGTCCCTGGTTATGCTAACATAAAGTTGACATATGACATAGCAACATTCCACACAGTGATGGTAAACTTAGTAATGAAATGTTCAGACACTAAAGGCATAATACGTTTTACCTATTATAGAACATGAGTGTAAAAGCTCTATTGACTCTAAACATTAATATTTAACCACATCAACGAGCTTCAGTTCGGTGTAATCTGCTTGATAACGGATAACCACAGCATGAATCGGAAGGTCTTGGTAGTGTAAAACCCTCCGTTACAAACCCAGCTAATCCTTCCAAGTCACTATTTCTTCTGTGTGATAGTGTACATATTGGTCCATCTGCCACGGTTATAAATTTGGTTATACTCCAATATCCAGCTAAACATTTCAGCAGGCAAGGACAGATTATTGTAAAATACACTTGCATCTAAATCGCTCGACACTTTGAAGCACAGAGACACTGATGGAATATCCCATTATCAATTACAATCTTTCTAAATTTATATTTTTCGAGGAACAGGAATAACTTCACCATTTGGAATTAGAGAAATGTGTTCCCTAATCTCAGAATTATTCTCAAAATGATGTATGCACACTACAGTTTTTGTCATCGATTTCAAAATAATTACGATGCATATTCCTAACCTATTTCTCTTTTAATGTTTTATTCCGTAGAAAACTTAACTTGAGAGGAATTGTCATTGTTAGACTTAACCCTGGTTCACAACACGATCAAAACAAACATACCTCGCATGACTGCGTATAATTACAGATCATAAGTATAACCTTTCAATGATGTCGAGGTCGAGAGCGGAGGATTCATTGATAGTTATAAAATAAACACATCAAAGGGAACGGCACAGAAGTACGTGTATCGCCGGAATACGGCCAGCTTATGCGTTCCATCACGTATGAAAGCCGATACAACTCGCATATTAATGGTGAATCTTACGGAAGGAAGTAGAAAAATCAAGCTGAGAACCCCGTGGTATACAGAAGATTGAGTTAAGAATAATTCAGATCCAAAGCAGAGATCAGTAATGAGAAATTATGTCAACAGCTGTGAAGAGAAAAGGTCATACATATCATTTAGTCCTGGAAACGTCATAGCGGAGGCCAGGAATAACTTAAAATCATGCACGGTTAACCATCAAGAAGGCGTGTGCGATGTGACGTATCATATGTGTTGGAAGAGTAAATAAATGGTAGAATGTTTTCCTGTGCGAAGTTCTGCGAGTGAAGAGAGTGACTGTAGTGTCAAAGTTCCTCAAATGTCAGAAACATGTGTAATGGACATCATAATATGGTAGTTTTATGAATCATGAAATGCGAACCAGTTATTATTGTGAGATAATTAAAATTGAATTTTTTTGACAATGACATTGAGAACAGTTCTGATGTATGCTAAAAGCTGAGGAAATCTCTAGGATTTTGAGAGATCGTATAGCTTTAATAAGGTTAATAATTGATTATACGGCACCGATACATGTAGGCGAGTGTTAGTAAATGAAAGTGTGGATATATAATCTGTTTAAACACTGTCTAATAAACTTTGTACAAGTTTCAGTGTTGGAAGCCAGCAAGAGTGTTAATAATTATGACCCAGAACATCAATTAGATGGAAATGCGTGCTTAAACTAACTGGATCCCTGATGGATCCGAACTCTGCTGGAATGACCGAAATAACATAAAACAGATGTCCAGAATTATTACAACTTGAAGGATGGGATGAACGTCTGTCTGTTCAACGTTAAGTACCTATGTATTGTCTTTCCTTGTCCTATTTGTAGCAGCTTATTGTAGAGTTAGATTTTGTCATCACATACAGGTGACTTTTAAGAAACGACTTGAATAACCTAACGGGTCGGTTGTTGTTATTTCTGAAGTGTTGGTCTGACCGTTTATGAGATAGGATTTCAGCTTGCCGTCAGCGTTTAATAGGGTTAGGCGCGATTATGTTTCATTCGTTGCTCTTATACTAGTGAACTAATTGTGGAAGTTAATCGTGTTATGTTGATATCGAGTGTTTGCAGGTAAGTTCTCTGAATGTGTGTGTGTGTAATATTATTAATGTTGTGATCCTCGTATATGACTTGTTCAGCAGAACGTTGATGAAATGCTTATTCAGTAGGAATTGTGTGATGTTCATATGCGTGGAATTGAGGCTTTTCGATGCCTATGCTTGTTTTATTCGAGTAATAATGTTGATGTGGTGCACATTTTGATGAAATATGGTGAGCGTAGAGTCGTCAGATATTATGATTTGGTGCGGTAATATTGTGGATGAGATTTGTTGAATTGCATGCTACGGTGGTATGTTTAATCTTCGAGATGGTCAATGAGTCAGGATAATGTTGTTGAATGAAATGTTCGCCGCGTATTTTTAATATTGGATAGACAAGCGATGTAATATAAGGCTGGAATCTAAATTAACGTCGAGCGCATAGGATTTATCATGATATGAATTATGGCACGGCATAAACTGAATGAACAGACGAGCGGACGAACAGATAGGATCCTCGGTACTTAACACATCCGAACAGTAGATAGATGTATTTTGGGGTCGATGTCACCTGCTATTGTATGTTTGCACTCGAAGTATTGCTTGATGTAGTTGTTCGAGCATTAGAATTATTTTCAGCAAACATGGAGAGGAAGCTGATGCAGCGCAGACGTTCTAACACTATATTATTTGATTATGTCTGTAGTTAGCAGGTGTTGTTTTCGAGGTGCGGCAATGCTGAGTGTCCAGATGAGAGTAACGGCACTCTGATCATTTATTTACGGAATTATTTGTGTCATGGTTGATTAGTAGATATGGTTCCGTATTATGTTAGAGAAATGACCGCTAAGGGAATTCAAGTTGTTTATTAGCTAGGCAAATATTTGAATGACAGAATAGATAGAACGGGGAAGGTATGCTACGGGTAAAGGCGATTTAAAGATGAATGAACAAACAAAAAAGTGAAAGATTTATAATTGACAGATTTTCTTGAGTGACTAATGATTTTCTTCATAATGGAGGCATTTGAAAGACTGTCACGAATTATTCTAAGATTTGGATCTAATGTTAAATAATGTTTAAAAGATGGATTTCAGAATCAACAGAGTGTGATAGGATTTGTACAATGATATTTCTCCGTTATGTTGCTTATTCAAATTATTCTTATTCTATCTCCTTAGAATTATTTCATTAAAATTTAATGTCCTTCCAAACTTTTATTGTGGTTGTCATTTCTTGACTGATATTTAAGAGCCTAAATATAATTAGGTAGGGCGTAGAATCATTAGCTATCAATTAACATTTGATGAGATGTGACCGGTACTCGTCGAAGGGCTTGCCCTTGAGTGGATTTTCACGTGAACCGCTGAATTCTAGCCGAGGCCTAACTGAAGAAGATTATCGTTTACCGAACCCTACGCGTCCACGAACGGTCACATAAGTGTCCACTGACTTATATCAATACACTCGCACACTTATATTCTACACAGAAAGTAGCGTTTATCGTCAACTTTCTTGAAATTACACCGACGGCCACGTACGATAACAACAAACCAAAAAACTAATTTCCAACATATCCGGCTACCCGATTCGCCATCTTTGAACGACCGAGAGCAGCATTAAATGGGTCTGAGGATTGGAGTCGGTCATGCCTTTGAATCACAGAGACATACCAAATAGACTGGCAGCGCCTTATCTCGTAGCATTGGTGCTAGTGATGCTGGACATTTGCGGCCGCTGCCATCTTACGTCGCTACACATCCACTATAAACATATATATATTACTGTGTTACATGAAGTTTTGGTTTATGTTGTTTTTATTCACATTTCACTTTTATTTTCGGCAGACTACTGTGTGGTTGTATGGTGAATACCTGCGTAGTGTTCGGTTGTCGTTTTTCCTATTCACGAAGAACGAAGGAACGGGAATATCAATACACCGGTAAGTGGTTCGCATGTATTAATGTACAATTGTTGTCTAGTTTAATGCTATTAAATTTACTGTTCAAGATGCCTAATTATGCAAGAGACAGGGATAATTCATTCCGATGAATATTTGCTGGTATTTTCCCCCTCGTGTTGGAGTGCGGAATAATAATAATAATAATAATAATAATAATAATAATAATAATAATAATAATAATAATAATAATAATAATAAACCAAACAAAGAGTAATCATCTTTGTTGACTTCAAAAAGGCGTATGATTCCATAGATCGGCAAACCCTGTTCAACATACTAGAGGAACTTCAAGTCGACAGGAAAACGAGGGAATTGATTAAACTAACTCTGATCAACAAAACATCAAAAGGTAAGTTCTTGGAAGAAATTTCTCAACCGCTCGAAATCAGAACTGGTGTCCGGCAGTGAGATGGACTATCCCCACTACTATTCAATTTTGCTTTGGAAAACGTGATTCATGAATGGAGAAAAGAAACTAAAGGTATAAACATTGGCAGACTTCTTAAAGACAAAATTCACCTTGATTGTTTAGCTTTTGCAGATGACCTTGCGATCTTTTCGAACAACAGACAAGAAGCAATCCACTCCATAGAAAAATTGCATGAAATAGCCGCAAAAACCGGACTTCAAATTTCATTTGAAAAGACGCAGTTTATGGAAAAAAACTAAATCAAGATTCGACAATTAACCAATAACCACCAAATGTGGAATAATTTCCCAAGTAGACAAATTCAAGTATCTAGGTGAAATTATTCAGCCAGCAGGTTTAAATCAGGAAGCTAACAAAGAAAGAACTGCTAAACCGCAAAGGGCTTACAAAATCACATGGAACAGATACAACAAAAGATGTATGTAAAGAAATGCAAAATTACGACACTACAATACAGTCATCAAACCAGAGGCACTTTATGCATCTGAAACATTGATCATTGGCGGCAGGTCACAAATGAAAAGTATTGAGAAATAAGAGAGGAAATTTCTCAGAAAAATCCTAGGACCAAAGTTCGAAAATAGAATTTGGATGATAAAGAAACCACACGAAATTTTTCAATTTACAGAAAAAGTCACAGATACCATCAGAAAGAGACGACTTAAATTCTACGGACACCTACACAGAATGGATAACAACAGGCTGACAAAGAAAATTCTAAATCTAGCTTTAACCCTGAAAATCCGCAACAATAGGTTAGCAGAAATTCATGAAGATCTGCAAGAAATGGGTATTGAGGACAAAACCATTCAAGATAGAATGAAATTTAGAAGCTTAGTAAATAAACATAAATTTGCAGAGAAACCAACAAGAAAAAATACAGGCTGGACAGAAATACGCAGAAAGGAACACAGTGAAAAAATGAAGTTATATTGTGAAGAAAATAAGAAGAAACATTGTGCAAAATAAGATCAAACGCGCTCCACCGTTGGGAACAACGAATCAAAATAATAATAATAATAATAATAATAATAATAATAATAATAATAATAATAATAATAATAATAATAATAATAATAATAATAATAATACTGCAATACTAGGTTATAAGTTGACTTTTTGTTTTGGTTATATTAGTAATTAAATAATAGTGGATTTGGTCTCTTCTGTTCTTTAAGGATATTTTGTAAGGATGTCAAAATTACTGTTAAAATTATAGTGGAACTTAGTAAGCTTGCATAAATCGATAGGTGTTAGGTTGATTATCACAGAGTAGTATTGAATATTTCTCAGGATTTGTGGTAAAAATGTTAGTCTATTTTCTACAATTTGATACTTGTAAGGAAGCAGCTTTACGAAAAGAAAATCCTTATCCATTCATTTCTTTGAAGAATAGGGATAATCTCTATGTTCCTACGAAAGATGTTGTTCAGGTGTGAAAACTAAATGAGATATGTTTTAGAGAGAATACATGTAATGGTTTAAGCCAACACCTCCTAAATAATAAGGCCTAACAACAGCGTGGTGGCGTTACGCTACGGAGGCGATGGCAATGCACAGAAACGCGGAACATGGTTAAACACAGACATGATTTTAATATGCAAATGGAATAATTTATTTACTAACAAATAGCGTTTAAATTTTAAAGTATACTGAATTATACTGTCGTTATTACCGTATTCTAGTGACTCTGCCATTAAAGATAAACAGCAAACAGTTGTAAAACACGACAGCATCTTGCAATGTTAACTTACTTAGGCCGAATCGCTAACAGCACAACAGGATGTTACAAATATATTTCAATTTAAATAGGCATTACATGATCTTAAAAGGAAATTAGCACGTATAATATTAGCATAGGCCTAACATCTAAGCTGACGTAGCATCACTGGCAGTATATGCACATGAGCCTATAATGTTTCCTCCCTTGAAGTTCATGTATGGTTTAATGAGAATTTCACCTACCACTGATGTTACCAATTTGTCATTCTGTTCGAAACCTTGAACTTTATGTTTAATGTATTCCAGAAAGTATGTAAGTTTCTGTCCTAATATTGGACTACCGTTCAGACCGGAGCCTACTCTTTTAAAAGTACTGACATGTGGCAACGTTAAATTGCTGCTATGTCTCATAAATTTGTAAAAATCGCACGGCGCAACAGCCCTGAAGGGCTTTGCCCTGCTCAGCCCGAAGGCCTGCAGATTACGAGGTGTTTTGTGTTCAGCAGGACGAATCCTCTCGGCCGTTATTCTTGGCTTTCTAGACCAGGGCCGCTATCTCACCGTACGATAGTTCGCAAATGTAATCACGTAGGCTGAGTCGACCTCGAACCAGGCCTCAGATCTAGGTAACAATCCCTGACTTGGCCGGGAATCGAACTCGGGGCCTCTGGGTAAGAGGCAGTCATTATATCCCTTCACCACGGGGTCGGCCGTAAATTTGTAAACATGAGTAGATATCAGGCAGAAGGTTGAACAAATAACAAGAAAATCATACACATACTCCTTTATGAACTAAGAAACGTTTTAACTGCGACTATTAAATTAACTGTGGGGACATCATCCTCGGTGTTCAATTCACCAACTAGGACTAGATTTAACGTATTTCTTGAATCTTTCTACACATTGTTACACTCATTCCTTGTAATGCAGCTATGATGCTTTGTAACTAAAGAATATACCGCATTTGTATTAGTAATTTTATTCACATATACATTAGAAATATCTTATAGTTTAATAAAACCCGTTTAGAATAAAGGCCATGTCCTATTAGATGATTACATATGCTATGTAGTATGGTTGCCGTGATGTATCGACGTACAGAAAAATTACGTGTTTATTGTACTTTTCATCGGTGTAAGATTGTGGATTGAAATTCTGTGTATGAGATATGTACTATCTTCACGGCTCTGTTTATTGCTTCTCTTTCTGTTCTACTTTTTTGCCTGCTTCTTCTCTTCACCTGCCAGAATGTGACGATAAATATGATGGGCAGTCATGGTCTTTGAAGAGGAGTAGTTAAAAGTGTTTCCTGACGATCAGTACCAGTTTTTTCCCCATAAAATATCACCGACTTTGAAATGTCTGTGGCATACCTTAAAATAATGTATCACCGTGAGCGAAATTCATGCATTTACTGAGTGAATCGGTCTCCACTAGCAGCTCTTGTAGGTGGTATGTTTTAATGCGTATAATAATAATAATAATAATAATAATAATAATAATAATAATAATAATAATAATAATAATAATAATAATAATAATAATAATAATAATAATAATAATAATAATAATAATAATAATAATAATAATAATAATAATAACAATAATAATAATAATAATAATAATAATAATAATAATAATAATAATAATAATAATAAATTATACCGTTGAAATAATGTATTCCATGATTGTGACCTAACATAACCTTATATCATTGAAGAGAAAATATGCCTACATATCACAAGCTGTTGCGTGTCGTTAAATATGTCATAGGCCTATGCTCATTACGATTGTGTGAGAATGTAATAATAATAGTTACTCACCACTGAGTTATTAGTAAATCTGTAGTCTTGTCTTGGAATTGCACGTAAACGGATCTGCCGCACGACCTCGTCTTTCGGAAACTTAATGCGTGCACTTCGTTATCACTGTTGCATTTCTCCTTACAGTTGAGGACGCAACACATCAGTACCATTATGTACAACGGTATTAGCAATTGGCACTATTAAACGAATTAAAACTCTTCTAATTTCAGCGTTACATGGCCAAACTCATTGCTGTGTTATTACTGAAAAGGTTCAAGCTTACCTGCCGATGCTGACGTCACAGGGTATTCCCAGATTGGTTGTGAGGCGTTATATCTAGGAGGTGTTGTTTAAGCTCAATCTTTATTATTATTTTTCTCTAGATCACAGTAAAAATACCAAATTGATCCGTTGAATGAGAGAAATAACAGCGTTCATCTTTAGCCACACACACAAACTTCTACTAACTTTAAAACAGACATATTTAATATACATACAAAGAAAGAAAAGAACACCACAGATTATAGACAAAGACAAAATGAAAAGAACACCACATAAAAACCTACTGTCCGGCCGAATCATCACCCCTGGTGAGAATAAGGCCGCTCTCCCGATGATGACTCGACCGGCCCTGCCCGTGGAGACCTCCTGAAGGCCCCAAGATCCAACCAGATGACAATGTTTTCCCTCTCACCATTCCATTTCTAAACGTACCCCTTGGACATGCCATGAAGTCCGTCGGATACTCCGGATATGTGACTCCCTCTGATAGGGTCACCCAGTAGTCATCCTCAGTGTTTTCATGTCATGTCCCACCTAAGTATATTTGTCTTGGGCCCTTCCTCACCCTTGTCCCTCTTTCCTTGCCATCTGCACCATCATATCTCTATACTTCTCCTTAATAAACGTCATATAAACAAACAAATGGCCTACGGTCAATTCCCTCTAGGAACCGTTAGCCCTAGAAAGAAGAAACAAAAGACACAAAGGAAGGCCAGCGCATACTTGGAAATAAACATAGAATACCACATATGCAATCCCGGAGCAAGACTACACCTTTTACCTGATTGTCCTTGTCGACACGGCACATTCCATCACCGCCATTGTTCTTCTGCTTGACCTACTCCGGATTGCTGAGCCCAAACAACCTTACCTCACCCGCCCTGCCTGTGTTTACATTTTTTTCTCTCCTGTTGCAACTTCATCCTTGCTTAACCATGTTTGATCTAATTCAGATACCAATCCATACTCAACAATAAATTTGCCATCTCATTACCATCTTTTCTCCACTTCCACCTTACAGCAATGAATACACCACACATCCCTCCATCTCCTCAATTCCACCACAAATAAATTTACATAATACACAATACATACACCATCACCTCACCCTACTTCTCTAACACCCCATTTCATCATACCACACACACTTCATTATTTACCTCTATCATCACCTCTCAGCCAATACTTGAACTTCCCTCTTTAATAATTTAATACAACAATAAACACACCACCACTTGTTAATCACTTCTCTAGTACCACATTCCAATAAATAACCCTCCACCAACTTCTCATTATACATCCAATTACTACATCCTTCTACCATCACTTCTCCATCACCACATTTCATTCTCTACAATCATAACTCTGTTCCCTCTCCACATTCACGCATTTCATCAATATATAACCATCCACCGACTACGCATTATAAATCCAATTACAATATCGCTTCTCCATCATTCAATATCCATACATATTCATACTCCTTGGACATGCCATGAAGTTGATCGGATACTCCGGATATATGACCCCCACAGGGTCACCCAGAAGCCATCCCCACTGCCTTCATGCCACGTCCATCCTCTCATGAATAATACAACGATACCTAATATTCATCAATATCTAATACTACAACCCTATACCGGCACTTCTCCATCACCACATTTCAACCTCCACAATCATAACTCTACTCCCTCTCCACATTCACACATTTCATCAACATCTAACCATCCACCAACTACGCATTATACATCTCCATCACCACATTTCAACCTCCACCATCCTAACTCTACTCCCTCTCAACACTCACATATTTCATCAAAAATATCCCTCCACCAACTACACTTTATACATCCAATTGCAACTTCTGCCATCACTATTCAATACTCTAATGGTTTTTACTTCGAGTAATCACACCCCCTTCATTTCCACTTGTACCCCACATGTCTGTCAATTTTTATTACTTCCTGCTTCTTTACCACCTCTCTTGGCCGCCGTTTCATCGCTATCTTCACTCTGTTGACTTCCTTTGCCACCAACTTCAGCTCCCTTCAGGTCCCTTAAGCTTTTGCTCCTCACTCTGCTCCTACTCAGCTCAATACTCCCCCAGGTTGCCTCTGGCCTTGCCTTTTTCCCCTGCGCTTCCCTTACTTCACTGCCTTGACTTTCCTGCCTTTCCTCTTCACTGTTTCTGGTCACATTTTCACTTGGTACCTCTCCCTGCTTCTGTTACTTTTGGTATTTTGTCTATCTTCCTCACTGATCGCAGCACTTCTCTCTTTTTCTTCATCTTGTTGTATCTTCCTTTCTAAATCCATCAAACTATTCACAGTCCAGATTCTCTTCCAGTTGCTGCCTGACAGAACTAGTTCTTGACCTTGATTTATAGCTAGAATCCTGTGCTTTCCAAGTATTTTTTCATTTCTAATCGCCTCTCCTCCCACGTCTCTCTTAATCCACATTTTTCCCTCTGCACATTACCCGCATTGTCTATCACAGCATCAGCCATCAGCGTAGGAAACAGTCGAACTTTGATAGGCCTGTTGCCCCTAATTCTTCCCACTCTGCACATCGTCTATGTCCACTTCACTAAAATTAACTTTCATTTTCCCCTGTATTAAGTCCACTACTTTATAGGTTGTAATCACTCTGTCTTCTCTCCGCTCCTTCGGCACACCATATATAAATAGGCACTTCTTCCTGCGATTTAAAGTGTTAGCTTCCACTTCTGCTTTCAGTTTCTGCGTCTCCTCTCCTAATCGTCCTATTTTCTTTTTCAGTGTTGCCACTTCTTTGGCATTACTCCTCACTTGAGATGTTATATCGTCAGTCCTTTCCCGTAGCCATGCCTTCATTTTCTCGAACTCCCTGGTTTGTTCTTGAATAAAATTTTTCAGTTGCTCAAAGGAGCAGGCTTCTTCAACCACTTCTTTTACAAGGCTTCTGAATTCTTCAAAGTCTGGCCATTCCTCATTTCTACTAGATGTCGGACCTGGGTTCAGCTCGACACCCCAATCCATAGCAACATCATAACCACCGCCGCTGCAAACAATAATTCTCCCCTAATCTCCATTTCCCTTTTACACCCACCTGATTTCGCTTCTTCTTTCTTCTTTCTCCCCTGCCATCTTCCTATAGTTGCTCTGTACTGTTCAACACCAATTATTGTCGTTACAACTCCACACAACCTTCCAGCACTCTGCTTCTTCTAATCGTCCTATTTTCTTTTTCAGTGTTGCAACTTCTTCGGCATTACTCCTCACTTGAGATGTTATATCGTCAGTCCTTTCTCTCCCTCTCTCTCCCTACTCCCACTCCCGGGACCCTCCACGCAATACGTCCACGCTCAACCGTTGCTAAAGCTGAACTGAATGGTTTAAGCTCAATCATGAAAGGGAACATTCCTAATGAAGCCACAGCTCATTTGTTTAAGCTCACATGCTTTACATCTAAACCCAATGGACACGCATGCTTATCGCCTTATTAACATAATTTCATCACTGTTCTTGAAAATACGTGTGAGTCTTGCCGTAAGGGAGTTGAATGGAAACAGGTCTGTCCATAGATCGGTCTTAAGGGGATGGTTTTCTTTCTATAGCAGTAAAATAAAGGAAGTAATAGGTCCAATTATCTCCTGTCCAATATTCGCATTCGACTACTATTTTACTTTATGCGTCGTGATAATGTAGTGACATAAGATGGCGGTGGTTGCATGCTCGCATCCTCAGATTTCTACTGCTTTAGCTAGTCTATTATTTAGCTAGTCTATGCCTATATGTATTATGCTTGGATTTCATTACCTATCGATCTATCGATCATAGACTTAGCGACTGGTATCTCAACTATTGTTTTTAACAGCTGTTGTCTGACACTTCGGTACGCCGCCCGCAGTATAGTTTTTGTACGGAACTGGTAGTACAGACTACAGTCTCAATTTTTTCTCAAATTGTGGTTATATTTCTCTTTTGTTGAAAGTTATAATCTAGAGCCTTGTGCTATTTTGTTAACGTTATGTTCGTGATGTAGTTAATCTTAATTTTGTTTTAGTGGCTATACTTTATTAAACGGATATTTAAGTCTAAACTTGTATTTCTTGCGATTTGAAAAAAACAAGATCTTAACACTGATAGTTATTGAAGTTTTGGTTTTGGGCAGTATTTTGAAGGATTCTATATTTATAAATTAGCCTATAAAAGTACGTTCAGTTATTGTTATTTATTTCATTGTAATTTTTTGTCTAATTCTCTTAACAGGCATATTGTTTATTTGTTATGACTTCCTCGGTTACTTATCTGTTTCAGATTTACTAATTGTAGATGACGGCTATAAGACATAATCTAGTGAAAGATTTGTTTCAACCTAATGATGAACATGTTTTGGCTATGGTGCACGTCAGTAAATTACCAAAAAAGAAGAAAAATAGTTTTTTATGTATTGCTGTTTCAAATGAGAAGCCGATTTGTGTTACAATCCATCAAGTAAGTTAATCACACGGTCTTTTGCTATCTCTGTTTACAAGGGAATCAACTGTTCTAACCAGACTTAACCTAAAATATATTTTGCTTTTAGTTATGTATAAATAGATTTTTCTGTGGGGTTAACGACTGTACCAATACGATACCAATAAAAAACTACTTAATTCCCCAACTATACAAACTCAGTAGTCCATGGTATAACAAAATGATATGAAACACCATATATAGGTAGTGCTACAATGTGCATGTATGTTTCACCAACAAAAGATATTGTCTGTTTAGATCACATTTCTCACTAATATCCACTCTGGTCCATTTGTAATTTGAGGAGGTGATAAAATTAATAAATCGCCCATGGGTTATCTTCACAAATTTCTCTGCTGCTTTCTCAATTTTTGTATCATAATCATGGGATTGTGAAACAAATTGAGTAGTCTTGCTGCTCTTAATTCTGCATATTTTTTTAAATCGATCAACTCCGAGCTCGATAGCAGTAGTCGCTTAATTGTGGTCAGTGTCCTGTATTTGGGAGATAGTGGGTTCGAACTCCATTGTCGGCTGCCCTGAAGATGGTTTTCCGTGGTTTCCCATGTTCACAACAGGCTGTACCTAAGTGGGCCACGGCCGCTTTGTTCCCACTCCTATCTCCTTCCTGTCCCATCGTCGCCATAAGACCTGTCTGTATCAGTGCGACGTACAGCAACTTACAAAAAATTGACCATTTCATGCATGAAGTGTGCAGAAGTCGCCCTATATAGGTGGAAGTCGTTGCAAAATCTCCAGAGCCCACAGATGTAGGTCTTCATTACTAACATTTTGTTTTGCCTTTTTTAGCCTCCTTTAAAGCAAGAATGAATCATATACATATTGTTTTCTTCCACGTTTATTTCTCTTCTGATTTTCCACCTGCCTCTTCCACATGTAGAGTAGATGTTCCAATGTAAACAGGCAAAAGTGCTTTTGAATGTTTTGTAAATGACTGCTGCTTTTTGCCACCTTCATTAATCCAGAAATTCACAACCTTTTCTTTATGAACATCATTGATAATGTGTCATCTAGGTTTCCTTTCTGGACTTGGAATATGGTTGGGACTTTATGACTTACATAGAGACAGACTTGTTGCATCATTCCAGGGATCCATGTTAGTCTCATACTCAGCCCTTCATTGTTGCTTGTGGTTGGAGAATGATTTTCGTGCAGCTGTCAGTATCATTACTGTTCTTATTTTTATCAAGAGATATCTCTATACTGAACGAGTTGGCCATGCAGTTTGGATTGTGTGGCTATGAGCTTGCATTTGGGAGAAGTTGTGTTTGCACCCCACTGTTGACAGCCCTGAAGATGGCTTTCCGTGGTTTCCCATTCACTAGGCAAATGCCGCTGCTGTTCCTTAAGGCCACGGATGCTACTGTCCCAATCTTATTACTTTCCTCAGCATTGCATCGCCGAAAACCTTCGATACGTTAGTGTGACGTTAAAAATCTAGCAACAGGAAAGATATCTTTATATAACATTGAACACCTGTCAATTAAATCAATTACAAACTGACTGATATAAACGTTTCTCCTGTAGAAAAAAACTCAATACAAACTGTAACACCTGAATAGGATTTAAGATCTCTTCCTGAAAGGAGCACGTTGTGATTATTCTCTTATTTTAAACAGTCCTCAAAATAGCTATATGACTTCCTGTGTAACATATAATAGAACAGACTCTCTGGCTTCTCAGTCCGTGCTACTCTGCATGCTCTCAAACATTAGTGGGTAGGCTGGCAGCAGGCCAGCAGCTAGGGTCGTCCAATCGAACCAGTTGCATTCGCATACAGTTTAATGTGTACTTTCATCCTAGATTTGTCAGTCTTCCTGTTCAAAGCGGCAGCTCATTTTTTGTACGTGGTCCTCTTGCACCATGCCATGTCAACAATCCAATCAAAATGAGAGATGGGTTCCCACATAAGTTTTGATACTTCCCTTGTAAGCCAGACTTCTACAATTGTATATAGTACAAACAGCTTACCATGTATGAAGTCCTCTTCCCCCTGCTTTGTTCAGGAAATAAGAACGATCCTAATTTTCAATCTCATGTTGTTCATGAATATTCCGTTGCAAGAAGCTATTGGCTGGGCTAGATTAGCACCATCTTCTCACCGACTATCACAGCTCTAATCTGCCACCATCCCACAAATATAATTTCCAGTGGAATGACAGTTTCTCTGCATGAATAAATGGAGTAACCACGGAGAACCCATTCAGCCCAGTGATATAGAATTTGTAACTTACATTGAAGAAGTTGAAACCATAGCTATACAGAACATGGTTTGCAGTCCTCCAGCCTCCTAATGCTTTATAGAGAATGTGTGTGTGGGTAGGGTTTTTCGAAATGTGAGACTCTTCCTTCTGGAATTTCTAAAATAATGCATGTCTTCCATTTGCTGATCTCATTATCAGGAATAAAGACTGAAGTCTGGCACATAAAATCTGTAGCAAGCTTATTCACTCAGGTGGGTATCTACTCAAATACACAAAACCAGATGTGTCATAATAGCCCTACTATGCTGAGCACAATGGTTTACCACTACCAGAAAGAGACGGAACATTATGAGGTCTGTCTTTCACATCAGTGACTATTACTTGAACAAAGTCTTAGAACCATACAGACATCACCAGGGACAATATCATACATCCATAAATGTTAATAATGCCTTTAAATATGGAAAGATAGGCACATAAATAGGAATATAGATGAACAATGATAGGTCAGTATGAAGGAAAAAAGTTCATCTTCATACTTTTACGTTGTCAAGCAGCCGTGATCTCTTTTCATCAACTCCAGTTCTATATGCGTTACCTCTTTGGCTTTCTGACTCATAGTTGGCAGTTTGAAACCTGTCTCAGTCCAATGGTATTTGAAAGTGCTCAAGTCCGGCTGGTGGTCATGACTGTTAAGGCATAGAGTTCCTGTGGTTGATACTGTGGTTAGCCAGTTCATGGCTTTTTGTGGAAAAAAATTGCACTATCGGAATGTTGGCCAGCCAGTTCATGGCTGTTTGTGGAAAAAAATTGCACTATCAGAATGTTGGCCAGCAGGGTGGGTAATCACTAAATTGATTACCAAATGCTTGTATTCGATTCCAAACTTATCTGCAGTTTTCGTGTGGAATGAGGGCATATGATGCTGTTGATGGTGATATTGGCATGGGGTGGGGACTGTAAGCCCTGGTGTGATTCCACAGGTTGCCCATGGGCATCAAATATGAAGTCTTGCACTACCAGTTGAGCCAAACATGTCCTTGGATACTCCTAGCACTGAAAGCCATCTATAAAGAGTTTTGTCTGTACACTGCTCATAATTTAAAATGAATGGTGTTTCTGTAAGAATTTTCCATCATCTCTGTCTGTCTATGTATGTGTGAATGTATACACGTGTATTGCAAGGAAATGGCAGAAGAGAATTTAATGAAAATCGGTATGGAAAGCCAGGGAATAAGCCGCTGGAATACCGCAATAACATGGACATCGCACTACCACCCGACACGGACACTACTCTACTCAGAAACCACCCCTACCTAAGCCCCAACAACACCAACCGAACCTGGGACCGAGACCTTACCAGTCTCAGGACCAAAAACACAGGCCAAGTAGACACAGACTAAGAGCAGGCGTAAAAAATATGCTCCCAAGTCACAGGAACCATCAACACGCAACACTCCCACACCAGAAACTCATACTCACCAGACCCATACTTATCACAAAATGCTATAATTGCCTTAAGCTAAATAATTCTGCAGTGGTTTGCTGAGAACCCACCCGCTGCAACAGGTGTGGCGGGTCTCACCGCCACACTGATTGTGAGGTACCAAGGGACTAGGCAAGGTGTGCGAATTGCCAAGGCAGTCACGCTGCCTCATTCCCTGGTTGCCCATTTCTTAAAAAAGCAATTAGAGTTCACTACAGGCACGCACAACACCTAAACACTCACACAAAACCACCCCCTCTATTAAGCCCCCAAACCCCATCAGCCTTGAACCCAAGTCCTATCACCAACCCCCACACACTCCATCCCAGCCAAGATACATCCACCCTCCTACACATACTACTCCTCAAGTTACTTTCGACCCAAAACATCCCCCTACTGCACCGCCTGCCAAGCCAACATCACAATCTATATTAAACCCCACTCCGCACTCATGCCAAGTAAAATTATCCACCCATGAACAAGATGAAAAGTTCTCACGTCCTCACTTCCTACCTAAAGTAAACTGAAGCACTGGAACCTTGGAGCCGAGGCGGAGCGCCACAAGCTACTAAATTACCTAAATGCTGCTTTTCTAAATTTTAACATTCACACGCTCACATAAATTATAATTTATGAATTATAAATATGCGAGTTCCTGCGTAATAGCACCGGTACAGTCCCGTTGTCATACCAAAGCAATGCTGGGTGTGGTCAGTACCTGGATGGGTGTCCACCAAGGACTACCACGTACCGATGCACACTAATAATTACTGTCAGCCAACATAATAGCGAGGCCATTGCCCTGGTCACACACACGTCCCAAATTACGATTTTTTTTTTTTTTTTTTTTACATATAAATCAACCAACACAAAATGAATAATTATTTCCCTTTTCAATTAAAAAAAAATCATACCTTAATACAATTATTACAGACTGGCAGAGGAGCGCAATTAAGCACACCGGTATTGGTACCTCTTACACCATGAGAGATAGGTGGCACATATTGATTACCAGGGCGGCGCTGTAATTTAGGCTATGAAAAAATTTATGATGCTGACTGAAATCTTAGCGATGCCTAAAATTTAGTTCTCAGATATCTATGTTGTTATTGATCCTACCAATAAATACTAAATGACAAAAAATTATAGAGAATAACATTTTTGGTCATTTATGTCCAATGCAGTTTTACTGTGTTGTCTGTGATGAGAGATATTCAGTAATTTAAACTTTTGTTGCTTAGACGATACCAATGCCCAGCCGTGAGAAAATGGATGAACAGAATTTAATGAAAATAGACATGCAAAGCCGGGGAATTAGCCACTAAAATCTAGGCTATAAATAATTTTATTCACGTTGGGTGAAATGGTAGTTTTGGGGAAGGCCTAAAATTTTATTCTATAATATCTATGTTATTAGTGGTCCAATCGATAAATACTACAAAACAAAAGCTATACAGAATACAATTTCTGAGCATATACGTTTTATGCAGTTTTACCATATCAACTACAACAATAGTTTTACAGTACTGACTGTGAAAACAGTATTCATGATTTTAGACATTTGTTGCTTAGTCCATATAAATGCCAAGGAAATATTGTTCAGTTGTGTTAACTGATGATGGTGGTGGTTTTTGTCACAGTTGTCTTAATGTGAAAAACCTTGGAGTCATCAGTTCATATCAACAAGGAAAATGTTGAAGATGATTATAAAAATGAGAAAAAATCATAAAGGAACAATTGCTTGCAGAATAGGATAAGGGATGATGAAAGGAGGAAAGAGGACTAGTTTTACATTAGATGCCCTGATATCACAGTCAGAGGGAAACTAAATTGAAGGCCTACAATGTTGAAATCCCATAAAATTATCAGCAGTAACATCACATTGATTATCGTTTGTTGTGATGTGTTTTGTTTCTTCTGCTGCCACTCATCTCTGATAGATGGGATTATTACTGCTTCCTGAGTAGAACAACCTGCTTGAATATTGGCGGGAGGCAGCTGGGGAGTTTGATAATTTTTTTTTTTTTTTTTAAGCATTCCATTTCGTCTGGTTCATACTGTACATGTTCTGATAACTACTGGTATGAAACACACTGGTTCATCATAGTATTCCAGCTATTTGATCCCTGTTTTCATGCTCTGGTAGGAATAACGAGCGTACACACTTGATGGAAAACAGCAGAGCAGTGTTCAATGCTGTCTGCGGCCAATTCATTCCAGCTCTGGAAATTGGGCCTGTCAGAACGCCAGTGATTGTTAGTGTAAAGTGAGAAACGGTACTGTTTTTCATTTGATCGAGCATTTCCTATGATATTATTGCTTTTAACAGTGACATTCCAATCAGTTAATATTATATTTTGACAAGAATGCTAGCGTCATTGTAATAGCCTATGTCAAGTTCAGTTTAATATATGTGTCTGTTACAGCATCATGGGTGGATTTTAATGAAACTTGGTATTTCAGTTTAGAATAAGGTCGAGTAGGATCTTAGCTATAAGTTGTCCAAAAAATGTTACCAGGAAGGGTTACTTCAGAAGGGACCTAAAGTATAAAATCCATTGTATCTCCTTTACAGTTGGTTTTACAAAAAAAAAACTCGTGGTTACTTGTCCTATATCTCTTTCTGATACAGTGACAAATAAGGGAAATATTAGTCACGGTCATGTTAACGTTTAAGTCCAAGAGCTGGTAACTAACTTTATAGACTGTAAGGAGAGTTGCTATGGAGATTGTTCCAACAAAGTTTTAACCTGATAGTTGGCTTTCTTTTATACCAGAGGGAAGAGATCAAATCAATTTCAGCGACAATGCAAAAAGAAATATGAAACTCTAAAGGGCCTCGCACAGCAAGGAAGTGAGTATGTCATGACAAGCTGCAGACAGGAAAAGGTGTGTCCACTTATGTGTCTCAGAATCTGAGGAACAATGTGAGGGGGAACAAAAATATCATTCTTATACTAAGTGATTGTCCTGTCTGTTGTCAGTAGATTCACTGTCACTCAAAAGAGCTTCTGCAGGACAAAATTCTGGCACCTTGGCATCTCTGAAAACTATAAAAGTAGTTAGTTGGATGTAAAATCAGTAACATTATTAATATTATTATTATTATTATTATTATTATTATTATTATTATTATTATTATTATATTATTATATTATTATATTATTATTATTTTTATTATTATTATTATTATTATTATTATTATTATTATTATTATAATATTAAAAAATCAGTATAATAACCAGATAATTTGCCAATACTTACTGCAAATTCAGGTAGAGTTAAAGGTCAATTTATCACTGCAGCATGAAAATATAACATTACCTAGACTTGTCATATCAGTTCAGCCTAAGCCACTGGTGAGTGCAGACGTATTGAGTGGAGGGTCCCTGGAGTGGGAGAAGGGAGTGTAGGTGTCGAGTACAGGAAGCTAGTGAGGAGTTTAAAAACAGTGATTGGTGTGGGGCAATACAGGGTGATCATAGGAGGTTGGCAGGGAAGAAATTAGTGAAGACAGGAGGGTGTAAAATAGAAATGGAAACGAAAGAATTAATGCTATCAGCGGCGGTGATTATGATAATGCTATGGATTTGGGGGGGGGGGGGTAGAGCTGAACCCAGGTCCGACTCCCAGTGGGAATGTGAGCTGGGAAGACATGGAAGCAATCAGAAGAGTTGTAAAAGAGGTGGTTATAGAAGTCTGCCCCTTTGAGCAACTCAAAAATATGATAAAAGAGCAAACAAGGGAGTTTGAAAAAGGAAGGGATGGTTCCAAGAAAGGGCAGAAGACACAGCATCGCAAGCAAGGAAAAATGCTGAAGAAGTTGCAGCATTAAGAGAGAAAATAGGACGATTGGAAGAGGAGACGCTGAAACTGAAAGCAGAAGTGGAAGCCAACACTCTAAAGTGTAGAAAGAAATGCCTATTTATATATGGCGTGCCTGAGGAGAAGAGGGAGGAGAAAGTACTTACAATCTATAAAGTAGTGGACCTAATTCAGGGGAAAATGAAAATCAATTTTAGTGAAGCGGACATAGACGATGTGCGGAGAGTGGGAAGAATTAGAGGCAACAGGCCTATCAAAGTACAACTGTTTTCTATGTTGATGGCTGATATTGTGGTTGGCAATGCGAGTAACATGCAGAGGGAAAAAATATGGATCAAGAGGGACATGAGAACTGAAGCATTTAGGAACGAAAAAATTCTTAGAAAACATAAGATAGAGCTTGACATCATGGGCTGAGAGCAATCATCAGAGGTCAGGAACTAGTGGTGTCAAGCAGCAGCTGGAGTAGAATCTGGTCTGTGAATAGATTGATGGACCTAGAAATGAAGATGATACAAGACGAAGAAACAGAGAGAAGTGTAGCGATTAGTGGGGAAGATAGGTAAGTGAAAGATAGTGATACTGAAGAAGATGGGGATGGTAGAAATGTTAATACCTAAAGTATCAGTGTGCTGTGCGAAGAGAGACAGGGAGAGGTGCCAAGTGTAAGTGCGATTATAAACACCGATAAGAAATGAGCAGGGGATAATGGGGCGAGAGTAGGTAGGCCGAGGGACACAGTCACAGCTAGAGGTAAAGGAAGTCAGCAGAGTGGAAACAACAACAATGCCCTCTCCGCTCTCAGTATACGCTACTTCCACGCTTGGCGTCAACCTCACGCACATTCTCAGAGTATCAACATGAATTCCACAAAGCGTTTGCGATCTTTTACTGCGAGTAAGAAACTGAAAGTAGTTCGGGAAGCCGAAATTATTGGAAATCGTGCCTCCGGTAGAAATACGATATTGACGAGTCGTGTATTCGCGATTGGATTTTGACAGCATGGAATTGTATCCATGGAGACCTCGCACGGAAGAGCTTCAGGAAATGTAGCATTTCTAATCCTATGGATGGCAGTGATGACGGCGTTTTGTGTGAAGGTGATGGCAATGAAAGTTCTGAAGTTGGTACTGATGTCGAGATGATGATGATGATGATGATGATGATGATGATGATGATGATGATGATGATGATGATGATGATGGTTGGATGGATGAATGAATGAACTCGTTGCATATCATTCTGGAAATGTTTGTTTACTTTTATTTGTATTTTGTAATCATTTGATGTGTGTTAGTAAAGATTGTAAATAATTTTGACTTCACTTTTTTAAAAATTTTGTTCTTTCAGAATAAGGGTGTGGGTCTTATTCGGTGGCGGGTGGTATTCGAGATTATACGGTAATCTAACTGTACAACTGGTAAAATATCCTACCAAAATATATACAGTACACCTCGAATCATGAGCAATCTCATGAGCACAACAAAACACTGTGGGTCGGGACCACACACAATAAAATCACATAAAAGGCAAATGGACACAGAAACAAAAACATGTCATATTTTCCAGGGCTCAACAAGAAAGCATGCGGCATTCACGCAACTCGCATTCACTCAAAGCCTCGATGGAAAATATAAGGAAACTTAATTTTACACCTTAAGCAGCATATCCTATTCAACGTATGTCCCTGAAATAAATTACATGACACAAAATGAATCAATTAGTAGACTTTACAATGATACGCACATTTCAACATGGATTTCTGAAATAAATTACACGACAAAAATTCATGAAAATAAGAATATGCTTTAACTTTCAACACATAATTCAATGTTGGTTCCTGAAATAGATTACATGACACCGAAATATTCCTCAGCACGTTTATATCACAAAAGAAAATTCAAGCTAAACGTCGCAATATAAAAATCTTGTCCACTGCAACTACCATAGTGACATGGAACCCAATAGAATCGTCATGAAGCTTAGGCCGCTTAAATAAAACTCTCCTTGGTAGACACACTTCTCACCCTTGCCAGCACATGGCGAAGTGACACCAAAGCAGAGATTCAGTCTCCCAAAATAATGCAGCAAACAAAAAACAGAGGGTCCAACCCTTTGCACATGCTGCTCAACAGTCTATCCAAGGCATGTCACACAATCGAGAAAATGCAGGCCTTTCAAATGAGGAACGCATCCTCTTACTCATAATCACAAATAAAACATCACATGTCCTAAAGTTGCCAAAAACCGATACAAATATAAATTACGTCATCAACATTCGCTTGCATGAAAAGAAACAAGACCGCGCTGGTCACAAATCATAGCACTCGTGCTCGTAAAGTTGAACTTGAATAATAAAGTGGCCAACTCTGTAATAATACTATAACTTCAAACTAAGAAAATGCCACATAGACAATCAATCATGTCTGAACAGCTGAAAGTTACTGAAATATCTCAATCTTACAACTCAAGAAACTCACATTGATGATAATAATAATAATAATAATAAAATTTTACAGAAAAAAGTTATTCTAGCTATTTGGAACTTGGAATACGGAACTTGGTTCAAGGAACTCTTAAATCGGTTACTAATTTACACTCATCTTGATATTCAAAATAGTCGTGAAGATGACACTATCAAAATTTGTGGATCCAAACTCCATCGTCTCACACATTCTCATTCACACATCATGCAATAAATTCCAGAAAATGTGACGGCATGTTTCCTTACGCTTTGAGCTCCCATTAATAATAATCTGATCTAGTGCTTCCTGACTTTAATTTGAATCCTTATTTATACTTAAGCCCCGAGACATACATTGCGCCTCAAACATCAAAGCAAAACAAGTTAAACAATTAAAAATTAAACTGACTCGTAAAAAGAAATGACTAACCGCTCAGCTAAAAATCTGCATAAAATGGAAAGAAAGCTAGCTGTGACCTTATGCAAACAGTCCACATTTATGTTACGATTATATTTACATTAACAAGCTTCCTAACATTTACTTTAAATAGGATGTAGTAAAATGTCTGGCCTTGCCTAAAATATCAATGGCAGATTTAATGATTTGAGATCACTTACACCTTCATTTTCATTCTTGGAAAATCTTTTTGCTATATGGATGATGGCTGTCCTGTTTCATCTCCAATAACAAAGGATAGAGCAGCTGTAGAGTTGGAGCTACTGGAACTGCAAGAGGATGAAGGACTAAAAGGACTCAAGTGAAGTATAGTTTCTACCATAGAATTTTGGAAGAATGTTCCAGAAAAAAAATACCCACTAACAAAAGAGTGTGCTAAGAGACTTTCTCAATCTGTGGGACACTCATGTGTGTGAATCACTGTACTCAACGCTTAAATTAATTAAATCTAAATATCGATCAGAACTAACTGCTGAACATTTTTAAGTGAACTTGTGCGAACTGTGCTTACCAGTTATCAGCCAGATTAAAAAAACACAACAAAAATGAACACTCGGAAAAGCACTTCTCAAAAGTAAACTCTCATTCCTTGATGTTTATCTGGACAATAATATTCTGTGTAGTGTAGAAAATAAATGTTCCTTCATTTGTTATAAAATGAAAAATTTGTCTTCATTTTATAAACCATTTTCTAAGTCTGCTCCCAATTTTATCTCCTAAATTCATGGCTCCCATAATAAAGGTTAGTGGCCACCCCTGCTCTGTAATGTATGGGAATGCAGAAATATTTTTGGTTACTTTGTGGACATGCCAAAATATGAATACTTATAAATTCCAGAACAATTAATATTAACCAATGATGTGTGACATACAGATTCTGAACAACTTTAAGATGCTATTTCCTATCAATTTTGTATTTTATTTTCCTACATATGGTATTTATATGATAATGTTCTAATTACCCCTGTTTCCCCTAAACTATCCAGCAAATTTCTTTCGTTCACATACACATTTGAAAGCCTTCTCTGTTGCTGTGTATTAAATCATTTTATGTTACATCAAGAACCACACAGTGAAATACTAGGCAGATATAATATTGTGTTCTTTCTTATAGTCTTAGAATGTTTTAAGAACATACTGGGTACTGGGTTTTTAGTTCAATGGCAGATACGTAGGATGCGGGGCATAGTAAAATGATGTGAAGTGATGTCTGAAGTGGTAGAGAGGAGAGAGATCCTTACTTATGCTTGCTAGGGACACACCAGCCTCCTCCAAAAGAGTATTCTTAAGTATAAGAATTAAAAGTGAAGCTATGAATATCTTTTGGAGTGATAAATTATATTTTAATTCTGTAGGACACATGTTAATTGTAATTTTGAACAGCGAAGATTGCCTCTGCTAGTGGGCTGTAGGTTGGTTATACGCATGATTATGCCATAGGGCTGATCATTAACTAATATTACACATACATGAAATAATAAACACTTCACATATTATCAGCACACTTTATCTGGATGCATTTGTGTACCGGAGTGAGGAGTAAGGAGGGAGCTGTCCCAGTTCCGGTAGTTCTGCCAACTGAATGAAAATTAAATCTGAATTGAATCGAGAATATGATCAATCGATATGAAGTTTCTAAACAGTTATAATCTTAAGCCAACAACTGTGTCACACATTATGTAACATTATATAACATTTCTTGATGCGAATCTTATTCCTAGCGTGAATTCTATAGTTTGACTTTGCTGTGTAAGCAACAACAGTACTAGTACGTAAAGTGTACGCCAGATGTTGCACAACGATGCTTAAGCGATTCATAGTTTGTGTTTCAAAGGTTGCCAGTACGAATCTCGAAGATTGCCGAGGTCGACCGATTCAGCACTAGGGTGTAAATGCATTCAGATAAAGTGTGCCGATAATAAACACTATTTACAGTTTGAAAATGAATAATTGCCTGGATGGCTATTGATTTAACTAGTTGGCGATGTGGCCATGCACATGGTGGTTATGGAAACATGTCTGTATGTTATACGTTGAAGATGCTGGAAACCAGTTGCTCTCTGGTCTCACTAGGCGCTGACAGGAGCATGCTCTGCATGCTGCTGCCATCTAGTGAGCGTACTACTAGCACAAATGTAGTGAATGCTGTTAACGGTGCATGCTATTTCTTTAGAGGATGAAACATCTATGAAGTGAGACCATTTTCTCCTTTGCTTTTCGCCTACTATTGTCCCCTATTTCCCGGTCAAGCTCAGCCAGCAGGCGTGAGTTCCCAAGGTGGACCGTTCGTTTGCAAGCTGTCCTAATTTTGGTGGCATTTAAAGGACAAAGGTTGATGACAATAAAAGAAAAGAACAATTTAAAAATAGGCTTGACATTTATTGTAAATATGCACAAATAATAATGAAATTAACAAACAAATGATTCTTGCTGAAGTTATTCTTGACCCTCATGAAGTTAAGATCGTTGAGTAAATTTACAAAAAATTCTTTTATCTTGAACATCATTGACATATTGGCTATTCTGTAAAGAATGAAATAAAAATTAGACTTCCATTCTCTCTTAATGATAATTTCTCAAATAACACACGTTGAGATTATCAACTTAATTATTTGGATTATTCATACTCTTGAGAAATTATTAAATGGCCTGATTGAAGTTACACTCGGATCCTAGGCTTATTTTTGTTTATGATTATTATCATAAAAAGAAGATTGAATGGAATAGGCAGATGCCCTTTTGTAAATTCAAACATGATCAGCAATTGACGTGACTCGCGATAAAATTAGAATAATCACTTAATTGAACCTTATCTTGTCATTACAATGGCAATCTCTTCAGAAATCCAAAATTTTACTCAGAAGATTTGGTAGAACAATAATCATGCACATCGTCTGGGTTAACACTTATTATCGGACACGTGGTCATTGAGTGTCGATAAATTATTATTATTCCGTAAACATTTGAAATATAATTTCAACACGTGCTCCACATGACTTACTAATCAATAATGACATTTAACATAACAATTCTTTTTTGAAAACTCATTAAATGAATTAATTGAAATTAATCATGTTGTTATAAGAACTAAATAATCACTAGTTATTTTTAACATAACAACTCTTTCATTTATCTTACAAACTGGCTTATGCTTGCTTTTAGAAAATTTTATGTTCTTGTTCACTTGCACAAAATCGTGTTATTATATAATTAAATCTGTCACTAAATTTTGCATAAAAATTATTCATTAACAATCTCAAAGAAATGAACAAAAATACAGACAATGCTGGAATAATCTGATCCACCATGCTGAACACGTGGTCAGATTAAGAACCACATTTCAAGAAATAGCACTTCAAAATTCAGTAACTACTTCACACACACACACGCACACACACACCATGCACACATAGGATACTCGGATTTTATATACAAATTTACACTCGGATTCTGGGCTTATTTTAATTTATGATTATTATCATAAAAGGAAGGTTGAATGGAATAGGCAGATGCCCTTTTTAAAATTCAAACATGATCAACAATTGACGTGACTCGTGATAAAATTAGAATAATCACTTAATTGAACATTATCTTGTCATTACAATGGCAATTTCTTCAGAAATCCAAAGTTTTACTCAGAAGATTTGGTAGAACAATAATCATGCACATCGTCCAGATTAACACTTATCATCGGACACGTGGTCATTAAGTGTCGATAAATTATTATTATTCCTTAAACATTTGAAATATAATCTCAACACATGTTCCACATTTATCTTGGAATGCATTGTAACCCGTGACACATGCTTCCAAAATTCAATAAATATCCAGCAGGTTTACCATTTTCCAGGCAAATTTACACTGTAATTGAGCACATATTACATATTCCATATGAAAAATTCTAACATCATTTTATCACTCATGACCATTAAAATTTCATTTAACCTGATCTTAAATTATTATTATTATTATTATTATTATTATTATTAGCAATGATTTTTAAATCTGCCATCAACAACTGAATTAACATTTAAATAAGATGACACAATCTGCATTATTGCGTGGCAATGCACTAGATGAAACGCAACCTAAATCTCGTCCCACAATGTTTCATAAAAATCTGAAATAATCGTTTTAAATTCTTATTTATTCGAGAGGTCACTTGATTAGTAAACATGATTTTAAATAATTGCATTGAGGTAGAAATATTCTCAAAAGACAATCTACTCTAAATCTTCACTAATAGATCCCAAATCACACTTTCTCATACTCAAAACTACCTTTACAAATGTAAGATGAAAAGTAAAAAAATCACTAAATTACTCAGATCTAATAGAAATGTTAATTAAGAGAAGATCGTTAAATTTTCTACGGAGATGGACAGGAAATATTATAAAAATGTACGTAAGTTTGCAATGAAGCTCGATTCCCAGATGTCAGATTCCTGGATCGATCTGTTATGCTCTCATGATAATGAAATCTGTCACATTCTCCCTCTGATATTAGCGGTGCCTATATATTTAGCACCACAGAGTTGCTATGCGTAGAAAAAAGGTAGTTTTATTCCACAATTTTTAAATGTAACTTTGCTTTATCTGAAAGAACAGGGCAATTAGAAATGTATTTTTTCCCAGCACAGTTTAAAATTCTTAATCTCATGGAATGGCTCTTACAATAGTACAGCTAACACCTCAGCTTCTCCTCTTCTTTCTTGTTCTTCCTCCTCTGATTCACTGCTTCCATGATGCATGACTAGTTCCTCCACCTGAGGAACACCTCTCACCTCATTATTGTAGAACTCGACAATCTTCTCAGCGTGTTTCACTTCATTTCTCCACATCTCTGCTGTCACCTGTAGGATATATTGAAGTATCACAACCTGACAAGTATATCATAACACCACTTGCCTATATCCAATAAATAACATTTCCACCTGGCCTACCTGATCAAGAGATTCTTGCACACAGCTCTAACTCGGTCCAAGCCATGGCCAGGTCTTGAAGGCTCTATGTTATAATACTGCTCCACCACAGACCATACTAATTCGATGGCATTGAAAAATGAGTGGTATGGAGGAAGTCTTAGGACAGTATGCCCTTCATTGTGCAGCATCTCGTCAACAATGTACCTGGTTTAAAAAAAAAAAAACAAAAAAAAACGAGAAATATTGTTATGCATTCATGAAAGTAAACATTATCTATGTTTAGATGCTTCTGTTCCTCTTTCAGTGACTTCGATTCATATGACACCACCTTTGCAGTTCATCTTTTGTTGCATTTTCTGGTGGAGACACCCTATTCTGCCTCAACCATGACTATAAATTAAAGGAAAAATAAAAATTAAATTTTGTAACATCATTAAATATCATTGAGTAGAAGGAAATATTCAGTGTAGTCTAATTACCACTAACTGATCCTTCCCTCCATTCATTGTTGGTTGATACTCCACAAGCTTACAGTGATATGTTGCATTATCCATTACAATAACACAGGGTCCTATATTTCTTATTCCTACGATTGTGTTTCCACCCACATCTGAAATTTCTCACTGTTCATAGCACCATTATAATCTTGATTTCTCTTCAAGTTTGTGGCAAACATCAAATCACCACCTGTAAGAATTTAAAGTTTTAGAATAAAGTTATTTCTTTAAATAAAAAAAAAAAAAAAAAAAAAAAAAAAAGTATTCCCTAAAAATATGGGATCACCCTCTTCAGGGATAGGCCTGTTAATTGACATAAATTGTGATTTGTGTTGAATGATAGAGAAAGATGTCTTATTTTAAGTAAAACCAACTACAATGTAGCAAAGTCACTTGATGATGAAGCCAATGAATTACTACTTACACTACTTTATCCTAACATCTTTCATGAATGTATTTCCATTAATAGGCCTGTATCTAGATTACAAGTCCACAATCACTTGTATTAATCATATAAGTATAAACACTAATTTTAATACCTCAGAACAAATGTAATTGCTGCGAACACTGAATCCATATAAGGCACTAAGAAATAAGAAGCTTGGGAGGTGTTCAACAGTCAGGTATAATGCACTGATTCAGGTGGCGATTGTCGAATACAGAACAAACATAATAAATAGGCCTACAATACAAGTAATTTACTGATACAAATATCCAGTAATATTATATGAAAACACACTGGAGAAGTTTTGATTGAAGTACCTCTCAATAGTTAATCATTGGCCTAAAGTGAATACCTGCAGGTTATTTTAATAACCAAGAGATTCCTTAACAGTGGAGAAGTCAAAATCAAGAACCACATATAGAACCCAGTGAGTAGTAAGTTTTAATGCCACTTCCGATATAGTGCCAGTCAGTTTCAATCAATCAGTCACCACTGATCTGCACTTAGGACAGTCACCCAGGTGGCAGATGTAGTTTACCTAGTCTTTCCTTCAATAATTGCAAATAATTTGGAAATTTATTGAGCATCTCCCTTGGTAAATTATTCCAATCCCTAATTCCCTTCTTAATAAACAAATATTTGCCCCAATTTGCATCCTTAACTTTATCATTGTACTGTGATCTTACATACTTTTAAAATACCACTCAAACTTATTCGTCTACCAATGTCATTCCACATGACGTCTCCTTTCTCCCAAGTCTTCCCAGCCCAAACTCAACAACCTTTTTTGTAATGCTACTCTTTTGTCAGAAATCACCCATAACAAATCTTCCTCCTTTCTTTTGAACTCTTCCAGTTCTCGAATCAAGTAATCCAAGTGAGGGTCCCATACACTGGAACTATACTCAAGTTGTGGTCTTACCAGAGACTTGTGTGTCTCCACCTTATATCCATACTACAACACCTAAATACCCTTATAACTATGTAAAGAGAGATCAGCTCACTGTAATACAATAAAGTAAGAACATTCCAGGTACAAAGCCATCTTTCATTCCAGTATGAACAATAACCAGTCTTCCTCCCTCAGACACAGGTCAACAAATTACTCCTTGACCATCATGTCCAGATTTGTGTGGTTTATTCCAGGAGTATGTGGGTGACCCTGAAAGAGAAATGCAAATTTGAAACCAAAGACACCTGATGAAGATAAATTATTCTATGATTTTTATATAAAATATAATATATAACATATATTTACCATTCATAAAAATCCAAGTCTCATTGAAGAAAACGACAGGTTTTGGTTTCTTACTGTCCTTATTTCTCAGAAAACAGGATCTCTTAAAACAACTGTGTTCATTTTCTCTAACGTACTCATAGGGATCTCCTTTACTCCAACGCAAATCCCATGGCCTTCAAAATTCTTAATGATGTTTATGAGCCCCTGTACAAATAAGTGTCATTATTTGCTTTCATGTGATTGAAAACCTTTCTTACAGTTACAGCTTCTCCTGTGGGGAGAAATAAAGTGTTACAAGGGGCTCAAAAGAGCTGTATGTCGATACATGCACAGAACATTTCTGGGAGGTTATCTCACCTGCGTGCCATTTTCTATAAATTAAGTTACAATAGATTCCTTGTGAAGTTACCTTACCTTTATGTAATTTATCATAAATAAAGCTTGCTATTGGTTCCTTAGAAAAACTGTCTATGCCGGTCACTGGATATTCACACTTCCGGTGTTTACCTGTGGTAGAAAATTCAACTCCCTTCTTGAAATTTCCTATTACTTCTCGGACTAAACTGAAACCACACTGTAAGCATATACACAAGGAAATATATTACACACACATATGCTATAAGTCAATATGAATACACAAAGGTTATGTCTACAAACTGTATCAAAGTGGAGACAAGACAAGACATAGTAGGTGTATACACGATTAGGTTAGTTTCATAAGGAAATATTCTTCCATTTCAACTGATTGTCATTATGTTAGAAACTTATCATAGAAACAAGATTAAAATAAACACTAACCCCAGTTAATTTTGAAACTCTTATCATTGGGTCCGTATCATTACGACTGACTTCATCTTTGTGTTTCAATTGCTTATAGCAAAGTATAAGCACCACTTCACTTAAGCCAAGAATTTCCAACCCATAATTTTGTATCTCTTTCTCAGTCTGCTTTAGTTTACCTTCCTCTGTCAAAGTTCTAACATTCCAACAACCAATTCTCATTTTCCACTTCGGGCCCAAGTTTGTCATAGAAGTATTCATCTGGTTTAATTTCACTTCAATTTCTTTAATAATTGGATTTAAGATGTGCAAGTTATTAGCCCACAACACCCGTCCTTGGTGGTGGGGCTGCCACTTGAGCCACCAAGCCTGCCATTTCCTGTAGGGTTTGTCTCCCTAGGCCTTTGAAGATCCCTTTGCACCAAAAGGCAGTGGTTTCTCCCTATTTCTTTAACCCCACGGGAAGAGGTTTGCCTCGTCTGCCAGATTTGCCATTCCAAAGGTCTCCTTCTCTGCCACATTTGCCATTGAGGACTTCACCAGAGCCCCGTTATCCGTCAATTTACAGGGTTCCTGAAAGGCCTTCATAGGTACAGTAGCGGTCCTGGGGCACATACAGTCCCCGTTGTACATCACTCCTACAGGCAATCCCGTACTTCATGCTGTTGCCCACCTTCCATGACGTGGACGAGGTGTTGGACTTATAAGAGGCAATAATAATTATAATTATTGAATATTTGTCCCAAATGGTCCTCTTGAATTCCAACGTCTTCATATTCTGATCTTTCCTACTTTCAAAAGCTCCGCTCAAGCATATTTATCTACTTATGTCATTCCACATCAACTGTCCACTAACAGCTCGAAACATACGGGAGAGAGGAGGCATTTCTGCACAGACAGCGATGGCAAGGACTCGTTCAACACCACCCTATCTGGCCCGCTGGAGGGGTTCTATGATGATGATGATTCTGAAGTAGCTGGTAGTAACTCTGGATTGGACACTTTCTTTCAAGCAACACCATCATATTACTGCAGCCAAAATAAAAAACCATAACAATAAAATGTAGAAAAAATTCTTTGGAGGCTTCTACTACAAACATAAGTTGCTCTGCTTTAAGACTGACCTTCTCTGTGACTGAATACTGTCGTCTTGTTTGGTTCAATTTCCCCATGTTAATTGATATCCAGCAGAATAATTGATACTGATCACTGGTTATAATAGATTCATTCCAGTTTACTGGCTTCCTGTTCTCAGCAATATTTTTCCACCTCATTTTCACAAAGAAGTTGAACTGAATTGTGAGTACAAGAAGATCATGGCTAATACTCCAGTAATTTGCCTGTTCAAGAGGATATCCCCATTCTCTAGAGAAATAGGCTTAAATCTAGGCATCTACTGATCTATTATGCCCAAAGAATTACTTAAATCTTTGTGATCCTAGTGCCTATTGGATAGATGAATGGACCTCAAAAACTTTTCCTGAGTCGTGGTTATTTCTGAATTCAGCATCAACATCTGCTCCAGGTTTTAAGTTACCAAGGAAACCATGGAGTGCTCTGAATAGGATCCAGACTAACCACGGAATCTGCGGTGGGAGTTTAAGTGGGGCGAATTTCTCTCTCTCCGATGCCATTATGGTGCTCTTGAACAAACTATCCAGCAGTGTTGCCTGAGGGCGTATGGAGAAAAATTGTGGATTGACTTCCTGTTGTTGATATCTAATGCAGTCCAGTGAACAAATTCATTGGATCTGAGATAATAACATGTAGTAGGCATAATATTATTCTTTTTTCTTTGAGCCTCATTATGTATACTTTGCCAAATGATAAATATATACAATTTTACCCTAAGAATCAATTAACATTTTCTGTAATTTGAGCAATGTAAAGGACTGATCACTCTGCACTTTTTTTGTAGGGTTAATATTATAATTGGAATTCTGTTTTGTTCACAGATAAAAGCAGATAAAAATGTTTACAAGAAGAAACGAAATTGGCTTCTTAATGAGCTTAAGTCTGTGGATGTTATTAGTGATGCTGTAAGTATATAAGATACTCAAATTTTGTGGGACATTCCTGAATGTGAGCAAAATTCCTGCTTTCCAAATTAGTCTTTGGGTATAAGGAATGTCCCAAATTCAGTTTATTCATTAGTTCATTTTAATTTCATACCAAATAATGGATGATAATAGATTTAACATGTTCCATCAGTGGAAAAGAAGAGTTTTGGCAACACTGTGCTCATGACCAAGAGTATTGGCCGTGCGGTAAGGGGCACGCATCTGTAAGGATTCATTCAATAGATAGCGAGTTCGAACCCCACTGTCAGCATCCCTGAAAATGGTTTTCCTTATATTGAATTTAAGTTTTATTGTGCAAAAAAATGATTAAAAATGCTTTTTCAAAACAAGGAGGAAGTGCTGGTGGACAAGGTGATCATGATTATCAAATGGGGTTTGTGAATATTCTGAACAAAATGATGCTTGGGACCACTGACTTCAAATGCAACAAATCACAGTTAAATGAAAGAAAATAATATATTTAATTTATGCGACCGTAGGTACTTCGCATGTTGTAACAATGTTAATTATATATTTATTCATGACAATGTGCAAGAATTATTAAAGTAGTAATCTAATATATCCTGAATATCCATAAAATACAAAATCCTGCATTAAAGAAGAGAAACTCTTGACCAGGTGGTAGTGTCCCGAGAATGGATGTATCATTACCACGCATTAGAGCTATGCTGATGCGCTGAATAAGATAAGCATTTGATCGCTTATCACCGGAAATCCGAGCAATCCTTTGACCAACGTCTTTGATAAAATTGAGGCTCTCATTACCTCAGGTACCACTCGATTCAGTGGCTACTGGCACAAAGAAGAATTTGTCCAACAAATTGCTGTATTTTCTTCTTTTAGCATTTTCCCTATTTGCAGCTGCACCTCCAGCACTCAGTGAAAAGGGGAAGATTGGACTGGACGAACGTGTCGGCACAGATAAAATCCCACAAGAGATTTACCCCTTTTCCATGGCATAAGTGTCATTCCGTCTGGCCTTTTCCCATCTGAACAGCAACAGGCAATGGGCTCTCGTATGGAAGGAACTTCTGCTGAAATCAGAGCCCGTGAGATGACATCATTTATAGTGGAGTGGTGTATGTGTCTGCCTTTACTTTTCAAACAGGAAAGGCCATGGAGGCCACGTTGATCAACATAGGCACCACAAGCTGAGCATCGGTAAGTCTTGCAGGCAGCTGCTCCCAAACATAAAGCCACAGTGATACAGACTCTCATTGGAAAGATGAAGACCACGCGAAAGCGAAGGTAATGCTTGGAGCCATGCACCAGATCCTGGAGAAGCAGCAAGGAGATGGGCTTTTTCTTGAAGACTGCTAGTTGGCAGCTGCAGAAGCAAGTGGAGATGACTTATAAGAGCAGCATCCCAAGCAGCTTGAATACTTCTTTTGCTAATATTGGAGGGAACTACGTTAACTAAGCTTGACCACAGATCTGCTTTCTTGTACGGCAGCATCAGGGTCCAGGCATCCACCAGGTAGAAGGAGAGCCTCAACAAGATGAAGGAACTTGCTAAAATAATTATTTTACTTTTAACAATAAAATATAATCACCAAAAAGGTTTGTCTATGGGTGACCCTATTTCGGGAATTTGCGTTGTCGTGGCGTTTGCTGGCCGTATGTTTCTTCAAATGCAGGAACAAGTGGTAATCACTGGGTGCAAGATCGGGACTGTATGGAGGGTGATTGAGTTGTTCCCAGCGAAATGATGTGATGAGGTGTTGGGTTCGATGAGCCGCATGTGGGCGGGGATTGTCATGAAGCAAAAGGACGCCCTTACTGAGCATCCCACGCCTTTTGTTCTGAATTGAGCGGCACAATTTCTTTAAGGTCTCACAATACGTTGCTGAATTGATTATCTCACCACAGGGCAAAAAGTCCACCAGTAACACCCCCTTGCTGTCCCAAAACACGGTACACATGATTTTCGGGGCTGACATTGTTTGCTTAATCCTTTCTAGCCCTTAGCGCCTGAAAGCGCCCGTCTTTTCATTTTGCCTTCCGGTTCTTAGCGCCCGGCCACATTATCTACTCACGTCTGAGATCTTTGCGATAGTTTTGTATTATTTTCGGCAGTGAAATGTTTTTAAGGTATTTATGAACACGCAGTATAATCTACAAGGCTTAGAAAATAAAAGAGCGATAATCTGTCTTGAATTTCAGTGCGCGGCGGTCACCTGTTTCGTTCGTAAACATGGCGGGATTGAATGCTGCGGACATTGAAAACGAGCTGAATTTAGGCGAAGAAAGTGACACAGAATCGTTGAGTAGTGGTGGAAGTGAATTTTTAGTAAGTGAAGAAGATATCAATGAAGATAATTTTAGTGATATCAGTGATGTAAGTGAAAACGGATACCCAGAAATCGGACCTCATGGTGATGCGCCGGCAATTCACGTAACACAAACATTCCATTTCGTTACTCCGAATGATTATGTGGGTGATGTTGGACCTGTCCATAATTTGGAAATTGGATCATGAGAACTAGACTATTTTTTACGTATGTTAGGAGGAGACAAACTATTCCTTGACATAGCCAATTGCACAAATATCAATTCAGCATTCAAACAGGCACAGTCCGGTAGAATAGATACTGAATGGGAAGACACTTGCTCAAAGGAAATAAAGGCTTACGTTGGAATTCTTATATACATGGGCATCTTTCCACTTCCAGAATCACGTGATTATTGTTTTAGTCCAGACATTGAGTGTCCTGTAATAAAGAACTGTATGACTTTTAAGAGATACAAGATTCTCACAAAATATTTTCATATTGTGGATGTTAGACAGCTAAAAGTCAGAGATGATCCCTCTTACGTCATGCTTCAAAGAGTTCTCCCACTCTTGCAAATAATGGACAGCTTCCAGTACAAATACAATCCAGGCAGAGAATTAGCTATTGATGAGGCAATGATCCCATTCAAAGGACGCAATGTTATGAAACAGTATATAAAAGATAAGCCGGTAAAGTGGGGTTTCAAAGCGTGCATTCTTGCCACTCCGAAAGGATATGTTCTCAAAATCAATATCTATCGTGGTAAGAAGGAACCCAGGAATAAGGACATGTTGATGGGAAACCAGGTTGTCATGAATTTATTAGAAGATAGGTTAGGGTCATACCATCATGTTTATTTCGACAATTTCTTCTCATCCGTGGGGTTATTACAACACTTACATGACAATGGAGTATATGCTTGTGCAACTACAAGACCAAATCGTAAAGACTGGCCAGCTGAACTAAAGAATCCTAAATCTCTGAAACTGAAAAGGGGAGAAAGTAAAATAGTTCAAGTGGGTGATGTGACAGCTTTGGTTTGGCATGACGACAGGAACATCTGTGCTGTTTCCTCAAACTGTGATCCAAACGTCACAGTTGAAGTAAAAAGGAAAACTGGCAAGGGAAATGAGCAAATTACTGTTCCATGCCCTTTAACAATTCACAGATACACAAAATACATGGGGGATGTAGATAGATCAGATCAAAAAAGATCGTACTATAGTTTGGGAAGGAAGACAGTGAAATGGTGGAGGTATATTTTTGGATTTGCACTGAACACTGCCATAGTGAATAGTTTCATTTCATATAATGATACTAATCAACCAGCACCTTCCAGACATGGTAACACTCAAAGGAACTTTAGATTGGCACTCTATAGACAGATGATAAATAATTTTTTATCAAGGAAGCGTCTTGGTCGCAAACGATTGTTACCATTGACAACACTTTCCCCGAAAAATCTACACAAAATCACCAAGATATCAGGAAGGAAGAAGGTGTGTGCATATTGTGCATCTGCTGGAAGGAAAGCAGCATCAGGAAGAGGGATTCAGACAACATGGGAATGTGACAAATGCAGCCCAGCTCTATGTCGAGTGGGATGCTTCCTCCAGTATCACCAAGAGAGAGGGGTGGAGGTATGAACCAACAACCCTGTGGCTCCTGGACTAGAGATACGAATGTGTTGGTATGTTTTCTAATATTATTGAAAATTTGAATAAATTGTGGTCATTAGTTTTTATTATGTTAAACTTTTTCTGAAACAATGTGCTATGCTTCAGTTTTCTCTAAACAATAGGTTGAATCCTGGGGATAAACGGAGTGAAAATGCGGGCAGGAAAGGGTTAAATTTCACTTTCTTGGGTGAAGTTGAATGTCGCCATTCCATAGAATGCTGTTTTGCTTCAGCTGTAACGTAGGCCACCCAGGTTTCATCCCCCGTTAAAATTTGATTCAAAAAGTCATCTCCTTCCCCTTGGTAACTCCAGGAAAGTTAAGGCACTGCCCAAACGTTTGCTTTTGTGCTCCTCCGTCAACAATTTCGGTACCCAGCGTGAGCATACCTTTCGGTAATTTAATCGTTCACTCACAATTTCGTAAAGAACACTTCGAGAAACTTGAGGAAACACATCAGATAACGACGTAATCGTAAAGCGTCTGTTTTCTCTTGCTGCTCGGTCAACTGCCTGCATCAAATCTTCACTAATGACTGAAGGTCGCCCATTCCGTTCTTCATCATCATGCACATCTTTGCGGCCACCTTTAAATGCTCGAACCCATTTCCTAACCATTCCATCGCTCATAAGGTTTGGTTTGTAAATTGCACAGATCTCACAATGAATATCGATAGCTTTCAAACCTTTTGCACTCGGAAGAAAACGAATAACAGACCGGACTTCACAGTCGGCGGGACTCTCGATCGGCGAGGCCATTTCAAATGCCAAACGTACACAAGGGCGACTATTGCCGTAATGGCGTCTCAGCCTTGCCAGTAGATGCAGGTACACAGCACGCAATCACGGAATGCCGACCGCAGCGATGCATTGGCAGAATATCAAAACGGTACTTACTTAAAAAACATGCCTCGTATAAAGTTCACAAAAGATGAGAAAAATAACTATAAATTTTCTAGATATGAAAATTACATAAATCCTCGATAAATTTGATTTCCAAATTTACAGGAAACCTTCCTTCACTCTGATAACTATAAAAAATAGTTCATTGCACCCAAACTCTCACAAATAAGCTACTTATTACAGTTTAGTATACAGGGCTTTAAAAATTCCTCTTTCAACAAACAATTTGAAAAAAGAATTGTATTTTATAGAAATAGTCTGATTCAATGGTTTTAATACCAACATTATCAATTAAATCACTAACAAAGTAAAACTAAAATTAGCTACAAATCTTTCTCTGATAAAACCTAATAAACCAAAGTACCTAACATTTACATATACAAACCCAGCTATTCATCAGGTTGCTAATCCCCTAAAAAAACACGAGATGAACATCGCCTCAAAATGCATTATACTAATCTAAATATATTCTTTAATCACAACATAGTTAATTTAACTAATAACCGCTATTCAAGCTCTGGTATATACAGACTCAAGTGTTCAGAATGCAATTTTTCATACATTGGTCAAACTGGACGTAGTTTTCAGACTAGATATTCAGAACATTTTAATGGCCAGAAACACAATGAATTCTCTGCGATGAGTATCCACATGAGGGATAAGGGTCATCAATTCACCATAATAGAACGGGATATAAAAATCATAAAAAGAATTAAAAAAGGCAGTCTAATGACTGAATTTAAAAACTTATACATATTCTTGGACCAACAATTTAATAAAAATCAATCCGATTTTGTCAACTCTCCTCCTCACACAACTAACAAGGCTACAGCTCCGCCTTCCCAAGCTCACTCCCCTCCACTAGGACCTCATGGTTACAACACAAGAAGTAGGAACTTGGCGACTGCCGGTAGTCCTAAAACTGTCAACACAAACAGATGACATCTAAGGGGTAAGTGTCAATACTTTTTTGATTAACTCTGCTAGTCAGTTCCATCCTTTCAAATAATAAATCTTAATAAATAAAATTTCTTTAATTTACAGACTTTCAACACACACTCAACATTCCACCCACTCTCATCTATCAAAAGTTTGATTGTTCCCTTTCGACCAGCTCGCTTGTATCAGCATGTTCCAACATCAACAAGCTATACTAATTGCACCTTTATTTCCCTATCAACACTCTAAAATGATGGAAGGTGGACCTATTGAGTTCATGACAACTTTAATTATATTGTTGTTGTTTAAAATTTAATTCTTGAACTCTTCTCCAAGAACTACGTCAAATGCTAATACTTCAACCATATACATATACGAGCATGTCAAACAAATTGTTAATTTCTTGATCCCAGGACTCTAACCAGATGATTTTATGTTTTTAACATTATTATTTATTAAGATTTTAATAATATTTCCAACTGATATCTTAGTTGGAAAGTGTTTTCTTTTAATCATACTGAAAAAGTAACAGCTTTTAACATTATGTAATATTGCCACCATATGTCATTATATTATATATATTTGATGCAATCAATCTTTAATCATAGCTATTGCTATAATTTTTGTTAATTCAACACATTACTATAATTTTACATTTCAAATCTTCTATAATGACTGCTTATCCAGTTTTAAGTGTTTAGACGTATAATCTTAGTAACTTATAAGTTAACTTTAAATCAGGTGCCTGATTTAATCTTGAGGAGATACAATGGCTGATAATGCCCACAGAGAGGCAAAACATTGTCCCATTTCATCTACTATAATGAGGATTAAATCCTAAAATTTCTTAGAACTTAATGTATTGAATAGGTGGATGAACAATAAACAATTATTTTAGTAAGTATAATAATTTTCAATACAGATCTGCAATGATTCAATCACTTGCAAAGATAACCGTGGAAGGATGCTAAAAATGACTAAATCGTCAAGTCCACAACACGACAAATGCCAAGGCCACCAGAACCAACAGGAAGAGAAGCCTGTAACCAGGCATTGCTACTTGGAGCAATTGAGGATGGTTTTGAGGCCAGTTTTTAACACAAAATAAAATTCTTCCAATAGTGGGGTCTCTCGCCAAGATGGAGAACAATGCTGGAAGTTCATCATTCGTGGGATTGAAAATGAAGTGCGGAGCAAGAAGAAGGCTGAATGTGCCAAGACCATGGAAAGACGTGAAGTAAACAACTTGTCACCGGTGTATCATCAAGAAAGGACAGCAGAATTGCATTTTTGTCATCAAGAAAGGACAGCAGAATTTCATTTTTTACTGTAATATTTTAGTATTGTGAAAAATGAAGAAATAAGGACTCTGGACTCTGGTGGAATTTTTTTATGTAACTGGAAGAAAATATTAATTTGAATATGTTTGTAATATTTTTAAAAGAATGTAATTTAGGGAAACCTCAAGAATGGGACTTATGAACATTGAATATTTTTAACATTGCAAGAATGATTAAGTGACTTATATATCAAGAATTGTAATTTTGTAACGTTAGAAAATTTTTGTAAGGTGCTATAATTTTGAGGCATCCTATACTGCACGTGCAGTTTCCGATGATGAAAACTGTGTCGCAGTAGGAATGTTCCACAACTTATGAAATTGCTATCTTAAACTGACCATATATGGTCATGTAATTGGATTGGTCATAATAAGACCTCCGTCTATTGGTCAGTACATTAGCATCCTTTATTGGTCAAATTTGGGAATCTGGAGTGTTGTCATTGGCTAATTGCAATCGTACGATTTCCTGTTTGTAATATAGTGTGTGCGAGTCATTTTGTCCGGGTCTTTGGAATCGGATCGCTGAAGTGGGCTGATGCGTCTTGCGTCCGTCCACCTTGGGTCTTCAGTTCCCCATGGTAAATGCTATTTTATGGCCTCATATTAATTTAAATGCATTCTTGTGTTTAGGATTTTTCCCACTTAAAGTAACTTCTGTAATTATGTAGAATTTTATTTTGTGCGCTGGAGTTCACTCTAGATTTCCACATTTACCTAAATTGAGCATCAGTGTGACTTAGCTGTTAAGCTAGTCTTTGACATTGTTTTCGGAGGCAAACATTTCTTTCTGCCTCAAAGTTTTTTAATTGCTAGTGAATGTAACACTCTTTCTTGAATAGAGTATTGTACATCACGTTAATTAATTTTTGATGGTTTCGAAAATGCCTGCTTTCATTCTGTATCCTATGTTTTAGTGAGTTAAGTATTAGCTGCTCTGTCATTTGTTAACTTTGCTTCTTGTAATTTTCTTTGTTAATTTTAATAATATTAGGAGTTTCGAGGTGGATTGATCGTGAACCTTTTCTTCTTCCCCATAACGGCATACCTTCCCATGGACCTCAATAGGGATCCCACACCTTCTACAATCCTTCCTTAGTTGTCGTTTATTAGGCCTGTAAGTATTCCCTTACATTTGGTTCAGTTTTGCGTATTTATTGTCTACCGTCATGTTCCAAGCCTGATGTGTAACCGCTGCTACTGTGTCATTTTACTGTTCTCCATATTTGTATTATTAAGGGTCAATATTACTACTTTCCTTATTCTTTAGTGTTATTATGTTATTTCCCTATTCATTACTTTATTTGGTTTTATTATAATTAGTATTAGTTCGTGTTAGCACTCATCCGATCTGAACCCTGCGGCCAGACACCTTAAGTTTCGTCATCTTTTCAGCCAGTATCCTGCATAGAGTTGAAGGGGTTAGCGCTTCACCAAGTAGACAAATATTGGATATTGCTACGAAACTAATTCCTGGGGCAGAAGCATTAAACTTCTCGTACAGTATCTCAGCTTGTTTCCTATGAATGCCAAGAAAACCCACTTCGTACTTAGAAAAATTAAGGTGTAGACCAGTGTTTGAAGCTTGTGTGCAAATGTTATCTAGAGATGAAAGGATGAAGTCAGGTTCATCAGCAATGGTGCCATCATCCAAATACCAAATGTTTAACTCTGTATTAATGGAGTTGACAATCGACTGAAGAGTAACCGCAAAAAGACCAAGACCGAATGGATCACCTTGTTGAACTCCACATTGAGAAAGTATAATTTCTTCACCAAGAAAAAGGTCACTAGGCTGAGAGTAGCACTGATAGACATACAGATAGATGGAACTGCCAACAACATAGCATCATGATGCAACTCATTGAAAGCATTAAAAGTCTAATTTAACAAAAGCTTTCGGGCACTGACGAGTAGACGAGTAACAGATACGTGCGGCATGGACAGCAGCTCCATTGGGAACGCACACTGCAAGTTGGTGGGGAGATAAGAAGTCCATAGGTCTTGTACGGATTCTGTAGCATAAGATTTTCGCAGCCAGTTGGCGCCAAACTGTACAGACATCAGTAGGGTGATTGCCATCACATTTCTTCTTCAAAGCAGTGAGTGAGGCATCAAAAAATAGTGGGCAAACCTACAAAGGGACTCTGCCAGAAATGATGGTCATGTGAACCACAAAAAAATCTTATGAGTTATTCCTTAGAATCATGCTCTTGACATTGGAGAACATTGGACGAAGGCCATCCAGTCCACCAGCAGATCCAGAAGGTAAAGGGGAGATGGCATTAAAAAGTTCTGTGTTCGTCACTCCGGGAACAAAATTTGATGTATTCGGAGGATCCGGAAGAACGACTGGACCCAAATGGGCAGGATGTTTCTCACAAAGGGCTTCCAATACAGATGCATCAGGCATGGGGATAGTGTCATCAGAAATAAGCAACTGAATTGCTCCATGAACGTGACCGTCAGCAAGTTTGTTCTTCACACTCTTGACATTGACTGAACTGAGAGAAGAGTGAGACTTCCGATCATGTAAAGAAGGGCAGGATAGGCACCATGGTGGACCTCATTCCATCATCGAACTCTCAGTTTAACCCACGACGTAAGGTTGGTTACCTTATCTGATTTCTGAGGAACATGGAGAGAAGTAAAAGGAAAAAGATCAGTCCAGGCACTAGTATTGTTGGTATCCACCACAGGCAAACAACTTCACACAAGGTGTCGGCTACAGTTGAGCGAGTACATCTAGGCACACGGTGCAGGACAGGGACACCAGATTTTAAATTAACAAGAAAGGGACCCATTTTTGATAGTGGCAAATTCTTTAGTTCTGTACTGTTAATGGGTATACATCTCGAGGAGCAGTGTAGATTATCCTTCTTGATGTGGGGTGGCTCAGAATTTCCTCAAGTACATCAATATGCGACTTACTAATGTGGATCACAAGTCCCCCCTGGAACCCACGAAGAATTTCCAGCAATGTGGACAAGGCACTTTGTTTATACATCGTGACAAATTACCAACGCTACTTGTATCCTTGACAAGCCCTGCTGAAGCAACTTCAATGTCCTTCATGTTAAAACCGTAATCATATTCTCCTTATGATGTTCTCATGGTCATGAAATTCGGATTCTGATACAGCGCTGTTTGTGTGCTAAAGGAGAAATAAAATGGTATGTCATGGATTGTGCAAGAGATGATTGACAGTGGTATGTATGAAAGCTGGTAAAATTCAATAGTTAGAGTTCTTGTCAACTAGCTGATGCCCTTCATTTTGCATTTCTCTTCTCTTAGGAGCGCGGCTTTTTAGATGATTATCTTTCCAGTGTATGATCTATGTCAAAGAAAAGTTAAACAAAATGGCTGCACTTCAAGCCTCAAAACAATTAGAAGAAATAAACAGAAATTTTGTCAATGATGGCACAGGTATTGTGGATATCAATACATATGCAAAACTCACTTATACACCAGGAAATGTTGTTAAATGCCTCTAAGAGAGCAACCATTGATTAAGTATGTCGTGTGTCAGAATGGTGATATCATTTGACATGCCATGTTCACTGCCTTATAATAATGTACCCATGTTAACACATTTATAATAATTTGTACAGTTAACATACTTTAATATGCATGAAAAAAGACATGCACAATCTGTAAGTACAAACATTTTTTCAATGAAACAGCATAATTTTTAAATTACATTTCAGTTCCACACACCTTGAACTACTGCTCCACAGTCACCACTGTTATTAAGGAACTTGTCATAATGGAAGCACCAGTTTTTGTATGTCTTTGTCGTAGAACGACAACACCTGTGATAGAAGCCACCCAAATCAGAGAGTGATGTCCGCCTCTGTAGCTTAACAGTTAGCACTATTAGCTGCTGTTCTCGGGGGCCTGGGTTTGATTCCCGGTACTGTCAGCAATTTAAGAATGGCAGGAGGGCTGGTACGTTGTTAAAATAGTAAATGCAGCTCACCTCCATTGGGGTTGTGCCTGAAAAGAGCTGCAATGCCAGCTGGTTTAATATTTCATGCTTTCAAGAAACTAATCACAGACTGTATCTGACAGTCTGCTGGTTGATCCATTTCCTTGAACATTAAAGGCATTTGATAGGGTAGGTCATGGGAAGGTACTGGCAAAAATGAGTACAATTGAACTAGACAAAAGTGTGACTGGATGGGTGGCTATATTTCTTGAAAGTAAAACTCACAGAATTGGAGTAGGTGAACCTCTATCTGACCTTGTAATAATTATGAGGAAAATTCCTCAAGGCAGTATTCTTTTATAATAATATATAAATCTTATGAGTAAAGAAGTGGAATCGGAGATAAGGCTTTTTTGCAGATGATGTTATTCTCTATAGAGTAATAAGTAAGTTACAACATTGTGAGCAACTGCAAAATGACCTTGATAATGTTGAGAGATTGACAGTAGGCACTGGTATGATGATAAACGGTGTTAAAAGTCAGGTTGCAAGTTTCAAAAATGGGAAAGGTCCTCTGTTTTAATTACTGTGTTGATGGGGTGAAAGTTCTTTTTGGGGATCATTGTAAGTACCTAGGGGTTAAGATAAGGAAAGATCTTTATTGGGGTAATCACATAAATGAGACTGTAAATGAAGGGTACATATGTCTGCACATGGTTATGAGGGTATTTAGGGGTTGTAGTAAGGATGTAAAGGGAAGCCCCTGTGGCTCAGGCGGCAGCACGTTGGTCTCTCACCGCTGGGTTCTGTGGTTCAAATCCCAGTCGCTCCATGTGAGATTTGTGCTGGACAAAGTGGTGGCAGGACAGGTTTTTTTCTGGGTACTCTGGTCTTCCCTGCCATCTTTCATTCCAGCAACACTCTCCAATATCATTTCATCTGTCAGTCATTAATCATTGCCCGAGAGACGTGCACATGCTTCGGCAGCCAGCACTATTCCTATCCTTGCTGCTGGATGGGGCTTCATTCATTTCATTCGTGACCTAGTCAAGTGACTGGAAAAAGGCTGTGGATTTTCATTTTCATTAAGGATGTAAAGGAGAGGGAATGTAATTCTCTGGTAAGATCCCAACTAGAGTATGTTTCCAGTGTGTGGGACCTTCACCCTACTTGATTCAAGAACTGGAAAAAATCAAAAGAAAAGCAGCTTGATATGTTCTGGGTGATTTCTGACAAAAGAGTAGCGTTGCAAAAATGTTGCAAAATTTGGGCTGGGAAGACTTGGGAGAAAGGAGATGAGCTGCTTAGTTGAGTGGTATGTTCCGAACTGTCGGTGGAGAGATGGCATGGAATGACATCAGTAGACGAATAAGTTTGAGTGGTGTTTTTAAAAGTAGGAAAGATCACAACATGAAGATAAAGTTGAAATTCATGAGGACACATAGGGACAAATATTCATTTATAGGAAATGGAGTTAGGGATTGGAATAACTTACCAAGGAGAAAGTTCAATAAATTTCCAATTTCTTTGCAATCATTTAAGAAAAGGTTAGGAAAACAACAGATAGGGAATCTGCTACCTGGCCGACTGCCCTAAATGTTGATCAGTAGTGATTGATAGCTTGATTTTAAACACTTGTTCCAAGATGGCCATACTCTGTTAATATTTCCAACTTAGCATGTGACATTTCAACAGATGAAAGAAGCCAGTGTGCATGCTTGGCATTACAGCTGCAGTGCTGCACCAGTGATATATGGAAATGGCACTTAACTAAAGAAATGCCTCTCATGTATAATGATTTGTGATTTCAGTCCCAATTTTTCATTTGAAAAGAGGCAATCCTGGTTAATACTGACTCAAGACATTTATCAGAAAATGTTGATCTCATAGTTTTCATAAAAATGTTCAAGAACTCTGCCATTGTTGTTGTTGTTGTTGTTATTATTATTATTATTATTATTATTATTATTATTATTATTATTATTATTATTATTATTATTATTATTATTTTGTTTTTGGTATTGTTGATACCATACAGTTATTCCACTCATTGGTTCTGCAAGCTTCATTGACAATCTACAAAAAAATTGGAAAAATATTTGTACTTACTGTTGTAAGTTCACATTAATTTAGGAGCATAGAATGCACCAAAGAGATTACCTACACTAATATTTTAAGTGAGGTGGAGTTTACTTCCCTACTATTATTTGATTTCATTTGCTGAATTAACTTTCTACTTTACTTATTGAATTTGGATAAGATCAGATATCAATGTGTGTCAAATTATCCCTCCTATAATACATGAAGGTTAGAAGTTAAATAGTGGCTACTATTTATTTACAACAGATACAAAAAGAGTTACATGTTGGCAACCTTTACTGTCCTTCAGTGTAGTCACCACCGTTGTGTATAACCCGTTGCCAGCGATGTGGAAGTTGTAGTATACCTTTACCAGAGCCTGTTCTGTTGATGGTGCGAATGGAGCGGTCTACTGGCTGTCGAATCTCTGCAACAGTTCTGAAGTGAATGCTCACGAATCGTCTGGTTTTGATCACTGTCCAGTAATGCGGCAAGAGCATGCACTTCTTCCTCACTCTTAGGACGACCTGCCCGATGAATGTCCGCCACAGTTTGCCGACCATCATTGAAGGCTTTTACCCAATATGCCACTGTTCTGTAAGGCAATGCAGATTCCCCGCAAGCCTCTTGAAGACCTTGATGACACTGTCGTGCTGAACGACCTCTGGCACATTCAATCTTGATCCAACTCCGTTGTTCCTTGGAAAACATAGTAACAACGTTACGTTAGACCGCTAGCTCACAAGTGACTGTGTTTCTCTTGCTTGTGCCCACACAGGTGATGTGGGAAGGGTGAGTCCATTTGCTCTGAGGTAAGGTAGGTTGTAACCAACGTGTGCTGTCAGCGATAATATTAGATTCCGATGCATAGAGTCTCCACAGCAGTGTTGCCACTATTTAAGTTCTAGCCCTCGTATTAGCCTACTCATCATTTCTTTTTGTCTTGTTTTCGGGGGAAATAAAACTATCATAACGACAAAACATTCTGTAACTAAGGGTAAAATTAATAATTTGTATGTTAAATATGTTTATATCCAACCCTTGCCCTATTTTTCTATGGGATTAGGTATGAAGGGGGATGAATGTTCGTTTTTATGATTGGATGTCCTTCCTGACGTCAACCTCATTATAGAAGTTAACAAGATGAAATGAATATGATATATGATAGTGGGAAGGTAGAGGGTGAAGCCCGGTGCTGGGACATAGCCTACTATTGTTGAATAGCTTCAAGGAGTCTGTTTAAGGCTTTACATCCCCATCCGATGGATGAATTGTCATCAACACAGTCATATACAGTCTCTCTATATGAGCACTGTGGAGAAGTTAGGGATTGAATCCAGGCTTTTGGTACACAGTCTAGAGATCCTACTCTGCCTGCCAACATTCTGATGGTGAAAGTTTTTTTCGACCAATGGGCCTCGAACCGGCTAACCACGGTGTCAGACCATATAGACATCACGCCTTAATGATCATGGCCACCAGGCGTGCTTGTGTGTTTATATGTGTACCTGCGTTAATTTGTTCGATAATACACATTGAAACTAAATTTAATTGGAACATGAAGGTACTGCTTTCTGAAACATCTACTGCCAGATGTTTTAGTTAGCATGATCTTTTCACCAACAGTACACAAATAGTCATTCCCTGTGTATATTAAATATGAAGATAGCGTACTACAACCATTTACAAGTGACACTTTTGTTCTCCAATTTCAAACCATCATTGGAGGAACAGTCATAGTTTTGGTTGGATGAGTTTCTCTTCTCACCAGGCAAATGCTGGGGCTGTACCTTAATTAAGGCCATGGCCGCTTCCTTCCAACTCCTAGGCCTTTCCTATCCCATCGTCGTCATAAGACCTATCTGTGCCGGTGCGACGTAAAGCCACTAGCAAAAAAAAAAAAAAAAAAAAAAAAAAAAAGTTTCTCTTCTGATAAATGATTGTGACTGTTTACTTCTTTCACACAGCAAAAACTCAAAACATTATAATGTCTAAGAATACCAGGTAAACAGGTTATAATACTGGTAGATATAATTTCTTATCCAAGTCCTTTCATATGCCTTCATGAATGATAGGGTGTGAAATTTATTTCTGTTTTCAAAGACTCTAAGACTTTGCTTGAGATGAAACCCACAATTTTGGGCAGTTTAATTTAGCTTACCGACTATTGTATGTGGTCTCTAATAATAATAATAATAATAATAATAATAGTCATCTTTTCCAGCTCGTTTCCTGGGTGTGGTGCATATGTGGTCTTTACTGCAATCTGAAATCAAGTCCTTGTGGTATTGATACACTGACTGACAGAGCAAATGCAACACCAAGAAGGAGTGGTCAGAACTTTATGCCAATTGCAGGGTAGACTGACGTCACTGAGGTATGCTCATGATGTGAAATGCGCCGCTGTGCTGCGCACGTAGCGAACGATAAATGGGACACGGCGTTGGCGAATGGCCCACTTCGTACCGTGATTTCTCAGCCGACAGTCATTGTAGAACGTGTTGTCGTGTGCCACAGGACACGTGTATAGCTAAGAATGCCAGGCCGCCGTCAACGGAGGCATTTCCAGCAGACAGACGACTTTACGAGGGGTATGGTGATCGGGCTGAGAAGGGCAGGTTGGTTGCTTCGTCAAATCGCAGCCGACACCCATAGGGATGTGTCCACGGTGCAGCGCCTGTGGCGAAGGTGGTTGGCGCAGGGACATGTGGCACGTGCGAGGGGTCCAGGCGCAGGCCGAGTGACGTCAGCACGCGAGGATCGGCGCATCCGCCGCCAAGCGGTGGCAGTCCCGCACGCCACGTCAACCGCCATTCTTCAGCATGTGCAAGACACCCTGGCTGTTCCAATATCGACCAGAACAATTTCCCGTCGATTGGTTGAAGGAGGCCTGCACTCCCGGCGTCCGCTCAGAAGACTACCATTGACTCCACAGCATAGACGTGCACGCCTGGCATGGTGCCGGGCTAGAGCGACTTGGATGAGGGATTGGCGGAAGGTCGTGTTCTCCGATGAGTCACGCTTCTGTTCTGTCAGTGATAGTCACCGCAGACGAGTGTGGCGTCGGCGTGGAGAAAGGTCAAATCCGGCAGTAACTGTGGAGCGCCCTACCGCTAGACAACGCGGCATCATGGTTTGGGGCGCTATTGCGTATGATTCCACGTCACCTCTAGTGTGTATTCAAGGCACGTTAAATGCCCACCGCTACGTGCAGCATGTGCTGTGGCCGGTGGCACTCCCGTACCTTCAGGGGCTGCCCAATGCTCTGTTTCAGCAGGATAATGCCCGCCCACACACTGCTCGCATCTCCCAACAGGCTCTACGAGGTGTACAGATGCTTCCGTGGCCAGCGTACTCTCCGGATCTCTCACCAATCGAACACGTGTGGGATCTCATTGGATGCCGTTTGCAAACTCTGCCCCAGCCTCGTACGGACGACCAACTGTGGCAAATGGTGACAGAGAATGGAGAACCATCCCTCAGGACACCATCCGCACTCTTATTGACTCTGTACCTCGACGTGTTTCTGCGTGCATCGCCGCTCGCGGTGGTCCTACATCCTACTGAGTCGATGCCGTGCGCATTGTGTAACCTGCATATCGGTTTGAAATAAACATCAATTATTCATCCGTACCCTCTCTGTTTTTTCCCCAACTTTCATCCCTTTCGAACCACTCCTCCTTGTTGTTGCATTGTCACTGTCAGTCAGTGTATATTGTTTGCATGCTAATTTTTTCATTTCTCACCCTTCATACACCTGTTTGAATGAAAGGAATATTGCCTTTTTTGAAAGAAACCCTTCCTCAGCTAAAATTAGGAGTTATTTCTGGACATAATCAATCGTAATTGATCTGCAGTTGGGGCTGTCGCCCAGTGGCAGATTCCCAAAAATTTTAAGATGAAGATTATATTGTTGAATTGTCTTCAAAAATAGTATATTTGCATGGTAGTCTATATAATATTGCCTATTTCTGAATTAATTTTTGAGTGGAAGTGACAGTTTTGTATTTATTTTTCAGGAAAGCCATGAATTTGACATTCAGTTTGATAAAATGTACAAATGGTTTGCTTTCAACCCTCAAGAAAGGAAGAACTTTATTGTGGCAATGTGGGAGGTAGGTTGTTTTCACCTTGATTAATTTCGTGATGTAGTTTGCTAGTAATGAGTAATATTTTGCTTTGTTTTTAGCAATCGTTCAAGCACCTTCCTAAACAGAAACCCACTTTCCATAATATGCCCCAAGACTGGACTCAAGAGACTAAACTTCTCATCGAAAATGAGGCAGAAGCTGCTCCAGGTATGGATGTGTATTGTATTTTGTTCTTGGTAGACTCATAGTATTAGGTATTTTCACAGTCGTAGTCTTCACTAAATTCATCTACACCATTCTCTCTGATCCAGTGACTCTTAAGGTATGTATCCATGATTTAGCTTTTCTATCGCACAGCAGATGTGGTGTGTATTGTTAACACAACTTACAACATTATGCTTTTCCTTGTTGCACCACTCCTTGTTGCACTGAAAGAAATGTGAAAGAAATGTTGTGTGGAGTTGTTTACATTGTGCAAGTTCCAAATTTCAAGGTTTTAAGGATTTAAACAGAAAAAAGTGTAAATGTTTATACATTTGTAAATAATTTGAGTGTGATTTGATAGAATCTGGTTATTTTCTTTCAAGAATGCAACATGTTAGTCTATTTTAATCACAGTATTACCCCTCTTCTTCACTTTTCAAGGGACCCAAAGAATACTGGTGTAAATGGGTGGAAAGTGTAGCCATGGTATGGTGGTGGTGGAGGTGATTGTTTTAAGAGGGAGTACAACTGGGCAACCATCCTCTATTAACACTAATCGGGGGGGGGAATGGAAGGGATCAGACTATTCAAAAAATAAAAGGTATTGGTCAGAGAAAGACAAGGGCCAGGAAGGATGTGAAAACAAAATACTCCCTAGGCCTCTCAACCTGATAATAATAATAATAATAATAATAATAATAATAATAATAATAATAATCATCATCATCATCATCATCATCATCATTAGTGTCACACTCCAGTCGCCCGGGTGTAGTTAACAAACCTCCTCCACTCTTTTCTGTCCTTCCACTTTCCCTGCTGTTCCATTACTTCCACCAGATCCAATCCAGCTTCACTAATGTCCTTCCATATCTGATCCATCCACCTTCTTCTCAGTCAACTGGTCTCTTTCCCTTCTCTCTCCAATTCCCTTCTTGCTACACATTCCTTTCCAATTCGTTTTTCATGTCTGAACCATCTCAGCCTTGCTTTCTGTATGTTCTGTCTTAACGGTTCTATATATAGTACTTCTCTGATTTTAATATTTTTTGAAATTCTGGTGTTCTTAAAAATTTTATTTCTACTGCTTGGATCTTACTATCTTGTCTCTTGTTTCTAGTCCATATGTTGCAGTTGGTATGAAATACTGTTTATATAATGTTAATTTCATTCTCTTGGGAACTTTTTCATCCCATAAAAGCTCTCTGACTTGATGATAAAATGTTGTACCTTTACTTAGTCTGTTATTAATTTCAGAGTTGATTTCATTACTTCCATTAATAATGCTACACAGGTATGTAAACTGTTCTACATTCTCTCACCGTTCTCCATCTATGTTCACTTGGCTTCTTTTTTCCACAGTGCATGACTACAGTTTTCTTTTAACTTATTACCCTTCCAAACTCCATCAGATTTTCATTCCAAATGTCCAGTCTCTTTTGTACTTCCTTTTCTCCCTTTCCCCACATCACCACATCATCTGCAAATACCAAAGCATTCACTTCATCACCACTGATACTCTGTTTTACACATTTTATGATTTCATCCATCAATATAATAAACAATAATGGTGACAGTGCACTTCCTTGCATGAGACACTCCCCACTTGTACATTGCTTTTACTCTCATGATACAACATTTTTATCTTGTTAATTAATGATTTGCCGGGCTGAGTGGCTCAGACAGTTGAGGTGCTGGCCTTCTGACCCTAATTTGGCAGGTTTGATCCTGGCTCAGTCCAGTAGTATTTGAAGGTGCTCAAATACGTCAGCCTTGTGTCGGTAGATTTACTGGCATGTAAAAGAACTCCTTGTGGGACAAAATTCCAGCACCTTGGCGCCTCTGAAAACCGTAAAAATTTAGTTAGTGGGACATAAAGCAAATAACATTAATTATGATTTTGGTACATTCCTTTTCAGTAGGCATTCCCATATATGTTTTCTCTTAACTGTATCATAAGCTTTTTCCAAATCCAAAAATATGAAGATGATTTCCTTGTTCCTTTCCAGATGTTTTTTCATTATCTTTCGCACTGTAAATATCTAGTCTATTGTTGATCTATTCAGTCTAAAGCCATATTGTGTTTCTATTATATCCTTCAGTCTTTTGTCTGTGACTTTCTCCATTATTTTTAGCCCATGTCATAATAGGGTTATACCTCTATAATTTTCACATTTCTTCCTATTTCCTTTTTTGAACAATGGTACAACGCTTCCTTGTTGCCAATCTTCAGGTATCCTTTCATCCTTCCATATGGCATTGAGGGCTCGGTATAACCACTGTAGTCCAGTGCTTCCTGCTGCCTTAATCATATCAGCTTTGAATTCATCTTTTCCACTTGCTTTACCTTTGGTCATTGCTTTCACTGCCCTTTCAAGTTCCAACCATGTTATCGGGTTCTCTTCTTTTTCTCCACCTATTATTTCTATTTTCTTATCTCCTTCTTCCTCTGAGAAGGCGTCCTCACTATAAAGTTTTTCAAAATACTTTGCCGTCACCTTCTGAAGACCCTTTACGTCATGTACTATGGATCCATCTTCTCTCTCTAATGCCTTGATTTTTTCTTGATTTATTCTTTTCGAATTTATTACTCTGTATAAATGTTTCTGATTTCCTCGATTGTCTTGCTCAATTTTGTTGGTAAACTCTCCCAAACATTTCTCCTTTTCTTCCTTGATACTCCTCTTTACTTGTAGTTTCAATCTTTTGTAATCCACATGTAACCTTTCTATTTTATTCTCATCCCTCTGATATGTTTTTTGCTTTTCCTTATCCATTTCTTTCTTCACCTTGTTCCTTTCTTTTATTTATTTTTTTGTCCCCCACTGTGTCTCCCTTAATTTTTGCTTTTGTTTTCCCACATACCTCACTTGCTGCTTCCACAAATGTCTCTCTTAAATTGTCCCACTCTTCTTCTCCACTTTGTATTTCCATGCTAGGTAACTTCCTTTTTATCCAATCTTGGAATGCCATCCTTTTATCCTCCTCCTCCAGTTCCCAAATCCTGATCTTTGGTTTCTTCTTCAGTACAATTGTAGGGATTTTTACTTGTTTTAATTCCACAATTAATAATCTGTGATCACCTTCTATACTTTCACTGGGGATTATCTTCGTATTCATGACGTATCTTCCCCATTCTCGGTCTGTTGTTATAAAATCGATGAGTGTTCCATACTGTCCATCCCAACTATATCGGCTGATCTTATGGCTATTCCTCTTCATAAACCATGTGTTCTTTATTATCAGGTTATTTCTGATACAAAAGTCCAACAGTTTCTTCATTTCTGTTGCCATACCCATGTGGGCCCAGAACATTCTCATATCCCATTCTGTCAGTCAGATACTGTCAGGGTCGAATGAGGACGAGAATTGACCAAGGGAGGTTGGTTATGATGGATGAAAGTGAGGAGCCTGGTGCAAGTGGAAGCAATGCCAGGACTCAGCTGAGAGTTACGGCGTATATGTGTAAAAATGCTCCAGAAAAGGAGGGAAATGTTATTAAAAAACATATTACCTAAGAGTTTTACAATCTTAATCATAATGCTTACCCAAATAAAATTCCAATGTAAATTAACTGTTGATACTACACTGCCCTTGTAATTCTGCTCATCTCTTGACCAGGAGAATGATATTGATAGGTAGTTAAAAATATTGTGCAATATATTCTCTTAATCTGGTTATCTTAGAATAATTATAGAATCACTTAAAATGCAGTACATTGTCTTTCTCAGGATGAAACACTTTAATTACTGCTATTGTGCCTATTTACAACATTAAAACACATCTATTCCAGATGGAAAACTACACAATCACTGCTTCCTACCAAAGTAGTTCAGAATCAATCTCTCTTTATACTTATTTCTAATGTCTGCTTTATTTTCAAAGTTCATAAATGTTATGAAAATTATTTCCACCCCTTTTACAGATGACAGATATCTACATAAAATGTCCACTGCTGCACTTGCCTCAGCACTAGTAGGCATCACTTCAGTACTCTCTCTTCTTCATTGTCACTGGTAGAAGACTCGGCTGATGTTCGTTCCGCAACCAACTCCTACACACACTCTTTCCTGTGCAGTTGTCATAGCCTCATCCACTCAGAGAAAGAGTTCAGAAGTGCAGTTTGACTGCAACGTACTTCATACACGAAGAAGTAGTATTCTTCTTCTTCATCTGCCAGCAGCTGAATCAGGATGATTCTTGAAGAATCCTACTTTCAAGAAACAATTTTATATTGTACTCTGCTTCAAAGCCTTCCAAGACTTTTCAGTGAAGTGAAGCACATCCAGGATTGAAAGTTTAAATGATGATGGATATTTTCCAACATCCATACGGAATAAAATTCTCTGCAACAGGCTCTTTCTGTAAAGTGAGGCGTGTAGTTACCAGGCAGAAATTCTAACTGTATGTTCCTCAAATAAACATCCATGGGATATGCAAAGACAGTGGTTGATGATCATTCTATTTTGCACACCAATTTTTGCATCCAGAGCAGCCAGCTGCTGTCAAATAAAAATCTGAGGTCATCAAATGTTATCATAGGCAGTTGATAATGATCGCGCGTGCTTGAAGCAGCGAGGCTTTTTAGATTTCCCTATCACAAAGGGTCTGGAGCTTCTTGGAGCTGCAAGAGTTGTGGACCAAGTTTTTCAGGATGATCTTGTTCAAGATAGGGCCAGTGTTTCGGTTTTTCATATTACAGCACTTACAACCTGTTTGGTGGGTGGGGGATTTTAACTGAAAGCCAAAATAAGGCATACATACAGTATAAGGGATACTGCAATTTTGCCATTCCATTATGTACATCCAGCATTACATGGGACCAGATATTTCACTCTTTGTCAAAATGGCTATAAATGTAATCACTTTCTTTGGAACCGTCATGTTACAATATCATGCTGATTGAGAATGGTTGCCTAGTTGTACTTTCTCCTTAAAACAGTAATCACTGTTATGGTGATACCATGGAGCACAGAGGCGTAAGAAGGTACGGGTGTGAATGGTGGACATAGAAAAGATCAAATCTTAATTTAAAACTCAAATTGGAAATTTTCGTTCTTTTTTGCTGAATTCAAATCTAGATGAACAACATCAAATAACAATTGGATAGACAAAGGTGAGTTCATCAGCTCTAGTAACAATTGTTGTATACAAGGAACTTGGTATACAAGGCACAACATAAAAGTTTATTGCTTCAATACATTTATACAATATATACATGAAATAGAATGAAACTTTTCTTGAAGCTTGTTGAGTTGCACACGTTTAATGTTAATATAAGGTAGTAGGCTGAGGGCCTGAATAATATTTACATTTGAGATTCCTATATACATTCAATCTTGTCTTGATGAGACAGTCTGTTCAAATGAGAGAATGTTCTTGATAGTCAAAAACTATCGGTCATGTATAATAACAAGTGGAACTTGTAGAGGGAGTTTGTATTAGCAGAATGCGAGGGCGAAACGCTGGCAACCAAGAATGAGTTAGCTGGAAAATTTATAATGTCCAATAATGGACCATTTATATTGGTATTATAAATTTACTCATTCAGGACAAATATTTCAGATCCCCTATGGGAATCAACATCTATATCATCTGATGGCATTGCAGGCATCAATTTTTGGTAATGAGACAAAGTCTCTTAGTGCATTGGCACTGCCGGTGGCTCCAGTTAGCCTACGCAGAGGCCTCCACGGTATGCACTAGCCAGTGTATTGGTAGGTGTGCTAGGTACAAACTGATGAGCCCACCCTAGCACACGAGGGCGAAACGCTGGCAACCAAGAATGAGTTAGCTGGAAAATTTATAATGTCCAATAACGGACCATTTATATTGGTATTATAAATTTACTCATTCAGGACAAATATTTCAGATCCCCTATGGGAATCAACATCTATATCATCTGATGGCATTGCAGGCATCAATTTTTGGTAATGAGTCAAAGTCTCTTAGTGCATTGGCACTGCCGGTGGCTCCAGTTAGCCTACTCAGAGGCCTCCACGGTATGCACTAGCCAGCGTATTGGTAGATGTGCTAGGTACAAACTGATGAGCCCACCCTAGCACACGAGGGCGAAACGCTGGCAACCAAGAATGAGTTAGCTGGAAAATTTATAATGTCCAGTAACGGACCATTTATATTGGTATTATAAATTTACTCATTCAGGACAAATATTTCAGATCCCCTATGGGAATCAACATCTATATCATGTTATTGTTGATCAATGTCATGCACTTTCGATATTGTAGGCCTTCACATTTAATTTTCTTCTGACTCTGAAATACCACTCTTATCATAGCCTGTAGGGAAAAACTGAATAAAACATAAATGATCAGAAATTGTATTCTCCATAACTTTATTATATAGTAATTTTCGATGGGACCAATAACATAGGTATTTAAAAATTAAATTTTAGGTGTCTCCCCCTAAACTACAATTTCTTCCAGGGTGACTAAAATTGTTCATAGCTTAGACTGTAGTTTCTTATTCCCCGACTCTATATACCAATTTTCATGCAATACTCTTAACCCATTTTCTCATGGCTCGGCGTTGATATGGACTTAGCAACAAAAATACAAAGTCATGAATATCTTTTTATAAGCCGGTATGGTAAAAATGTATATGACAAAAAAGATGGGAAATTTAATTCTATATAACTTTAGTTTTGTAGTATTTATCGATACGATAGGCCTTCCCCTAAATTACCATTTCACTCAGCGTGAATAAAATGATTCATAGCCTAGATTATAGTGGCTCATCCCCCAACTTTACATACCAATTTTCATTAAATTCTCTTCAGCTATTTTCTCTTGATGCATGTACAGACAGACAGACAGAAATTATGGAAAAGTAAAAAGTGCATTTCCTTGTTAATGTGGACATGACCGATACAGAAATACAATTATTTTCTAATTCTGAGCAATGTACAGACAAAACTCTTATTTTATCTCTATATATATATATATATAGATAGATTGTCAAAAAAGTCATGGGAAGATTTTGGTAATAACCTGGAAAGGCTAGGTCAAGCAGCAGGGAAACCTTTTAGGACAGTAATAAAGAAAGGAAGGGAGGGAAAAAGGAAATGAACAGTGTTTTTGAGTAATTCAGGTGAACTCATAATAGATCCCAGGGAGTCACTTGAGAGGTGGAGGGAATATTTTGAACAGCTTCTCAACGTAGAAGGAAATCTTCCTGGTGGTGCTGCGAACAGCCAAGCTCATGGGGAGGAGGAAAATGGTGTTGGTATAATTAGGCTTGAGGAAGTGGAAACGATGGTAAATAAACTCCATTGTCATAAAGCAGCAGGAATAGATGAAGTTAGACCTGAAATGGTGAAGTATAGTGGGAAGGCATGCAGCCAGTCCCTGTTATGAATGGTGTGAAAATATCGCTCATAGGGTCGGTTGGTGCATTCATTTCAGTGGGCTTGGCAGACTGATATGTAATAGCAACTTCTGGCTCAGTGAGGAAAGCAACGGGAAACTACCTCGCACCTCATTTCCCTGGTATGCCTCTTCAGTGACGCCTAGGCTATTTATGACAGTTGTTGGCGGAGCTGCAGAGGATCAAACCAGCCTTCGGGCTGAATACCCAACATACACAGTGGGAAGGCAGGGATGAAATGGCTTCATAGGGTAGTAAGATTAGCATGGAATGTTGGTAAGGTACCTTCAGATTGGACAAAAGCAGTAATTGCACCTATCTATAAGCAAGGGAACAGGAAGGATTGCAACAACTATCGAGGTATCTCATTGATTAGTGTACCAGGCAAGGTATTCACTGGCATCTTGGAAGGCAGGTTGCGATCAGTAGTTGAGAGGAAGTTAGATGAAAACCAGTGTTGTTTCAGACCACAGAGGGGCTGTAAGGATCAGATTTTCAGTATGCACCAGATAATTGAAAAATGCTATGAGAGGAATAGGCAGTTGTGTTTGTTTCATAGATCTAGAGAAAGCATATGATAGGGTACTGGGGGAAAAGATGTTCGCCATACTGGGGGACTATGGAATTAAAGGTAGATTATTAAAATCAATCAAAGGCATTTATGTTGACAATTGGGCTTCAGTGAGAATTGATGGTAGAATGAGTTCTTGGTTCAGGGTACTTACAGGGGTTAGACAAGGCTGTAATCTTTCCCCTTTGCTGTTCGTACTTTACATGGATCATCTGCTGAAAGGTATTAAAATGGCAAGGAGTGATTTTCAGTTAGGTGGAAATGTATTAGGCAGTCTAGCCTATGCTGATGACTTGGTCTTAATGGCAGATTGTGCCGAAAGCCTGCAGTCTAATATCTTGGAACTTGGAAAATAGATGCAATGAGTATGGTATGAAAATTACCCTTTCGAAGACTAAATTGATGTCAGTAGAGAAGAAATTCAACAGAATTGAATGTCAGATAGGTGATATAAAGCTAGAACAGGTTGATAGTTTCAAGTATTTAGGTTGTGTGTTCTCCCAGGATGGTAATATAGTAAGTGAGATTAAATCAAGGTGTAGTAAAGCTAATGCAGTGAGCTCGCAGTTGTGATCAGCAGTGTTCTGTAAGAAGGAAGTCAACTCCCAGACGAAACTATCTTTACGTCGATCTGTCTTCAGACCAACTTTGCTTTATGGGAGCGAAAGCTGGGTGTACTCAGGATATCTTATTCATAAGTTAGAAGTAACAGACATGAAAGTAGCTAGAATGATTGCTGGTACAAACAGGTGGGAACTATGGTAGGAGGGTACTCAGAATGAGGAGAGCAAGGCTAAGTTAGGAATGAACTCGATGGATTCAGCTGTATGCATAAACTGGCTTCGGTGGTGGGGTCATATGAGGCGGATGGAGGAGGATAGTTTACCTAGGAGAATAATGGACTCTGTTATGGAGGGTAAGAGAAGTAGAGGGAGACCAAGACGACGATGGTTGGACTCGGTTTCTAACGATTTAAAGATAAGAGGTATAGAGCTAAATGAGGCCACAGCACTAGTTGCAAATAGAGGATTGTGGCGACGTTTAATAAATTCACAGAAGCTTGTAGACTGAACGCTGAAAGGCGTAACAGTTTTTAATGATAATGTATGTATTTTATTAGAATAATGGCATATTTGTTTAGTTTTAGTAGTGTTTTATTCTGCACAATTGCTATTAAGCAGGTTCATCAACAGCTGATGATGACCTATTTACAGGTCAAAACTGCTACTGTCTTTTAAAGTAAATAATTCTAGACACTTTGTAAAATGAAGTATTGATTAGATGGACAACTCATCCTTCATACTTGTGTGAATACTTCATCCTGTAGAAGACAGGTGATGTGTCCCATCGTAGCTTTTGGTATTAGAAAGGCCTTCAGTCCATGTTGTGAAGAGATCGGTAATTAATAGCGGTCCTATTTTAGCCCTTGGTTTTCTGGGGTAAGGTCCCCTCAAGTCCTCCCTAGGGTGTTACGTCCGTCTTCCTCTCTGACTGGCATCTGCCTTCCTGTTACTCGCCTTGGTGCAGGAGCAGATGTAGCACCCTTTTACATAGTCCACGGTGTCTCTTCGCATGTTGACCCAGAAGAATCTTTGTCAGATAGACTGATATGTCTCTTCACCTCCTGGATGTCCGGCTTCAGTGCTGTCGTAGAACTGCTTGAGGATGTCCGTCATGTGCTGTCTAGGGATCACCACTACTGCAGGCGTGTCGGAGAGGTGTGATCTGTATATCAAGAGTCCTCCGTAGGCACAGAAGTTCATGTAATCCATCTTGAGTTCCCTCGGAACGAGTCTACTACCAGGGTTCTATCTCCTGATCCACTTCGTCATGTCCTACAGGGCTTGTGTTGTTCTTGCCATTGTTTAAGTACTTCCAGATAAAGTTCAATCTTGATTATCATAAGGACAGGTTCATTGGGTTTGCTCTGTTGATTTTGTGGGAACTCCTTCTCAACAATGGTGTTCCTTTCTTCAGGTTCCATCCCTGGTTGCAGAAGTAAACTGTCTGCTCCTATGTTTGTCGATCCTGGGATGTGACACATGTCAAAATCGTATTCTGCGATTAACAGAGCCCATTGCATGAATTTAGATTTTGAGCCAGACATAAAGTTCAACTATTTGAGAGCTGCGTTATTGTTGTACAGTTGGAACTTCCTTCTCTCCAAGTAGCCTTTGAATTTACCCACGGACCACACTACGGCTAAGGCTTCTTTCTCAGTGGTGCAGTAGCATTGTTTGGTGGAGGATAGCTTCCTGCTGGCATACTCGATGATGTCCCTTCTGCCGTCAGTAATTCCCTTCCGGAATAACACTGCTCCTAAGCCGGAGTCGCTGGCGTCCGTCTGCAGGCACATCTTCCGTTGAGGGTCGGGATGGGCTAGACTGGGAGCTTTGCATATCACAGCCTTAATGCCTTGGAATGCTGCCTCTTCCTTGCTGGTCCATCGGAATGGGCGGTTGTTATGCAGTAGATCGGTGAGTGGTATATTCTTCTCTCAAAAGTGTGGCATGAAGCTGCTATACCATCCACACAAGCCAAGAAACTGACGTACTTGTCACTTGGTCTGCGGGCATTCAGCTTCCTCAAGAGCTCAATTCCTTTCCGGTTGTCTTTGTAGACCTTCACATGTTAGGACATGGCCAAGATATTCTATGTTGGACTGGGCGAAGTGGCACTTCTCCATTTGGCAGGTCAGTCCATGAATTTTCAGTCGTTCCAGCACTTGCTGCAAGTGTACAAGGTGTTCTTGAAAATTCTTGCTGTGGATTAAGTTGTCGTCAAGATAAACTTGGCAGAAATCTTAAACATATCCTGACAATACCTTGTGCATCAGTCACATGAAAGTTGGAGGAACATTCTTCAGTCCAAGAGGCATTATTGTAAACTGGTACAATCCTCTCGGTGTCATGAAGGTGGTCAGTGGTCTAGAACTTTCCTCAACCTCCACTTGCCCCTAGTTGAGATCCAGCGTGCTGAAATTCCTAGACCCACTTACTTGTTTCAGTGAGTCTTTCAGGTCAAACATGGGGTATGCACCACTAACGATATTCTCGCTCAGCTTGCGGAAGTCCACACACAGTCGATATTCCCCATTCTTTTTTTTCAGTAGGACGATAGGCAAAGCCCAACAGAATGGAGAGGGTTCAGTGAGACTTTGCCCTTCCATCTCCGTTATCTTCTGAACGATGAAGTTGCGCTTATCCGGGTTGATTGGATATGGGCGTTGCTTGATGGGTGAGGAAGTGCTGCATTCAGTGGTATGCGTTACAATGATGGTCCGTCCCTTTTTTATTGGTGATGACGACTTCTGGAAAGTCCTTCAAGGCACGTCTCAGCTCCTCTTCTTCACTTGGTTGAAGATATGTTAACTGAATATCTCCCAGGTCTACGTCGACGTCACATCCTTGTGAGTCCAGAAATTTCCATCATGCCAGGCGACCCTCACACGTCTGTCTTTTCCCAAAAAGACTTCATGAGCTGCATAGTCTAGGATCGCCTTGTATTCTACCAGAAAGTCGGGTATTAGGTTCTGAATCACTGCAACGGCAATTACAATAGGCAGGTCCATGCATTTAGCAGTTAGGTTAGTTTGTCCTTGGATGTCCGCTGCTCCCACTACCCTTCCGAGATGGTGAGACTTCATAGGCAGTAGTTATGTGGCAACGATCCCATGTACAAATGAATGGCTTGCTTGGCTGTCATGTATGGCTGAAAAATTCTCGTTGCCTGTCCTTGAGATGATAGCTAGGCAAGGTTGGCATGTTCTGCTCACAATCTGACTAATCCCTTTCCTACTTGACCAGGGTTGCTTGTCCATCGGGTCATGAGGCACATTCCTGTTCCCGGTCTCATTCCACCTTAATCCAGAATGGGCCGGGCCCAGTTTTCCGACGCCAAGGTTGGGCATTTGTTCATCAGGTGTCTCGTTCTTCCACATTGGTAGCATTTCCTAACTGAGCTGTCTCTTCTGTGGCTTTGCTCTTGTGTTCCGCTTCCAACTGGGTGATGATTCTACGCAGATCATCAAAGGATCATGGTTGTGATACTTTTACTAGGAGTCGAATCTTATCGTGGAGTAGGTAAGGTCTCGTTCTTGCTTCCTTCTGGGTGCATCCACTTGAAGAGCTGGTACTTCTGGAGGACAAACACGCTAGCTCTCATGCCAGTGGATTGTGCCTCAGTTAGTAGCTTCCTTTTCACAGAGCTCTTCACCCCTTTGGAATTAAGCCTAGCAAGGAACTCCTTCTTGTTGTCCATCCAGTTTAAGTTTAAGTCCTTCAAGTTATTCCACCAAGTAGCAGCTTGCCCCTTTAACCATGGTGTGATGAGTTGAATGAAGATGTCCTCCGGTAGATTAGTCCTTCCTAGTAGGCTGACAGATCCCTCGATGAAGCTAGTCGGGTTCTCTTCCAGTCACCCATGGAATTCTGGAAGCCTCTCTATAATCACCTTTAGCTCTAGGTGTTCTGTGTTGCCAGTTAGGTTTAAGGGGTTTAGAGGTGTGGCAATAGGTCCTGTTCGAGTTAATCTATTTTCTGCTGTGTGAAGGATGCTCTCTCTCATTTTCTGCACATCTCCCTTGATGGATGAAATTCTCTCCTCAACTTATTGTTTTATACCAGAAACCTGGGTTTCCACCTCCTCTTCGAGGTTTGAGATGTCCCCTTCCAGCTCGTTTACTCTATTATTAATATGCTCTATCTGTCCCAGTTTTGACCTGATGTCCGATATCTGTTGTGTTAATTGGTTGGTGATGTCACTAATTTGGGAACTCGTTTGCAAAATTTTATCATCTACAGTTGAAATTTTTGATTCCAAGCCCTGTTCTACTTTGTAAACCTGTGTGTACACTTGAGTTATTTGTCCAGTTAAAACTGTATTAGCTTGAGAAATTTCATCTGAAATTTTGTCATTTACCTTCAAACTTTGATCTGTTAAGTTGGAATTGAGTGTCTGTGCCATGCTCATTAAATTGGAACACATTGCAGTCATGTTTACCTCCTCTTCTGATGACATCTCCGGATGTTCGTCCACCTCGATAAAAAGAACTTTCTGGGATATTCGCCTTTTTGGACGAGATATTCTCGTAACCGCTTCTCTAGTAATTTTTTCTTGCCGTTCGTCGGAAGATTTCTCTTTGGAAGTTCGTCTTTCAGTTGTTGTACAGATGTATCCAGTTTGCTTTTGCTGGCGGGGCCTAGTGTTTACAGTGCACTATGTCTTCTGGTATGGGCTACAGCAATTTTGTTACTTTAGTAGCATGTCACAACCAACTACCAACTAAACAAATTTACATACTTGACTTCAAGCCACAAAGACGCACACAAAATGCTGTCAATTGTGTACACTGTTTTATTTACAAGTTATTTACATATTTTACACACACGCACTAATGGACTGCCATTCTAAATGTACATTTGACTGCTTTAGTAGCATGTCACAACCAACTACCAACTAAACAAATTTACATACTTGACTTCAAGCACTCGGCTAACACGACTTCCACACAAGTCTCCTTAAACAATTCTACTCTACTCCCAAGACTGGCTCTTTATATACGTTGCCTGGCCAGCGTTTCAGAAAAATATCACACAATATGTTTTCTCATATTCGTGAGTCTCCAATAGCCTATTTACAATGTAAGGAAGTTTCTACACAAATCTAGTCGTACATTGCATTGTTCTGGACATATTACAGTGTGTTGCACAATGTTGCTTTGGATTATATATCATATATACAGGTAATAATAAATTATATACTATTAAGTATGTGTTGTTACATTAAATAAACTCATATTAATATATATATATACAGCAGATGTTTCATGACATAACCTCACAAATAATGCACACTATTATACCAAATAAGGTTCGTACACAACTACATAAATAATAATACTAATAGATGTAAACGACGTCATAGCCACACCTCAGAAGAAGTAGTAATAATAATAATAATAATAATAATATAAATCATTTGAAGTCCGGACTGGACTTTGACAGGGGGATGGTCTCTCACCAATACTGTTTAACTGTGCATTGGAGAAAGTTGTGCGAGAATAGTCTTAAGAAATGTCAGCCAAACATCAAGATTGGCAAAAATATCAAACTCAATTGTCTAGCATTTGCAGATGACCTTGCGATAATTGCAAGTAGTGTGGAAGAGGCTAAACTCCAGATTGAAGAATTAGAACGAATAGCAACAAAAGTTGGGTTACAAATCTCCTTTGAAAAGACTGAAATGATGCCATCCTTCAAAGTGGAAACCTAACCTATCACACTGACTAATAACAAACAAATTAAGGTTGTTAATAAATTTAAATATCTTGGAGAGATTATAACTTGGAACTTAAAAGAGAAAATATCAGTTGAAAATAGAATTACCAAATTAAAACAAGTTCAACACATTACTTGGCCAACCTACAAGAAGAAATCTTTCTCGATTAATGCAAAATTTAAACACTACAACTCTCCGTTATTAAGCCTGAAGCAACCTATGCTCGTGAAACCTTATTCAATTTGAATACGAAAGCAACTACAGATAAATTACAGAAAATAGATAGACGAATCATTAGAACAATTCTAAACAAAAAAAAACACCAAGTAGAGGGACGATGGCGATTACTACATAATGAAGTTGTATACCAGGAGACTGAGTCTGTAATAGATACAATGCGGAAAAGAAGAGTTGCTTTTTTCTGTCACATATCACGACTACCAGAGACTAGGATACTCAAACATTTATTCAACTACCTTTGGAATAGTAAAACTAAAAATCACTGGTTCAAAGAAGTCCAAGAAGATTTAAATGAATTAGGCTTGACAATTCAACAAATTAAAAACAGAGGAGAGAAGAGGATCCTGAGAAATAACGACATGAGACCTAAACTGAAGACCTATACACGCAAACAGTACAACATAACTGACGAAGAACGGGCAGCCAGGTCAGAGAGAATGAAACATTTCTGGGAACAAAAGAAGAAATATCAAACAAATTTGTAACCAATATTCATAAGACTTGACTGTATATAGATTGATTTCAGTGTTTCAATGTGGGCGTAGAATAAATAAATTGAAAAATAATCATAATAATGATAATTCAAGCTCAATTTTTGCATTATTTACCCATGGGTTAGATAATACTGTTTCCAAGTTATACCAGTCTATTACACTTGCATCAACTTTCTGGCTTTCCTTTTATCCTACAGTTTCCATATCATGTCTGAAGATCTGTCAAGATGGCCCTGCAATGAGTGTTGATGCCTGCGCCTCCCTGATGGCATTGGGAAGCAGAAACAAGCTCATTAAGGGCTGAGAAGAGATGGATGGAGGAGAACTGGGGGAGAAGCCTGTCTATTTGAAGATAGCAGTGTATGAATATGTGGAAATTGTCATTTTGTGTTTTAGTGTTTGTCCTTATCTCCTATTTCTGTTGTGCCTTCTTTCCACACTGAACTGCCATTATGTTGATCCTATTGTGGGTTTCTTTCTTATTTCCCTCAATATATGTCTTGTCATTCACAGGTCCATATAGGAAGGAGCAACCGGAAGAACAGATTAGTAGAAACATGAAAATGCTAGAGGACGAAGGAAATCTCCACATCATCAGGCACCCTTCACATAGATGGCCTCTCTCTCATCAAACTGAGCTTTTCTCAGTCAACAAGGATGGACTTTCAACACTCATTGAAGGGCCATTTTGACAGATCTTCAGTATTTAATTTGGACATATGGGATAAGAACTTGATAATAGTGTTTTTGGGTTTGGAAAAAGTATATGACAGGGTGGAGAGAGGAAAAATATGGGAATGTTAAAAAAAAACATAAGAAAAACATAAAATCCCAAAAGCACTAATGAAAACAGTTCAGATGTTGTATGATGGTTGACAAAGTAGTGTGCAAGGAGGGGTTGAAAGATCTCAGTAGTTTAAAACAAGAAGTGTCCAAGAAGGGAGTTCTCTTTCCCCATTGCTCTTCATTTCACTTATGGATACTATTACAAAGGAACTCAAAGAAATAGATAAGGAATATCTTAATGCATTTGTTTTTTCTGATGATGTTGCCATTTGGGGAGAAACTGAGAGAGATGTTCAGAGGAGAGTGGATCTTCGGAACAATAAGTTTAAATAATATAAATTAACTATGAGCAAGAGCAAAACAGTGGTAGTGAAAGTGAGCAGGACAAGTACACCTTGTAACCTCACCCTCGAGGGAGAGAAGATTGAGTATGTGAATACCTTTAAATATCTGAGGAGTAAATATCAAATGATGGAAGTGCCAAGAATGAAGTGTTGAACAGGGTGCAAAAAGGATCCAGCTTCTTCCATCGGGTAGAGAACATAGTATGGGACAAGGGAGTTCCTCAGAGGGCTAAACAGGTCCTGTTTAAGACTTATCTCCTGCCCATCATGACATGCCGGCTCCGTAGTGTAGGGGTAGCATGCCTGACTCTTGCCCGGAGGCCCCGGGTTCGATTCCCGGCCAGGTCAGGAATTTTTCTCTTGACCTGAGGGCTCATTTGAGGTCCACTCAGCTTACATGATTAAATTGAGGAGCTATGTGACGGTGAGATGGCGGCCCCGGTCTCGAAAGCACAGAATAATGGCCGAGAGGATGCGTCGTGCTGACCACATGGCCCCTCATAATCTGCAGGCCTTCAGGCTGAGCAGCGGTCGCTGGGCAGGCCAGAGCCCTTTCAAGGGCATTAAGTGCCGTGGGGTTTGTGTCGTAACATATTGTCTAAAGAGTTGCATCATACATAAAAGAGAAGTAAGTCAAATGCAAGCTTGTGAAATAAAGTTCCTTAGATCAGCTGTACAGAAAACAAGGAAGTACAGAATTAGGAATGATCAGATACAAAGAGACCTGCAGGTCAACCTGATCATGAAAGACTGAAGTGGCTAGGACACATTAAGTGGATGCGGGTGACTCAAACACCAAGGAAGTATTTTGAAAAGGTTCCGGGACGAAGACCAGTTGGACGCCCTAAAAAAAGGTGGTTAGATCAGATAGGGGAAGACCTATAGAACACAGGAGAAACATGGGAAAGCAGCATACCAGGACCCGGCTCACGGGAAAGAATTCATGATCATGATGATGATTATGATGTGTGATAAGGCGAAAGCCTGTCTTTTGATCCTTGTCCTTTTACCACCTTTATTTGCCCACCTGATGGCAGTGATCATTATCAAGTCTGTATGGCCTGACACCGTGGTTAGTCGGTTCGAGTTCCATTGGTGGGAAAAATTTTCACCATCAGAATTTTGGTGAAGTGGGTAGGCGAGGTGGTGGTATACAATTCCTAATCACTAATATGTGTGCCAAAAGCTCAGATTAAATTCCCAACCTCTTAATGTTCATACAGAGTGAGGGCATATGACACTGTTGATGGATATTTATCTATTAAATGGGTATCTTGAGCAGACACTTTGGTGGCATTTCTGAGGAGAAGGCCATGTTACGACACCAGGTTTCACCCTCTCCCTACCTCATTAATATCGTGGCATACCCAGCTTCACAGGTCGCCCAATAGAAAGACCGGCACCTGGCAGGCTGAACAAGTCCTTGGACACTCCCTTCACTAAACGCCATATGCTAAATAAATAACCACCTTTCTTCATCTTTATCCTAGTCTCTTTCCTTGGCCTGTATTTATTCAGCCGTTGTTGTGTTACATTATTCAAGTGTTACCTGGGGCTAGCAGCAAGAGAGAATTTCTCACAGCTAGGAGAAGACCAGCAACAGTATTTACTGTATCATTAATTACATGTCACATCTATGAATTATGCAAATTTAAATGAGAGATGCAATTGCAATATATATGGTAATGCATTGCAGTACTGTAATATTTTGTATTGACTGTCTTCTTCAAATGGTAGTAATTTGATATGTTCCCTCACAGGATATATGGAGCCAGTTGAGCCAGAAGATTATCTGGCACTAACTGAACGAGAAGAGCAAGATTTGGAGAAGCTGATGATGCAGTGCGAGTTTGGAATTAGCAACGCAGAAGCTTTTATGGAGATGTTAGCCAAGGATCTCTCAATTTTGGATGGTGTAGGTAACCTTTCACTTATACAGTATGCAGCAAACAAACAGTGCTAAAATTACAACCATGCCCTGGACATAAAGATACATCATTGCAACTTGCAAGGTGACGTGGCAGCTCGTATGTGTGTCTGAACAGCATGTGTTGAAAATGTGCACCCTCACATCTTGTGATTTGTTCATAATTGTCCTGTAGATTGTCAAACATGTTGATGAAAACAGGTTGCTTTAAGGGCATAAAAATTACTGTATCTTGTGATTCAGGGCATACTGAAAGAATCAGTTTTCTGGTCAGGTGATCCACATAGTAATGTTCCAGAATTATAAGAGGAGAGATTTTTTTTATGGTCCACGTTATGACCTGTGTCGTAAATATGTTCGACAGCCTGCAGGAGAGCTATGAACAGTGTGCGAGACGTAAGGGTGTACATTTTTAACTGGTGCAGTAAGATATGTTTTGCTATTATCACTTTGCATGTTATAATGAAGTATTGCAAGCTGTCCACTTCATGACCATATCGATGAGTACAATCAACAAATGCTTTAAATATTTTAAATATGTATATTAGTTAAGTTTTTTCAACACAATTGTAGACGCGAATTGTAATTTAAGTATCATCCACACATATTACCTTACCCGCCCCTCCCTTCTTTTAGAGCATCTAGAGCAATAGTTTTCAAGATCCCATGGGACATAGTTTTAGGGTTTAATGTGCTTACTGTCCAAATGTTTTTCATCTCAACTATCTTTATACAGCTGAAGATGACCACTAAGTGGTCGAAACATGTTCTGTGTGTGCTAATGTATTTTTAATTTTGCCCAAGGCAAAAAAATATAGTATAGATTAGGGGTTTTGAAATTAATTTGTTGATAATGAAGTATCTTGGTGCTCATAACATGTTTATAATCTCAGTACTGTTCGTTTTGCAACATGCTGGAATTGAAGGCATTTTTCTAATAGAAAAATGGTTATATACATGGGACTACCTTATCACCAACACTATTTGAAAATGCCTTTGGAGTACTGATTTCAATAGTTTAGAATTATTTATAACTGAGATTCTTCAGTCTATTAAAACGAATTTAGTATAACATAAATTAAAAAAATATCTGAAAAAAACACATTAATATTAACTTATGGTATCTTTTGCAGGTATTTGTTATACTTAATTAGTTTAGACAGACTGAAGAACCTTACACTTATAAATTAAGTCAAAACTGAAGAAAAAGGGATTCCATTATAACAGTTTAGAATACCATATTTACGCAGATAATCCCCCCCCCCCCCCGCTGAATAATCCCCGCACCCTAATTTTAGGAAGGATCATTTTGAAAAAAGTGAACTAAAAATCTTTCCATCGAAAGAGTATCGTAAGCATAAATAAACATTTCATATCACTCGGCGAGGTCCTTGTGGCCTTTACACAAATATGAACACGTAAATTTAGGGAAAAAGCTGCTTTGCCTGAACATATTTGAGATGATAAAAAAATATATTATCACTGCTATAAAATATTTTTGCCATGAAAATTAACAAGTAGGCCTACTTACCTGACAGGTATTTCATTAATCTGATTTGCAAGAGGCTCAATTCCCTGTAGATTGGTATATTCATTGTCTCTTGCATCACTAGAACCCTCCCCTAAATTACTTACAAATTCTTCACACTCCAAGTCTAAAACACTTCACATGCGGTCTCCTGTTTTCAGGAATAGTAACATGACCGGTGGTGGATAATTCTTTTCGTGCAGTGTGAACACTTGAAACACACCGGCGAACTCGAATGTTAGTCTTGTGATATCATACGGTCGGGATACATTTCCATAAACTTATTAAATACATTTAACATGAGTCTCCTCTCTCCTTTTCAGAGTTTTTACTCTCTTTTTGTTTTACACATGCAGGAACTGTTCTGTGCATAACCATTACGGCAAACAGAATCAACGTTGCGTGTTTGTGATCTTTGTAGCTACTGCCGATAAATAGGGGATTTCTGCGAGCAGATATTGGATGTTTAAGATATCTGCTAGAATCTTAGAACATTGGGCCTAATATTATTTTTGCACTCAATACTTCTTCATAAACAACTCATTGCAATTGTATGAAACTTAGTTTTGGACTATTTACTGGGCAGACAAAGGAAGTGTGAAGCGGTCGAAATCATGTCGTTTTGTTTACACCTAATTCTTGGGTTGGAAAGTGTGGTATTTTGACTTACTTTATTGGAATAAGTTATAAAGGCTTAAATAAAAAATATAAATAGTACAAAAATTAGCAAATAAAAAATCTCAGGAGACTTTGCTTTCTGTCCATGAAATGCCCGGTGATTACTACTAGTTTGCTGAAGCTGTAATTAATTTTTTCGCCAGTCACGAATACAGCTCTTGTCCACATAGTGTTTTCTTACTCCTGCGTGATTTCCAATTTTTTCGGCGGCGTCTATAATCTGCAGATTTTCTTTTTTTAATTGTATTGACAAGGCGGACCTAGACATAATTAACTCTAGTAATTAAGTCAATACGGACCATTGGTGGCCATTATGGTCAAGCTAATAGATATAAATTACTGAGCAAGGCAGCTTTTACCAATTAAGCACATAAGATTGTTATTTTAATTTTCAACACCAGTGTAACAGCTCACATCCAGTTTTAATATTTTAATTGTACAGGTACAGGGGCTACTTATTAGGACTGTTCATTTTAGATTAATGCAAATGGCATTGTCACACTTGACAAAATTTGACTAGGGACTTTAAATTCACTAATTATAGTATTATAGACCGAGCGATTTTTTTGCCTCTTTTGAACATAATATTTTTAAAGTGTCAGTGTGATTGTATTTGCACTATATATTGTCAGTTTTAGTCCATGGCTGAAGATGGCTCATAATTGGGTCGAGACCAGTACCATTGTGTAAGTGATTTGACATTATATTAAATGGTATGCAGTAGGTGGACCTTCATTTTAATTTCCTATTATGTGATTGTTTGTCAATATGGATCATGATAAAGTTTATATCGTACAATATATCACAGTTTATATTAAGTTCCGAATTATACAATGTGCAGAATAGGAGCTTTCCACCATTTCCAGATGCTTTGAGATTCTAGACAGCACGGCGTGGAGGGTAAAGACAGGTGGTGGCATACCAGACGGGAAGTGCTGTTATCACGTGTCAACAGGTCACAGAGACTGGGACCATACAGTATGCTTCTGACGGAGACACAGTGGCTCCACTGTCATCTGAAGTAGACCCACAAAAAGCAAGATGAACGATTACACCAGAAAAACCCCATTTTCCTAATTTCCTATTTTCAGCAAAGTAAGAAATAGTCTTGATTCATCATTATGAAATGAAAATTCGCAGCCTATTTCCAGTCATGCGACCGTGTCAGGAATGGAATGAATGAAGCCCCATCTAGCGGCGAAGACGGGAATTGTGCCAGCTGCCGATGCCTGTTGCACTCCTCTGGGGCAATGATTAATGAATGACAGATGGAATGAAATGATAGTGGAGAGTGTTGCTGGAATGAAAGATGACAGGGAAATCCAGAGTGCCCGGAGAAAAACCTATCTCGCCTCCGCTTTGTCCAGCATAAATCTCACATGGAGTGACCGGGATTTAAACCATGGAACCCAGCGGTGAGAGGCCGGTGCGCTGCCACCTGAGCCACGGAGTCTCCGCATCATTATGCAGACTTTTTATTTTCATTAGCATTAAAATATAAAGTCTTGCTTACTAATTCATATTCAGGGCTGTCAGTATTATCATCATCATCATCATCATCATCCTTTCATGTATTAGTCTTTAGAAGAACTGTTACGGTCTATACAAAAGATTTGCATTTTCACACCATCTCTTCCTGGGGCGTCCCAGAGATCTCTTCCCACCGGGGCAGTAGTTTACGCCTGCTTTAGGGATCCTGCTTCTGTCCATCCTGTTTAGGTGTTCTAGCCAATTTCTCTGGTATTCATAGATGTATTCCAGTGTAGGTCTGCTTTTAAGATCTTTCAGCACTTCTGTATTTCTTTTGTGCTCCACGTGTGACTCCTGCTGTTCGCCGCATGTATTTCATTTTAGCTGTAGTTATTATTCTCTCATCGCATTTTCTCAGGGTCCACGCTTCACTTCCGCAGCAAAGTACAGGTCTTGCCAGGATTTTGTAGATTCTTGTATGGGTGTGTTTTTGAACTAATGATGGTCTAAAATCTTCATTGATGATTCCCAAATATCTGTTGAATTTGGAGATTTTCTCGGGTATGTCCAGTTCTTAAAAAAAAGACACTTTGTAGCCAAGGTATTTAAAATAATTTACTCTTTCCAAAATGTTGCTTATCTTGCTTCTTACTGGTTCCCTGCCACAGAAAACCATTATCTTAGTTTTGTCTGGGGATATTTCCATTGAGTACTTTTCTGAGACTAGGTAAGCTATAGGTTATACATTGAACATTGTAAATCATCTTCTGAGGTGATAATCAGCACTAAGACATCTACAGATAATATTGTGTCCAGCTGTAGATTTCTGTTAACACAGATGGAACTATGTCCTATTTCTCTAAATTCTCGTATGAGAGCATTCATATAGATTATGAACAGGAGAGGGAAAAGACCGCAACCCTGTTTTACTACTGTGTTGATTGTTTTCCACTCTGAAGTCCCTGTGTTTTTCTGCAAGGATTTTCATTGTAAAATAGCTATCACAGCAAGTTCTTCCTGCTCTTAAACTGAATTGTTCCTTTCCCAGATGTTCTCATAGTGTCTGTATATTTTATTTCTAATGATGTTGGCTATTTCTAATAATGCTGGCATATATTTTATAACCAGAATTTAATAAACATACACTTCTGTAGTTTTCACAATAATTTTTGTCATCTTTCTGGTTTTCAGGTGGATCTTCTCCTTAACAAATTCTATTTAGGAACTGGGTGAATTTATCTTGAAAAGATTTGCATGAATCTATAAAAATAAAGTGGTAGGGGGTCCGCTGTCTGTAATTTTGTTTGTTTTGCCAATTTTTCAGATATTTATCCGTTTTAGGTCAATTCAAGACCGAATCGGTGGTTTTTATCTTTCGTGTCTGTTTGTTTGTTTGTTTGTTTGTTTGTTTGTTTGTTTGTTTGTTTGTTTGCTCCACCATCACAGCGAAACGGCTGGATAGATCTCAACCAAACTTCATATTTAGATTATACTCATCCGGAGGAAGGTTTTGATATGCATATCATTTTAAAATCTTTGAATAGATGGGTGGTTCCTCCATTTTCTCTTATACTATTGATTTTCTGTAAATTCCATGGATCGTATGTGAAACGCATCTTCATTATAAACAACTTTCATTATATTCATAATTTACCTTGCTCTTCAAATGACGGAGAAATTTACTATTTTCTGTGGGTATCATGCTCTGCATTGAGTGACTGGCAGACCGACAGTGAACCTACAGGTTACTATGGCAACGTCTCTGACTGCATGCCAGCAGGGAAGTAACGTATTGCTGTTTTCCTCATCATGCCTTTAAATTTGTGGTTGTTCCTGGGGTAGAAGGCAAGAAAGGATCAATCGGCCATTCTGCAGGATATTGGCGGAATATCGTTGGAGGTTATCGTCCTTGAATAGCTTAAGTAATAACACCATTAGTCATCTTATCTGTTTACCTAAGAATCCCTGCGCCTAAATTTCTCCTCTGTTACTGCTTTCTTATATCCATAACTCACACCAGCATAATTTATTGCGGGGCATTTGATTTTCCAGTACATTCACTTGGTATTTACATATTTGTTGTGATCCGGCTATCCTCAGTTATAATCCATTTTCTATTAATGTCATCTTTCTTAACTGTATTATTTTCTTCCTTAATTACTCCATATATATGCGAGTGTTAATCCCGAAAGCTGGACACTTTTTTTTTTTTTTTTTTTTTTTGAGAAAATATTCTAAGCTATGTATATGTATAACTTTTGGCCCTGGAAAATATTGAAATATGATGCAATTTTAACGATGGTGCAGACATTAATTTCGGGATAATTGGTGGCTAATCGGTAAGTCGTATCACAAATCAGAAAGCACAATTGCCTTTCATTTTGGAGAGATCTACAACTTTGGTCCTATGACTTTTTGTCGTATTTCTATCCCTTATACGTTAAATAGAGCAGTATTTCTCGATTTCAAGTTAATTTTGTACTTTTACACTATGTTATCATTTGGCACACTTATAGGTTTGGCACGCACATTGACATGACCAGTGGCTATGTGATACACATTTTATGATTCTAGGTGTCACATGAGTATCAAAAATATAAAGTAGTATGTGAAAACTGTACAAAATTTCACCTCATTCAATGACTCTAACTCAATCAAACCATAAATATAGGAGATACGAGAAGATGTCATGGGACCAGCCATGTAGAACACTGAACGAGGCGTCTGATGGTGAAGTCTGTTTGTAGATATGTCGTACAGTTTCAAAGCAGTAACTCTCGAAATAAAAGTCTGCATTTCTAGAGTGTGTCTGTACATGGACTATTTTGGCGATATTTCCGTACAGTTATCCATTTCAGGTGTAATGACTTCTGTATATTTTTAGCTTTGGTGTCTGTGTGTCTGTTTGTTTGTTTGTTTGTTTGTTTGTTTGTTTGTTTGTTTGTTTGTTTGTTTGTCCACCATAATTCTTATTTAGAATCCATCTGTCATTGGGTAGGTTTTAGAGTGAATATTGCCCTTCTCCATGGCTAAAGGGTTAGTATCCTGGCCTTTGGTCGCAGCAGTCCCGGGTTCGATTCCCGGCATGGTCGGGAATTTTAACAATCATTGGTTTATTTCTCTGGCACGGGGGTTTGTGTATGTGTCGTCTTCATCATTTCATCCTCATCATGATGCACAGGTCACCTAAGGGCGTCAAATCAAAAGACCTCCACCTGGTGAGCGAACATGTCCTCGGACACTCCCGGCACTGAAAGCCATACGTCATTTCATTTCAGGGCAAATATTGTTTCTAAATCATTGAACTGACTGGGGGTTTATATGAAACAAAACTGTGATTTTGCACTCACACAAAATATTCGCAACAAAACTTAATGGAAATCTACCTGTCTTAATGGAGATTAATTTCTAAACTTTTTTTCTCATTTGCATCTTTTTGATATGAGGATTAATAAGGAAGATGTCATTAACGGACCGTTTGCCGGTACAAGTTCTACCGGACTTGACTCAAGAGCGGATGTGTGTTAAGCATATTTCTTACAACTTTAAAACCAATGAAGATATGTCCAAATATAGGTTTTAAAGGTCAATAACATTTCATGTTCCCGGAATGGACAGACGGTTTACAGGGAACCGAAATGGTGATTTTACTCTTCCACAATATATACTTTACAAGACCAAGCTCATTGGAATTCGACACAACTTGATGGAAATCCATTTCTAAAATTTTTTATTTTCATGTGCATTTTTTTGACACTAGGATTAATAAGGGAGATATCATGAATGGTTGGTTTTGCCGGTTAAATACAGCGGACAAAGCCCAAAATATGTTGTACGTGGTGCAGATTCCTTATCTATCCATATAAATAAAATCGTAACGACTGTATGCCTGTACATTGACTATTTTGGCAAAATTTTCATACAGCTACTTATTTTAAGGGGTAATAATGACCATCTGCATATTTTTTGGTATAGTTTCCTAAAAGTCCTGAAATTTACCAAAATTGTACGTTTTAGCCTGTAACGGTTGGGTAACTTCCAAGATCTTTAAATTTTTCACTTTTGATCCCCGAAGAATATCAAAATATGGAGGCAATTTTAATGATGGTGCAGACCTTCAGGAAGTCCTATCACATAACGGATGGCACAATCTCTGTTCAATTTGGAGTGATCTACAACCTTGGTCTTATGACTTTTTGTCGTATTTGTATCACTTTTACGTTTGATTTTTCTCTATTTCTCGATGTTAAGTAAATTTGTACTTTTCACATGCATAATTCATACTTTCAATCACTTACAGGAAAGATAGCATCATCACTCTACACAAAAATTGGCCAACCCAGTAGCCATATGTGAGCCAAATGCTATGTATGTAGCTGTCACATAATTATCCGAAATGTAATGCAATGTTGTGCAGGTTGATGTGTAGGAGAAGAAAGAAATTATGAAAAACAGAACCGATTTTTTTTTTTCAGGGGGCCAATTGTTAGGGGCCAGCAGCAAAAACACAGTCGCCATAGCGACCTGGCCCCCAGGATTTCTACACCCCTGCCCTAGATGATTTTCTAATCTAGTGTGGTGATCTAAATGGCCATGTTGGGAATTTCAGAAATGGGTACGACTGCCATGGAAACAACTGCTATAACATGCGTAATGGCGATGGACACAAAGTCACGGCTGAGAAATGATATAATGGATGCAGAAATTTTCTCACGGCACTGGAGTGTGTATCGTAGAGATAGGATAGGAATGGTGACGCAGATTCGGAATTATTTGATAGGATAGTCGGCTATGTGGGAAACAACATGGAGAGAAATGTGATTGTAGCGGGAGATCTGAATTTGCCAGATGTCAATTGGGAAGGAAATGCGAACGACAGGAAGCATGACCAACAAATGGCAAATATGTTAATATGGGAAGGACAGCTGATTCAGAAAGTGATGGAACCAACCAGAGGGAAAAATATCCTGGATGTGGTGCTGATAAAACCAGATGAGCTCTATAGGGAAACTGAAGTAATAGATGGTATTAGTGATCATGAAGCTGTTTTTGTCGTAGTTAAAAATAAATGTGATAGAAAGGAAGGTCTTAAAAGTAGAACTATTAGGCAGTACCATATGGCTGATAAAGCAGGCATGAGGCAGTTTATAGAAAGTAACTATGATCGGTGGAAAACGGTAAATAAAAATGTAAGCAGACTCTGGGATGGGTTTAAAGAAATTGTTGAGGAATGCGTAAACAGGTTTGTACCTTTAAGGGTGGTAAGGAATGGTAAAGACCTGCCTTATTATAATAGAGAAATAAAGAGACTAAAAAGGAGGTGCAGACTGGAAAGAAATAGAGTTAGAAATGGCTGTGGAAGTAAGGAGAAATTGAAGGAACTCACAAGAAAATTTAATCTAGCAAATAAGGCAGCTAAGGATAACATGATGGCAAGCATAATTGGGAGTCATACAAATTTTAGTGAAAAATGGAAGGGTATGTATAGGTATTTTAAGGCAGAAACAGGTTCCAAGAAGGACATTCCAGGAATAATTAATGAACAGGGGACTGTGTATGTGAGGATCTTCAAAAGGCAGAAGTATTCAGTCAGCAGTATGTAAAGATTGTTGGTTACATGGATAATGTCGAGATAGAGGAGGAGACTAAGGCCAAAGAAGTATTAAAATTTACATGTGATAACAATGACATTTACAATAAGATACAAAAGCTGAAAACTAGAAAAGCGGCTGGAATTGATAAGATTTCTGGGGATATACTAAAGACAATGGGTTGGGATATAGTACCATATCTGAAGTACTTATTTGATTATTGTTTGGTCGGAGGAGGAGCTATACCAGATGAATGGAGAGTTGCTATTGTGGCCCCTGTGTATAAAGGAAAGGGTGATAGACATAAAGCTGAAAATTACAGAACCGAGCTCGATAGCTGCAGTCGCTTAAGTGCGGCCAGTGTCCAGTATTCGGGAGATAGTAGGTTCGAACCCCACTGTCGACAGCCCTGAAAATGGTTTTCCGTGGTTTCCCATTTTCACACCAGGCCAATGCTGGGGCTGTACCTTAAATAAGGCCACGGCCGCTTCCTTCCCACTCCTAGCCCTTCCCTGTCCCATCGTCGCCATAAGACCTATCTGTGTCGGTGCGACGTAAAACAACTAGCAAAAAAAAGAAAATTACAGAACAGTAAGTTTGACATGCATTGTATGTAAGCTTTGGGAAGGCATCCTTTCTGATTATATTAGACATGTTTGTGAAATTAATAACTGGTTCGACAGAAGGCAGTTCGGTTTTAGGAAAGGTTATTCCACTGAAGCTCAACTTGTAGGATTCCAGCAAGATATAGCAGATATCTTGGATTCACGAGGTCAAATGGACTGTATCGCGATTGACCTGTCTGAAGCATTTGATAGGGTGGATCATGGGAGACTACTGGCAAAAATGAGTGCAATTGGACTAGACAAAAGAGTGACTAAATGGGTTGCTATATTTCTAGAAAACAGATCTCGGAGAATTAGAGTAGGTGAAGCTTTATCTGACCCTGTAATAATTAAGAGGGGAATTCCTCAAGGCAGTATTATTGGACCTTTATGTTAACTTATATAAAAAAATATGAGTAAAGGAGTGGAATCAGAGGTAAGGCTTTTTGCAGATGATGTTATTCTGTACAGAGTAATAAGTTACAAGATTGTGAGCAACTGCAACGTGACCTCGAAAATGTTGTGAGATGGACAGCAGGCAACGGTATGTTGATAAATGGAGTTAAAAGTCAGGTTGTGAGTTTCACAAACAGGAAAAGTCCTCAGTTTTAATTACTGCGGTGATGGGGTGAAAGTTCCTTTTGGGGATCATTGTAAGTATGTGGGTGTTAATATAAGGAAAGATCGTCATTGGGGTAATCACATAAATGGGATTGTAAATAAAGGTTACGGATGTCTGCACATGGTTATGAGGGTGTTTAGGGGTTGTAGTAAGAATGTAAAGGAGAGTGCATATAAGTCTCTGGTAAGACCCCAACTAGAGTATGGTTCCAGTGTATGGAACCCTCACCAGGATTACCTGATTCAACAACTGGAAAAAATCCAAAGAAAAGCAGCTCGATTTGTTCTGGGTGATTTCCGACAAAAGAGTAGCGTTACAAAAATGTTGCAAAGTTTGGGTTGGGAAGAATTGAGAGAAAGAAGAAGAGCTGCTCGACTAAGTGGTATTATGTATTATTATTTATAAGTTTCATATTCCGTATTGATTGGATTCAATGTAATAGGCAAAAAATGTTCCACCGATCAATACATTTATTGTGAATGAATTATTGCACTAGTACCGGTTTCGGCCTATCTTGGCCATCATCAGCTAGCACACAAATTTACAGTCATTAGACAAAATTACAAAGCTGTTACGTAAGAGCATCCGGATGTCTAATGAAAAATGGAAGTAAAATATATTGCAGTATGTTGCGTTAAAATATCTCTGATTAAAAGTGGTGATGGTTAGAATAAACTAAAACCTATTGATTGAGCATGGACATGAGTACATAAACACATTAAAATATATATGCCACATCATAAGACACTAAAAAATATAGCACATTAAACACATTAAAACATGGTATATTTTAAAAACGTCTATTAAAATTTGAGTTCATGTTGTGTTGCATTCATCCTTCAATCCTCTTGTAGTTCTTGTGTTGATTAAGTTGTATTAGGTGAATATCGAGAATGTTCTATGGCTGATATACTTTGTATTAGTATGTTATAAGAACTCTTGTCATTAAAATTTGAAAATTGAGTACTGTGCAATTCAACTGTTGATGTAGTCAGGTAAGATTTATATATACAGCAAGATAGGGTTTAATTTTAGAGCAGTTGGTGGTGACACTTCTCTCGTCTATGCACGTTATATGGTTGTTATCTGTAAAGATTCTTGTCTATTACATTGAATCCAATCAATACGGAATATGAAACTTATAAATAATAATAATACGGAAGCCAACCAGGCAAAACGTAATGCATACAAATACCAAAACCTAAAAATCAAGCTAATGAACGCAACCAAAAGGATTGCCTTCTTGAAGGAATGCCTTTCAAACAGCTTAACACCGAAATTTCTCCAGAAATACAATAACAAACATAGACGAACTGCTCAGACACGCAAAACACTAAACAAGACTAATGAAATTTGGTTAAAAGAAGAAATAAAATTCCTATATCGTAAGAAAGAACATCTCAATAATGAACTTTATTCAACACATCTCAAAGTATCCCATGAACTCCCACATAGCTATTGAAATTACTTTCAACAAATTTCTAGAAATAAAATAGAAGATTTAGCTATAAAGAAACAAAACACATTAAACAAAAAACTGGAAACACTGAAACAACAAAGCAAACCGAAACTAACCATAACTGAAAATAAAGATCCTTCCCAACATAAATTCCACCTACCCGTAAAAAATCTCACACTAACCGTATTTGACGATGTAGAGACGGCTATGTTGAGCAGGGGACCCAAACATAACTGGGGTAATGCATCATCCTATCAGAATATATAACTGCCGTTACCAAAACAGAACTCGCTTTACAGAAAATTCTGCACGATATACGAGACGAAGTTAGACACTAAATCAGTAGAAAGATCCCGCAATATATCAATAATGTTCACAATAATAACCTAAACATGAATACCACCAATAAATCGAACCTAAACAAACTCAAAAACAAAATAAAACAGAACAATCTACTAATAACAAAAGCCGACAAAGGCAACACTACGGTCATTATGGATAAGAATGAATACATAACAAAGACTAAAGAATGTTTCCAGGACAACACTTTTTCAATTAAACGCTGAGATCCAACCAATAATATACAAAGGAATTTAGAAAATCTACTCAAGAACACACACTTTATTCTCACCGTAACAGAATCTGCTAAACTTATAACTATGAACCCCCAATTACCATCCGCAAGGGCCTACCCTAAAATACACAAAGAAAATGTACCCATGAGACCGATTATAAACTATAAAGCCAGTCCAACCTATAAGTTATCACAATTCATTCAGAAATTTTAGAAAAAGCATTATTCATTTTTAGCAAACAAAACAATACAAAACTCAATAGATTTTTGCAACAGAACCAAAGAACTAAGGATCGAAAAACATCATACCCTTACTTCATTTGATATAACAAACATGTACCCTAACATTCCTATTAAACAAACAGTCAAAATAATTGAATCTAACCTAAAAAACCATAGTAACTTGAGCACCTTAGAAATAGAAGAATTCGTGATTCTGCTTAAATTTGCCTTAAACAATAACTACTTCAAATTTCATGATGCCACATATCAGCAACAAGGATTACCTATGGGATCTCCTGCTTCCGGAATATTAGCAGAAATATATATCGACCACCTAGAACACACGTCAATTAATAAAATAGATAATATATATTTTTGGTGTAGATTTGTCGACGATATCTTCGTAATTATAGATAATAGATTCACTGATGCAGATACTATACTAGACAAACTTAACAATTTAGACCCCCAAATTAAATTCACTAAAGAAACAGAAAATAACCATACCTTAAATTACTTGGACTTAATAATAACCAGGCATGACACTCACTTATCTTACAAGATCTATAGGAAACCCACACACACTTTAAATACCATAAAAAATGACTCCGTTCATCCTAACACACATAAAAGAGCAGCCTATTATAGTATGATACATAGAGCTTTCAATATCCCAATGACAATAGAAGATCGAAATAATGAATTAAAAGTAATCCACGACATAGCCAATTACAGTGGATACAGCAAAGAAATGGTCAACAAAATCATCCACAAAATAAAATCCCAACCTAAAACTAAATTAATCAAAACAGCCAAACCGAAAAAAGATTATGTCCTATTTACCTTCAACAACACCAGTATATACAGTAGAGTCTCGATTATCCGACCTAAACGGGACCTGGAGTACGTCGGATCACCGAAAATGTCGGATAATACGGAATAACTGTGAAAATGAACTGAAACAAATAGGAAGGCTATACTCCAGTACTAAAACAATTACATGTTTTACGGTACTCTGTTTACTGAATTATGAATTCAATTGTACAGTACATGCAGTATTGAACGAAAATATTCCAGATGTCTTACGAAAAGAAACTTTTCTCCATATACAGTATATTAAGCTGCCTAATGCCGTACAGTTTTCCACCGATCAAGCCACCCAGCACTGGCAGGAAAATTAGGGTCCCCTTAATTAAACTCCTTCTGGAAATACACAGCCTTTTCCTGCAGAATGGGGCTAGATATTGGCAGGCCCTTTCCCCGTTGTTGTGATAACCAAAGAAATAGTGCTTCACTTACTTTTTCGTATTCACATTTTTAAAGTATTTTTGTCTGCTCTGGTAGAGCACCACTTTTGAATTTCTTCCCTCTGTTTTTTTTTTTCAGTCTCCCACTGTAACACATCCAAAACCATAATCTGAAGCCACATTTTGAAGAATTTCCCCTTTGCCCAGTGACTTTAATGCACTCAACTTGTCTTCTATAGAAACAATCACTTTCTTCCATGTACTCGCTATACTCACAGAGGATATAAAAATTGTAACATCCGCACCCAACCAATACTACAATGAACAATGAATGAAGACTCACTGCACCTGTCCTTGAGAAAAGAAAAACTGTCCTACCGCCAGCGGTCAGGCCAGTGCTTGTCCCATGGACGCACCCTCCACACCGGGTGTGCCTGAATTTAGTCTCCACCAAAAGTTCAAATTTAAGTCTACCAGTGTCGGATAACACGGAATGTCGGATAAGCGAAGGTCGGATGAGCGAGACTCTACTGTATAGTATAACTAATATCTTTAAGAAGCACAACCTGAAAATAGCATTCAAAACCACACACAACAGCACCAGCACTATACACAACACCAAAACAGTCAATAATAATAATAATAATAATAATAATAATAATAATAATAATAATAATAATAAATACAACCAATCAGGTGTCTACCGCATCAAATGTAACAACTGTGACACAAGCTACATTGGACGTACAGGCAGAAACTTCACCGTCCGTTATAATGAACATATAAATGCAGTAAAGCACAACCATTTCTCATCAATAGGCCAACATGTAGAAGAATCTAAGCACAACTTCACAGACATCAATAATGACATGATGATATTAAACATAAACTCTAAGGGCCCCCTGCTCAACATAACGGAAGATTTCTATATTTCTTTGGATCAATATGCTAACCCCAATCATAACATTAACGATATTACAGAGAAAACCAGTATCATCTTTGACAAAGTCATTCCTACAATAAAAAATGACTATCTCAAATTAGTAAACACACGTCATAACAAACCGACGAATCACAAACCTAACCCCGCCCCTACTTTCACAATAGCCACTCCTCCATCCCCTCCACCAACATCCCTCCACACAGCTAACATGAGCCCCAGACGTACTCGTAGCAGAACACAACAAATCTCCAAACATATCGGTACACAACCTCCACACCAACAACAGTAAGTACTCTTTTCATTTCACACATACATCCAGGCATTCCTTCATACATACGCTATACTCATATTAGCTTTTCTTTACAGATAACAACCATATAACGTGCATAGACGAGAGAAGTGTCACCACCAACTGCTCTAAAATTAAACCCTATCTTGCTGTATATATAAATCTTACCTGACTACATCAACAGTTGAATTGCACAGTACTCAATTTTCAAATTTTAATGACAAGAGTTCTTATAACATACTAATACAAAGTATATCAGCCATAGAACATTCTCGATATTCACCTAATACAACTTAATCAACACAAGAACTACAAGAGGATTGAAGGATGAATGCAACACAACATGAACTCAAATTTTAATAGACGTTTTTAAAATATACCATGTTTTAATGTGTTTAATGTGCTATATTTTTTAGTGTCTTATGATGTGGCATATATATTTTAATGTGTTTATGTACTCATGTCCATGCTCAATCAATAGGTTTTAGTTTATTCTAACCATCACCACTTTTAATCAGAGATATTTTAACGCAACATACTGCAATATATTTTACTTCCATTTTTCATTAGACATCTGGATGCTCTTACGTAACAGCTTTGTAATTTTGTCTAATGACTGTAAATTTGTGTGCCAGCTGATGATGGCCAAAATAGGCCAAAACCGGTACTAGCGCAATAATTCATTCACAATAAATGTATTGATCGGTGGAACATTTTTCTTGTCTATTACATTAAGTGGTATGTTGCGAGCTGTCAGCGGAGAGATGGCGTGGAATGACATTAGTAGACGAATAAGTTTGAGTGGCGTTTATAAAAGTAGGAAAGATCACAATATGAAGATAAAGTTGGAATTCAAGAGGACAAACTGGGGCAAATAATCATTTGTAGGAAGGGGAGTTAGGGATTTGAATAACTTACCATGGAAGACGTTCAATAAATTTCCAATTTCTTTGAAATCATTTAGGAAAAGGCTAGGAAAACAACAGATAGGGAATCTGCCACCTGGGCGACTGCCCTAAATGCACATCAGTATTGATTGATTGGATGGATTGATTGATTGGATGGATGGATTGATTGATTGATTGATTGATTGATTGATTGATTGATTGATTGATTGATTGATTGATTGATTGATTGATCCATACTTTCTAGTGTTTACTTAGTTGTAACTTAAAAGCTGTTCAATCTGTCAAATACACAAGTTTAATATTATATGTAACACTATAACATAACGTGGAAAATATGAATACTATTAAAACAAAGAATTACTTTTCATTCTACAAGAACTTCCTCAGATTCTATCAAACCAAATGTGTATATTTGTACAACATTGTTTACATTGTGTAAACTTGTCATTGATTGAGTTTGGTGATAATATGTACCAGTATTAACAATTAATGATTGTATTAGTATTCAGACTTTACTGTGTTAATTTACTGAAATGTTTCTGTACTTATATAAGCTGCTAAAGTGTAGTCATTTACCTTCAATCTCTGTTTCCTGTCTGTTGTCTTGGAGGGATTGAGTGAAAAGTTTGTGTAGGTGTTGCATTCTGTTCTGTGTGGAGGGGAGCAGAGGTAGGTGAGTTGGAAGAAGTGTTGGTTGTGAACCATGGTTCTATCTACTAGAGAGGGGAGGGGTATGTTTCTCCTTAATTTTCTAATGTTCTAATGTATTTTTGTGCATTAGTGAGAAATGTAAGCTAGAAATTTGATTAAATAAAAGTATATAGTTGTATCAGAGAGTTGTTGTAAGATGTTACTTGTAGTGATAAATGATAATCTAAGAGATTGTCTGGAGTGGCGAAAGATGGTACACAATTCAGAGAATTTGCTATAGATAAGAATAGCCTAACCCACATTCCAGACATATGTCACAAATTATCTCCTGTGGGATTCATTAAGTGCTGATTCAAAGAGTGTAAATGTTGTCGAGGTGTTAAGTGGGGTGAAAGGGGGTAATGTTATATGTTTATGATCATTTCTGTAGCCTTGATTAGCTCAACTTTGTAAATTTTGACTGTTTCTTTAATATTCATAGATTTGTTTTTGCTATAGACTCTGTTCCATGTGAAAGGTAGGGGAAGTATGTGAGTTGGGGGAGGTGTTGTAGGCCATGGTTTTGTCTGTTGGAGAGGGGAGGTGTATGTTGCCTCTTCATTTCCTAATGTATTTTTTGTATTAGACAGAATAGCAAGCTAATTTAAATAAAAGTATGTAATTTTATTATTCGAGAGCTCTTATATTTAGTGATAAATGATTATCCAAAAGATCAACTTAAGTGGCAAAAGACACTGCATAAATTCAAAGAATTTAGTACAAGGAAGAATATCCTAATCCACATTGAAGTCAGAGATTTCCTCCTGTAGAATTCATTAAGCGCTAATGCATAAAATGTAAATGTTGTCCAGACAGGGTGAAGAGAAGGGAATTTTTTAATGTGTATCTTCATTCACTGCCGTCTTTGAGGATGGATCCCATGGGCTTGTCCATCTATGTTTACATGTTTATCCTTGTCTCGAGTTACCACTTGAAATGATCTTTTAGATTATCATTTATCACTAACCCGGGGCAAGCCTCAACTACCGGGTGGGTAGCAGGTGGCGGATAGCGAATGGCCCTCAATATGGGGGTTAGTTGTGAATAAGGGGAAGCCTGAGTATGCAGTCCTGGACTGAGGCAAACTGCTTGCTGCCTTGACAGAAAATCTAGCAGGCCAAGGGCTATGAGGGAGGCAGCCCCTCCCACAAGGCTTTGGAACTAGGGCTGATAACCCTAGTGTCTGAGATACAATTATTAAAAGAAACTATAGAGAGGAAACTGGACTGATTAAACTGTCGACAACCAAGCGAGGAAAAAGGATTATGAATATGGCAACATGGAATGTACGAGGACTTGCAGGTAAAGAGTTCGAACTGATGTCGGAAATGCTAAGAGCGAGGCTGAATATTCTGGCAGTGATAGAGACCAAGAAAAAAGACAGTGGACATGAACAGCTAATGGAACCAAGCAGTGGTGAAAGGTTTTTAATGTTCCACTCGAGCGTGGGCAAGGAATAGAGAGCAAATGGAGGAGTTGCCATAGTTATTCCCGAAGGCTACAGACATTATGTCAAGAGCTTGAAATTCATCAACAGAAGTATGTTCTTGGTGACTTCAACCTTCAACAGCAGCACCAATGAAGACACCTCTTTCATTGCTATATATGTACCTAATGAAGATGGTATTTCAGAAGAGAAAGGCAGGTTCTACAACAAATTGTAGCAGACATTGGACGGTACAATGCGAACTGTCTTCATCCTTGATGACTTCAGTGGCAAGGTTTGAAACAACACGGAGGGAATGGAGGGCCTGCTGGGGAAATATGGAGAGACGCACCAGAATGATAATGGGAGAAGACTCCTGGATATGTATGTAGGAAACTATTTTGTAATCACAAATACTACTGTATGTTCCCACACAAAGAAGCGCACCAATATACAAGAGAAGTCCCCAGCTGCAAAGAGAAATCTATCATAGACTACATCCTAGCACAGAGGAGTCAGTGGAGATGTATCTTGGATGCAAGAGTGTATTGAGGTTATGAGATTGGAAGTGACTACTATCTAGTAGTTATGTGACTGCATGCTAAAATTAAGACCAAAGACCCTGTTAGCAGGAGGAAACCTGAAGAAAGAATAAGGATCCATAAATTGGAAGAGGTCATCCAACAAGTCTATCAAAAGGCAGTGAAACAAAAGACTGACCTACTGGAACTGCCACCTACGGGATACCAAGGGCCTCTTCAAGGAGGTAATCCTCGAAACTGCAGCCGAAGTCTGTGGTAAGTCCAGCGGAAGGCAACAACAGAAGACACCATGGTGGATGGAAGAGGTAAAGGAGCTGGTTAGAAAGTAGGAACTGTGGAAGAAATACTCACAAAACACCCAAGTGATATGAGACCTACAAAAACCAAAGTCTTATAGTGAAGAACACAGTGAAAGATGGAAAACAGCAGTTCTTGGAAAAGTTTGGAGAAACAATAGAATGAAACCTCGAAAACAACCAAAGGCTGTTTTATAGGGTGCTGAAATTTTTGCGAACAGAGAAGCAGTGTCCCCTTAAGTTCATAAAGGACAAAAGCAGTAACCTCCTCCGAAGTGAAAATGACATGGAACGGTGGAAAGAATACTTTCAAGAACTGCTAGGAGGGAATATGGAAACAAGGGATAATGGATTAGGTTGGAGAAGAACAGCTGCACCAAGAGGAAGGTTGGACATGTGAAGAATTACCTATTGAGGAACTTTAGCCTGCATTGGTGAAAATTAAACTAGGCAAAGCTGCAAGACATGATCAGATAGCACCTGAGATGCTCAAGTTTATAGGCAAAAGTGGCAAAGACTTGTTCCACCGGATTATCAAACTTGCCTGGAAAACAAAGAAGATACCAACTGACTGGGAGTACAGTGTCATCGTGCCAATATTCAAGAAGGGTGATAACAGATATTGCACAAACCATCGAGGTAAATCGCTCCTGAGTGTGCCGGGGAAAATATATGCAAAGATTTTGGAAGACAAGCTAAGGCAAGTTATAGAACCACTATTGGATGAGATGCAGTGTGGGTTCCGACCAGTAAGAAGCATCCAAGACTTCATATTTACCATCAGGCAGATCTGTGAAAAACTGATGAGGTATGGAAAAGAGGCACACCTAGCCTTCATCGACCTAGAGAAGGCCTTTGACACCATTCTGAGGGATAAAATTTGGACCGCACGAAAACAAAGAAGTGTTGATGAACAACTAATTACGGCAGTTTAAAGCCTGTACAGGAAATGTCTGAATTATGTCTGCACTTGCAATGTAGAATCTTTGGAGTTTGAGACTTCAGTGGGGCTTAAACAAGGGTGCATCCTCAGCCCACTTCTCTTCATTATCCTAATGGATGATGTTATCAAATCATGTAATGAGCAGGTGCAGAAATTCATGCTTGGCTGTAAGTTTCTGAGGCCACTGTTTGTCATCCATTGTGCCTTTGCTGATGACATCTTACTACTGGGAGACTCTGAAAGAAACCTGCAAAATAACCTGTTAATCTGGGAAGGAGAGCTGGAAAAGAGAGGCATGAAAATCAATGCTAGAAAGACTCAGACCATGATGATATCACAACAACCTAACCCACACCAGACTGCACTGAACGACGGTACCGTATTGGAGTAGACAACAGATTTTAAATATCTGCAAGATGTAGAAATGGTGAAATCGCAGCTCAATCGCAAGCCTCAGGGCGGTTCTTCAGTGGACTGAAGATAAATTTCTTTAACACCCATCTGTGACTAAACCCACAAAACTTTGCGTATACAAAGTGATACATCTCCCTACCTTGCTGTATGGCTGTGAAACTTGGACATTGTCCAGCAAACACCGGAGTAGAATTCAGGCATCAGGAATGCAATTTCTCTGCGAAATAGAGGGAAAAACAAGAAGGGATAGAATCAGGAGCCAGAACATCAGAACTAGTCTTGACGTCTCACCTGTGCTCGAGAAAATTGAACAGAGCATGATATGATGGTTTGGACATGTCCAAAGAATGGATGACAGCAGAACGGCTAAACAAGCTTTGGATGCCAGAATGCAAGGACCAAGACCGCACGGGAAACCCAGAAGAAAATGGGAACAAGACATGAAGTCAGCTGTTTGAAGCCAGGGGTGGAGAGTGAAGGAGAGTAAAGGAGCTGGCCCTAGACACAACTTGCTGGAAAACCTCGACACTGCAGGGTAGAAGAAGACTAAATAACTATTTATCACTAAAATAACATCTTGCAAGATGCTCTCTAATTCAGTTCCATAACTTATCTAACCAAAATCATTAACTTACATTTACTGCATAATACATAAAGCTACTGTACCGGGAAATAGTTCTGAGGCCAGAGCACTGGAAGGATCTCAGGTAGTGTGTGGTTGCAATTGGAGCAGGTACAGAGAAGGATGATTTCGCAGGGCGAATAATAGATGGTAATTAAAACTTTTGACAATATTTATTGATAATCTCAAGCAAATCACCCTGCCTCTCATTTATCAAAATTAAATTTTCAATTGATCTCTTCAGAATGCAATTAGGTAAATGAAATATATGTGCTGTTATTATCAGATACATCCACTTGATGTTGCTAATGTTCAGAATAAATACCAGTTTTCTAAGATCTCAATACACCCTAAAGTTCATCTAGGATCTCTCATATAAACTCAAATTCAAAATAACACTCTGATCATAGAACTTCATTCAATCACTTGTTGATTTACCAAGATTTTTAAATTGCAAATTAAGTCCATCACTCGTGGTGAAAACCTAAAGTCTTTTCTAAAATTATTAAACATAATATTATCTTACACTTGATTTAGCAATCCTATAGTTCAAATTAAATATTTTTAATCACTTGCTGAATAAATCCTACAGTTCATCTAAGCATATTATACAAGATTGTTAAATAGTGCACTTGTTATATGACAAGCCCAACAGTTCATCTAGTTATTGTGAAATGATTTCAGTTTACGCAACTTCGAAGAGAAACCTAAAGTTCATTGAAATATGACTTGAAGTCTCCTACAATTTCTACAAGCAGAATTCACACGATTAAAAGTTATGAAGCAATTTTCATTTGATCAACGTAGCACTGTTGAATGATTGAGTGCATTATTAAAAGCTCAGTTATTGTCTAAGTGTAATTACTCACTTAAGAAAAGGTAAAATACACTTATATCACCTGTGTTCTGCTCATAAGAATGGATGAAGTACAGCTATGCAGCTTGATGGCTGGAGCTTCTGCAGCGAACAGCCTGAACTCGAACTCAGCACCGGCAGCGTACCACGTTCCATCCCACGATGACACCACGTTTAATCCCTCGTAGATACCACGATTAATACCAAGAATGTCCCTCGGAAGACACCACGTATAATCCCATGCTGGATATGACGTTCTACGTAGTGTGATATTACAACACTTCGCCAAGATTTTCGGTGTCTTAAAAAGAAATGTTGAAACACGGGAAAGTTCAGTTAGCACTATACAGCGAGTTGTAGGACTATTAATTATCATTAATGAGTTGTATTTCACACTGAAATAAGTCTGAATGCACAGTTCGTGCTCGCATTTTTGTACTATGGCATTAAATAGGTGACTTGGAATAGCACAGTCTGTCACAGTTCAAGCTATAAGTCAAGTTACCATAGAAATAAAATTATATCGCTTTTGCTGTCAAAAGCACAGTCTTTCACTACACAGTTTATAAGACATGAAATGAGACGCTAACACAGTTCATAATAATCACTGACTATGTTGAAATTCAGTATAACAATAACTATCACAGTCCGTTAAATACTTGAATAAATGCAATTAATGTCACTTCTAGAACAGTCTCTTGAATCCTAATGTTCACTGCTTAAGTGGTTTTTATGAATGAGTTCTCATAATAAGAGTTCATATGACCTAATATCACCACAAAATGTTCGTAATATTCAGTTCTTTTCTTATGACACTAATCGAATATTCAAGGAAAACGTGAAATTAGCCACATTCAGTCATATTAATTACTGAATATTTGAGTGGAATATTATTTCAAATAGTTCACAATTGTAATTGTATACGAGAAATGCGCCTCAAGACTAATGAAATTATCATTAATTGAAGGTTTGATTTATCACGCATAATTTCATAATATGCTCGTCACTGTAAATGATCACGACAGAGTTCAAATATGTGAGGAATTTACAAAGTCCATAATACTTTCGAATGGTAAATTGAACACTGGTATTCTCAGTTCTACCTAGATGCACAGTCTATATCGCAAGATCACTTGTTCAAGAAATTCATAACTCTTATACAATGAAACTCGGTTTGATAGAACTTTATAACATCTCGCACATCCGTGACGCGGTTGAAATTTCACTTACTATGATTTCGCACAAATTCAAAGTGTCAGAATATGACTTACATATCTCTCGCGAAGCGCGACGGAACAGTATAACTTCTAGCCGTGATTGAGTTGTAGATTTCAACTGACCATACCCTTGAGTCGTTGACCTATTTATATTCTGCTGGGAGGGAGCTCACTGGGTCAGGCGACAGAGGGGTGGTTATGCATTCCAAACTTCAACTCGTCATATCTTCTAAACTACTAGGTGGATTGATTTCAAATTTTCAACATTGTACATTTGAAATATGGGCTACATGTTGGTGTTTGTCTCATTTTTATCTGTCAAGTCGTTTAGAAGTTATAAAAATCATTTCTAGATGTTTCCAAGGGGAGGTGAGATACATGTGATGGTGACGTCACTTGACCTTGCTCCCCTCTCTTGCTTTCTCCCTCATACTTACACAGAGCAGTAGAGACGAGAACATTCCCTCGGACAGTTGTTCTTATGTCACAACTCAGCTATTCTTTCATAATTAAAGATTTTATAATGTGATGTGCGAGGGCCTATGCCTTCCTGGTACAGTACATTATTTTACACCAGGCAAATGCTGGGGCCGTACCTTAACTAAGGCCACGGATGCTTCCTTCCCATTCCTAGGCCTTTCCTGTCCCATCGTCGTCATGACATATCTGTGTTGGTGCGATGTAAAACAAATAGAAAAAAAAAACATAACAGGAAGCACCTCTTTTACCTCTCCAATGGACAGAAGTCAGGATCCCGAACCCTCTTCTCACTCCCTTTCTTCCCCTAACCTCTCCATGGAACAGAGTGCAACACCTACAAAAACTTTCCACTCAGCCTCTCCATGACCACAGTCTGGAAACAGTGGCTGAAGGCAATGGACTACACTTTAGCAGCTTAGATAAGTACAAAGACATTTCAATAAGTTAGTTCAGTAACAGTTGAATACTAATACAATCATTATTTATTAATATAGTACTTCTTCATATTATGTAGGCTGATCAACAAAGACAGGCTGATTTTTTCCTGTAGCTTCCATGATAGTTTCCTAAACATAAATATTTGAAAAAAGCGGTTTTTTATGTATAATGTCCATAGGCGGCAGCACTCTCGTATCGGTAGGTTGGTAGTAATGCTCTATTGTGCAGGCGCTACATGCATTTCGCATACCAGACAATGGAAGTGGTGCGAGAGGAGCAGTACACTGCTGTTACAGCAGCATACAACACCTCAGTATTGGCTACACTGAGGAAGCACATTGCAAAGAAACGACCAGAGCTTTCTCGGACTGAGTGGCGACTTCATCATGACAATGCACGGTCTCAAGTCGCAGATCAAGTCATGCAGTTTCTGGCTCGATTCAACATTACCTCTGTACCGCATCCACCTTATAGACCTGATCTTGCACCCTGTGATTTTTTAAATTCCCATCACTAAAGGCAAGGCTTAGGGGCATTCAATTTGAGGACTCTAAAGCAGTGCTCAAGAAAAGTGAGGCGATTCTCAAGGCTCTGACAAAGAATGGTCTGCAGCATGTGTTCAAGGACTGGCAGAGACTCTATAAAAAGTGCATTAAAGTAGGAGGGACTACTTTGAAAAAGATTATGTAAACATTGAAATGGAGTCATAAACATCTGTGAAAAAATAATCAGTCTGTCTTTGTTGATCAGCCCTCGTATTACCAAACTCTCAAACATTGTCAAGTTTATGCAACATGGACAGTATTGTACATATATATGCATGATTAAAGTGATTTGTCATAATCTGATGATGTTCTTGTAGAACAAAACGTGTCATTCTTTGTTTAATATTGTGTAGTTTTTACAGGTATGTTATAATATTATATATATATTGAACTTTTATGTTTGACAGACTGAAAAGCTTTTAAGTTACATGTACTAGTTCACCAAATTCCCTGATGAAATAGTTATCATCAGTGTATAGCATTAACAGATAGATACCATAATAATATAGCCTGCATCAGACAGTATGCTAGGAGAAAACATATGATGACAGATCAATGTGGGAAAAGTGAGCAATTGAAAGAAGAGATCATGACGAACATGAAAACACTGGTGGACAAGTTCATGGGATCTATATTCATCCTTCTATTAGAAGACAGCAGTGAATGAAGATGCAGAGATTGTTCTCGTCATTGTGAGTTTACATGTTTATCCTTGTTTCCTTTTTATTGTTCACCTTTCCACACTCATCTGTCATTGTGTTCATCTTACAATGTGTTAATTTTCATGTTCAAATCCACTTGACAGCTAATGGTGAAACTGTTGAGGATTCAACTAGCCTTTTGGGCTCTCTGTTCCTCCCTCCCTCCCTAACATGTCATTGTTTGCATCCTGTTGTGTGTTCATTTTCATATTCCTATCTCTCTATAAGCAATAATTTAAGGAAGAATTAATATTAGTAATAATTCAGTATATGAAAGCTATTTAAATCTATAAAGCTGAATAGCAAAGTGTGCTTGGGCTGGTTGGTTACAAGTATGTGCAACATCACAGCTCTTACTTTCCTAGCATTGTTAACATTATGCCAAGCTGATACATAAAATGTTTCAGTGGCTGGGTGCAGAAGTTGTTTATTATATTAAAGCATAAGTTTTCCAGTACTTGGTATCGGCGAGTGATGTGTTTTAGTTTTAATTAAAACCGGCTGGCAAGAAGTTTAAATATTCAGTTGAAAAGATGGTGGTGGTGGTGGTGGTTGTTGTTGTTGGTATTTTAATTATCTTGTTACTCATAGGTTTAATTGCTCTGATTTTAATTTTTCCAGGAGAATGTTCACAGTGTACTAGCATCTGAGCAACAAGTCGAACAGTTGATGATTCTCATCGAAGCAGCTATCGGAGAGGCAGAACGAGTGGAAGCTCGTCTAGATGCATATGATGAAGTTCTTTGCCATATACGTGATACTATGGAGAAGATGGAAGAGAAAAACCTATTGATAGAGGTTGCCAATAGGAACAATCAGAAACTTTTGGCTGAGCTGGGACAAGTTATTGTGAGTAATTATTCTGATTATTGTACAGCATGAGATGCTGTGAGAATTTTAGGGTGACATAAAATCTATTCACTTGGCTAAACATTTATTAGCTATAAAATCTCACCGTTTTTAATTGTTTTATGATTTTTGATAATATTTGGGAGGAGGGCATTGTTAACCTTTTGATTCTAATTTAGAAAGGAAATATTTTCCGTATCACCTCTTGTTAGACTCCTTTTGTTATTTTCGTTACGTGACTTAGACAGTCCTTGCTATTTCCTTATATTTTAATTTACTATGTATTTAATAATAATAATAATAATAATAATAATAATAATAATAATAATAATAATAATAATAATAATAATAATAATGACGTACTTGAATACCTTCAAATACCAACGCACTGAGCCAGGATCGAACCTGCCAAGTTGGGGTCAGAAGGCCTGCACCTTAACCGTTCGAACCACTCAACCCGGCTGTATGTATGTATGTATGTATGTATGTATGTATGTATGTATGTATGCTCTGTCTTACACTTAACCACATTCTGTTTCCAATCTAAAGTAAAACACTGGTTAAAATAAATGAATAGAATTAAAAAAGTGAATTTTAATAAATAACAAACTAAATTAATATTAAGAAAGATAATTTGAGTTAAATTAAAGACTTACTGTAAACATTAACCCTTTGAGCACCGTGTGCTATTATGGTTTTCTTACTACTGAGTGCCAAGGCTAGTTTTCGTTTTTTGCGAGTTTTTTAACCATTCACAGTTCTGCTGTTATTGTAGGTAGAAACTTGGTTTTTTTAAAAATTATTTACAAATATGATTACCTATACGTATAAAGCCTTACTTAGTTCATTTATGACTATTGGTATTAGTAAACCTTTGGCAGCCAGAACCCAAAAATATTACATAAAACTAAACAAAACATTAGCAATAAAATATAGTAGAACAATTTTTAAAATTATATATTGCGAACATATTTATTGAATAGTACAAATTATGAAGCTATATTGAAAATTTCATTTATTTCATTGATAAATCTGTAGTAAAAATTAATTTACATACCAAAATGGCCCAAACATACAAGTCTAATTATATTTGTTTGGTTTATATTTCACTACATACAAAATACTTGCTTGCTAACTGTACAGTCTTTTACATAACACTTACATCACAGTTACAGTAATACTACAAATAATAATAATAATAATAATAATAATAATAATAATAATAATAATAATAATAATAATAATAATAATAATATAAATAAATAAATGTGTATAGAGTGCTCAGCTCAGAGGCTTCTTTGGACCTCAACAGCTCTGCCATCAGCCATTAGATGGCTCAGGCATCACTAAAGATTTGTATTACGGAAATGAGTGTGGTAGTTTTCTGTTGCTTTCCTCACTGAGCCAGAAGTTGCTATTACATCTTCCTGCGAAGCCCACTGAAATGCCTGCACCAACTGATCCTATAAATAACATTTTCACACCATTTGTAACAGGGATTGGCTGCATAAGGAATGGCATTACTAGTATCGCTCATACCTCCCTCAATTTCATGTTGTCAAAGCCAAGGATGAGACTGAGACAGGTGATGTGGAGATAAACCCGCGACCCACATCAGAATATCTGCTCTCTTAAAAACAAAATTACTGACTGTGAGCTCTACCTACAAGAACTGTCTTCTTTCGATATTGTCGCCTTCTCTGAAAGTTGGTTAACAGACTGTGTTTCAGAGATGGAAATCCCTCTTTCCAAAGAGTTTTCAATTTTCAGAACGGACCGTGGATCTCGGGACAGGCGTTTTCCAGGCCGTTAAATCCAAGTGGCACGCTAACCTTCGTACTGATTTAAGTAGTGACTGTGAGGCCGTTTGGGTAGAAGTGAAATTTCAGCATTCCAAATATCTATTTGCTTATTTTTACAGACCACCTTGATCAGCCCTCAGTTATTCTGAAAATTTTTTCTCTTCTGTAATGAAAGCCATTAATCTGAATCCTAATGTAATTATACTGGGTGACTTTAAGCTCTCTATATCTTGGAATTCCCCTGCGCAAGGTGTCCCTTCTAATAGCCTCGACAAGTGATATCTCAACCATTATATTACGGGCCTAGGCCTCCAACAATACGTCCTTGAGAACACCTGTGGGGATAGTCTTCTTGACTACCTGCTCTGCTCCATTGAGCCTTCAGTTATTTCTGTGGGACGAAATATTTTAAAATCGAACCTCAAGTCTGTAGAGGCAACCAGGAACTGTGTAGCCATGTGGCGAAAGGTTGATTGGCAGGCTGTCAATCACACCCTCTCTCTTCTACCCTGGCACTTGCTGCAAGTGGATTAAATCCAAGAAGCAGTGGACCTGTTCTGTGACTGGACTTGTGCTGTGATTTGTGACCTTATTCCCACTCGTAAAACATCTGCCAGATGCCCAGCTTGGAATAAAAGTGACAACAAAGTTGCAAAAATTAATAAAACAAAAGACTGGAATAGCCACCTTCTGAAGACAGCTATAAAATTTTTTCTGACCTTCGCAAACACCATATACAGCTTCTAAAACAAGATTACCAGGACTACATAAACTCTGCCTACTGAGAAGTGAGAAATAATAGCAAAAGATTCTGGTCTCTAATAAACAGCAGGAAAAATACAAAGCGTGTGCCAGACACAGTGACTTGGGGGTGATAATTTAGCCAGTGGTAGTAACAGACCGGAAATTTTCAACGATTACTTTGCATCTAATTTTGTTGCACCTGTTCAGTTCCCAGATTCTCCATGTATTGATTCTGTTCCTTCTCGTAATCGCAGTAATCTTTCCACTCCTGAGTCAGAAGTCTGTTCTTTACTTTCCTTCCTGCCAGAAAATAAACCTACTGGTCCGGATGGGCTCAGTCCTGTCTTCCTTAAGAATACCGCTACGACTCTTGCCCATCCTATTGCTGTTATATTTAACCGTTGCTTCTTTACAGTAAAATGAAAATGTCAAAGGTCCGCCTTTTCAATACCATGAATGTTTATTGATGTGAATATATATCACATAACGTTTAGAGAAGGTTGGTACTAGTTTCGACGCTCATTGCACGTCATCATCAGCCAACAAATCAATTGGGCAAAATGCAACTTATCGAATAGTAATATATAACACATGATAGCACGATTCCCAGTTCAGTATGGAAACGTGACGTTAATTCAAATTATGATCTTCACAAGACCACATTGTTGGCTTCGAAACCGCCTGAATTAAGCCTGTTAATTACCGCAACTTACGAGAACAAGATTATTCTTCCCACTGATAACATATGTTGCCTTATGATTTATGCTCTTCAAGCTGGACTGTTCTCTTGTTTATCAAGACTTAACTACTGGGATACCTTCTCAAAAATGTTATGTTTTACAGTCAGACACACCACATCATTTCAACTGGTTATGATCTAACAGTGACTTTATAGGTGCTGTCATATGTTTTAGATGGTTATACGCGCCATACACTCATCATTTTAATGTTACATTTAAAATTTGCCTTAGTTGGTGCATTTAAATGTTGTATATAGATACGCCTTATGTTCTACAAACCTCAAGCTGGACTACTTTCTCGTATACATACCCTAACTAATGTTACCTTCTCTGTTTTGCTTTCATTGTTTTAACTTTTGACAATTTAGCTTTCAACATTAATCCTTGTATTTGCTGTCATGTGTTTTATATTTCAACTAGTCATAGTTTAACATTTGTCTTGTAGGTGCTATCATGTGTTATATATTGCTATTCGATAAGTTGCATTTTACCCAATTGATTTGTTGGCTGATGATGACGCGCAATGAGCGTCAAAACTAGTACCAACCTTCTCTAAACGTTATGTGATATATATTCACATCAATAAACATTCATGGTATTGAAAAGGTGGACCTTTGACATTTTCATTTTACTGTAATCCCAGTTCAATACGGAACAAAATGAAGTTTCCAACTTTCGTTGCTTCTTTGCCGGCTACTTTCCTGATGGCTGGAAAATCACTGACATCACCCTGGTTCTTAAGAGTGGAAAGAGCTCTGATGTCAGAAACTACCGATTATTGAATTCGCGTCTCCCATTTGGTTTACCTCTTCACCCACTAATCTGAATCACATTGACCGCGTGCAGTCATTCTTCTGTGCCATTGTTAGAGCCAGAGTATCTGATTGTCGAAACTTGAGCAGTAATCAGATACTGGATAAGTTAAACCTTCGCTCATTATCTAGTCGCAGGAAAGTAGCCAACCTTAGATTCCTGTATAACGCTGTTAATGGTTTATTTCATTCTCCTGAACCTGCATCCTTCTTTTCCTTACATTTCCAACTCCCAAAACTAGGACTAATCCACCCCTTCATATTCCGTATTCCCGCCTCTCTCTCGTTCAAGAAACTTCACTTATCTGCATACCAACCCTCCTTAACTCTGTAACTTCTGACAGGAACTTGGACGTTTTTTCTTCATATGGCTCCTTTAATCGATTCCTCCTTAACTTAACCTAGTTCATTTTCTTCATATTCCTTTTTTTTTTTCTCTTCTCACTGATGTCCCCTCTTTTGTACATAATGTAATTTTTTTTTCTGTACTATACCATTACTTATGTGTTATATCTGTGTTTATCTTACTGTGCCTAGCTATAAGTTCTCTTTTTTTTTTAAACGTTCAATCTTTAATTTTCCTCGTTGCTTCTTTTGCCATTACATTTTGTTGTTGATTGTTGTGTCTCTACCGTTATTTTGTTAGTTTTTAATTATTTTCTCTATTTTCATTAGTAGATGTTTTTTCCTCATTGTTTTTCCACTAATTTTTTTTTTGTTTGCTATCTGCATACCAACCCTCCTTAACTCTGTAACTTCTGACAGGAACTTTTCTTCATATGGCTCCTTTAATCGATTCCTCCTTAACTTAACCTAGTTTTACTATGCTTCTCCATAGTAAATATATTTTTCATTGCGGAACTCTGTAATTCGGCTTCTCGCTGTTTTGATTTCCCAAATAAATAAATAAATAAATAAATAAATAAATAAATAAATATAAAAATTAATGAATGTAACAAATTTGTTCTAGCCCATACCAGAAGCCATAGTGCACTGTAAACACTGGGTCTTGCCAGCAAAGGCACAAACAATAATAAAAGTAGCCAAATTCAGTACAAGTATATTTTCTAAGGCCCCAAACACAAATTTACTTTGTCAAGCACAACTAGGGAATTCGATCCCGGCCCTTATTTCTAAATCCTGGGATTTTGGGATTACACTTGGTCAATCCAGGGATTATCCTGGGATTGAAGGTTACAAATAAAAATAAGGAAATCTTGTAGAAATCAGCTGTTTAATCAGCAAATCGAAATTTAGACAAAATCAACATATGTTACAGTATACACCTAGTTAATCACTCTAACTAATCATACTTAGTCAGACTAACCAGATTTAAAATCACTCAGTCTCTATATTAAAATTATTCTTTTCCAAGAATCAATCGGTGAGATCTCTTAAAACTTACATAAATTAAAAAAAAAACCCTTATGTAAGAAACTATGCAAATAAACTTTGGAAATTCAGGAGATAGTGGGTTCGAACCCCACTGTTGGCAGGTCTGAAGATGGTATTCCGTGTTTCCCATTTTCACGCCAGGCAAATGCTAGGGCTGTACCTTAATTAAGGCCACGGCTGCTTCCTTCCCACTCCTAGCCCTTTCCTGTCCCTTCGTCGCCATAAGACCTATCTGCGTCGGTGTGACGTAAAGCAAGCTGTGAAAAATAATGTTGGAAATTAAGTCATCTCTCTGAACATAGACTAAATAGACGACTTTCATGTAACAATACAATAAGTAGGTAGAAAGTTTCTTAACAAAAAGTATTTAAAAATAACATTAACACGTTCGGGGCCGCTCGGATATCGGCGACCATAACCGTGGTACTGTAATCTTTTTTTTTTTTTGTTTTTTTTTGTTTAAAGGAGTTCTCTTCTGTGTCCTTATGCATTTTAGATTGTTATTTTAATTATTTCAGTATTATTTATGTGCATACGAGCCATGACTGACACGCTGCGTCAAAGGCATTACCGATGAGCTTTTCGCCTTTCGTGCCGTTTGATGCAGCATATGCGTAATGACTGGTACTGAAGTAGAACGAGGTAAATAATGTTTTGTTCGATTGTAGAACTTCTTTACACCAGAAATATAAGTTTTTGAACCTTGCACACAAAAATACTGTGCAGTAGAATCTTATTATTGCTGTGTGAACAATGTATACATACATTACTCCTTAAGCTGTACAATGTAACTAGTCAGTACAGTGTGCTACTTTTCAGTGACATTTCCTCACAAAAATAACTCTTCTGCAAATGCGTTACATTCAGTTACAATGTTACTCAGCAAGTTGTCATCTGCAAGCAAGCGAAAATAATCAATAGGTTTCGCGTCACTTGGCAGTGGAACCTTTGTTCCTGGCCGACCAATAAAGTTTGTTTCATTGAGGACAAATCTGAACTTAAAGAAATGACTCCTGAAATATTTCCCATGTTATTTGGCGGGAGATTTGGAGACGAGATATTATTTACGTCATTCTCATCTTCTGTAATGTGAGAATTGGGAGTAGACACTGGACACACACATCCGTGATTAAAATTCTCACTCAGGTGGCTACAGTCACTTTTCACACTGTCATCACTGTCGTCACTATCAATGCTGTCACTGTCAGTAGCGTTCAGGAGAGCTTCCAGACTATCATCATTAATTGCAAATCGTCTGTTTATCCCGCTAAGACAGGGTTTCTTCCGGTGAGAAGGTTCTGAAACTTCACTGTTCCCTCTTGACATCGCTGAAATGTATGCCGACTTGTAATGGCTACAGAGATTGTAACTAACAATTGATCTGATGCCCAGATGGTGCATATGTATCATAATACCTTAACAATGCACAGATAAGAGGTCTGTTTGTTTACATACATATTTACGGAAATACGAGCTTTAATATTTGGCGCGGAATGTGACGCACGTGTCATCGGCACTGAGTGAAAGTAGTCGTGACGCAAATGTGTCATCATCGGCCGCAAATGTGTTAATCAGTCACATTTCACATTTCTCGTAAATATAAAGAAAACTAATTTAGTAGGAACTTTCTAATTTGAACTGCGAAAATATGATCTGAGAAATAACAATACATCCAGTGTCTCATCACCAAGCCTGCTTCTCAAATTGTTGCACATATATGCAGCTGCTGAGAAAGCACGTTCAGGTTCGAAGGAAGTTGGAGAAATCGTTAGTAAATACTTATAAGCCTTCTCTAGGTTATATCTCTGAGTAGAATTTGAAGACTTGTATAGGTTCATTTCCTTCTTAACAATTCTGGAAAATTCATTTTCATTGAATGCTTCAGGAGACATAATTTTCATGCTGTTTTCTATTTCCAGCTGAAGCTTTTCTTTGAGCTCAAATCACTTTTTGCTGTGTTTGTAGGCTCGACTTGCATATTTTGTTCTTACTCTTTGTCATTTCTTTTGCATTTAATCTCTCAATTAAAGAAACAATCTGGTTTTTTATCAGGACTTTGCTCGGACTTGAAAATGTACGGCTGGGCTGAGTGGCTCAGACGATTAAGGCGCAGGCCTTCTAACCCCAACTTGGCAGGTTCGATCCTGGCTCAGTCCGGTGGTATTTCAAGGTGCTCAAATATGACAGCCTCGTGTCAGTAGATTTACTGGCACGTAAAAGAACTCCTGCGGCACTAAATTCTAGCACCTCAGCGTCTCTGAAGACCGTGAAAGTAGTTAGTGGGACGTAAAGCAAATAACATTATTATTATTATTATGAAAATGTATGCTTTATTTTATCATCGAACGCCAACGCCACATTGTCACTATGAGGATTTTTTAGGTAGCATGATACGCCACTCACCTCATTTCTTCGGTGATCTTTAATGCGCATTTGTAAATGTATCTTGAATTTAGAAGCAAACTCGGAGCTACTGTCATTTAACTGCTTAAAAAGAAACTTGAGGGCAGCATCAGCTGTGCATAAATTCGCATCAGTGCGACAGAGTGCTTCTTCAGTTAATTTGACTGGAGCCAAGACTTTAATGATTTCATCGATGAGCTCGAAATCGGACTCTTCCAACTGCACTGGATTATTCAAATCTATAAGTGCCTTTTTGACGCTAAATTTCAAGACGGCAAAACGCTCGAGCATAGTGTAGATGCTGTTCCATCTGGTTTTGCAATCAAGCAGTAAACTTACCTCCCTGCCATGCTTTATCTTCACATATTTTTGAAGAATGGTATCATTCATTTTGAAAATAAGAACCACTTCGCAAACTTTTGAAATTACATCCTTGATGTTCTGGTCATTCGTGAATCCGGGCAATTTTCTCTTCCTTCAAGGTCTAATCCTGATTCAAGGTTTTTTTTTTTTTTTTGCTAGGGGCTTTACGTCGCACCGACACAGATAGGTCTTATGGCGACGATGGGATAGGAAAGGCTTAGGAGTTGGAAGGAAGCGGCCGTGGCCTTAATTAAGGTACAGCCCCAGCATTTGCCTGGTGTGAAAATGGGAAACCACGGAAAACCATCTTCAGGGCTGCCGATAGTGGGATTCGAACCTACTATCTCCCGGATGCAAGCTCACAGCCGCGCGCCTCTACGCGCACGGCCAACTCGCCCGGTCCTGATTCAAGATCATCATCATAATCATCATCATCATCTGAGTCTACATCGTGGAGCTCAGTTGACTAATTTTGTGAAGCCGGTGTGCAGGGTATGTATGCTTTCTTTATAAAGTAAATTGCAAACGGCTAAGTAAATGCCATAAGGAAAACAAACTTGGTGCTCTGCATTGACAAGTTTTCTGACTTTGAGCATGATATTTGAACCGTCGGTTACGATTGCCATGATTTAGCTGTCCAGTGAAATATCAAGTTGAGAAAGGCACTCTTTTAAAACATCAACACGTTTCCGCCTTCAAAGATGCATCAACACGAATAAGGCCTAAACTTCAAAACTTTTCCTCGGAATGAATATTTACGATCATGTACCTTTTGTTAGAAGTCGATCTCCATTCACCAAAGCTCAAACTAAAGCGCTGACCTTCAGTTTTTAAAACAGTTAATTCAGCTTTTATATGCCGTTTAATTCTGTAGCTGTAATTGACAACACGGTTACGAACTGTTGAAGCAGCTTTCGGTAAATCTGAATATCCTTTTGATAATAACGCTCACAAATCTTTTGAGGTTACAAAGACACTAAAAGGAAAGCCATCTAAGGCCGTCATTCGCGCTAAAATATCTAAAGTAACAGTTTTAACAAGAAAGTCCTCAAGTGAACTATATTTTCTCTTCAGTGCCGGTGGTTCTTCGCTACTTTGGCTAGTTGATGAGGACGGCCTTGCAATAATAACTTTTTTGCCATGTTTGGTTGAAAGATGAGTGTGTAGTCCTTTGGTAGACCCTCCTAAGGTTTTTAATATAGCCGGGCAGTATTTACACTGTGCTGTTTTGCTATCTTTAGCGACCTAAAAATGGCTCCATACTGACGTTGCATTTGCATCTCCATCTTTTTTATGTTTGACGTAAATCTTTCTTTAGATAGAGACATACATAATATGTACTTAATATGGTGCAGTATTAAGTTCATGACCACCTAAATTCACATTTTCTAACTTTACAAAGGACTAAAAATGTCAACCTTCTTTGTAGAATTGACATTTTGACTAACATAATATTAAGTTCTATGTAGACAAGTAGAAAGATGAAATGGAACATGTAATAGGATGAACACAATCACAGGTCAGTGTGGGAGAAATAGAAAAAGAGAACAGGACAAACATAAAAACACGAAGTATGAGAACAATCTTCACTTCTTCATGTACTGCCATATGTTTGCTCCCTTCCATTACTTATATTATCCTGTTGGTATTCTTTTCTCTGTTTTAGTTTGTCCTATGTTCCTAGTCTTTTACAACCTGTATTCATGTTTCATTTTTCCTGAGTCTGTTTGTCTTTCTTTTTGTTCCACACTTCCCACATCAAGACTGAAGATCTTCCAAGAAGGCCTCCCTCCTGATGAAGCTAGGAAGCAGAAATAAACTCATCAGGGACTGAGATGGATGTAGGAGAACTTGGATAGGGAGAGCCAATCTGGTTGAAGACAGTGTATGAAAGATATGGAGATTGCCTTGTCCTTTTGTGTTTTCATATTTGTCTTAGTCTCCTTTTTCTATTTCTCCCTCTTCCCACACTGACCTGTCATTGTGTTCATCCTATTATGGGTTCCTTGTCTCTTTTCCATTACAAGTAACATAATATAGTAATCATCTGGAAAATAGTGATCTTTGTCTGTCTCTCTCTTTGCTAGCTTTTACCTGGAAAATACATGGTGAAGTGCTGATGAACTTATGTTGCAGTCTCAGTTGGACCTACCTCATGTGCATCAGACTGCACTAGTGGATGCTGATCTGACCAGTCCTCAAGGGCTACAAAATGCCATTGCTGCAGGGAAAGCTCTTCTGGCAGCAATGAATGCTGAGATTCATCCTGCTCTGGTACGACTTGCTGCTGTCCAGGAACAGAGAAAGCGCTTTGAGAAGTGGAAGATGAAGTTTTCTCAAACAATTTCACGTCACCTCAACAATCTTTTCATTCATCTTGTAAGTTAATCTATATATTAACACATTGTAGACCGGGTGCCCTTCACCCCATGCACAGCCCTGTTCCCGGCCACATCCTCCAAGCTGGAGTGCATGCATTCAAATAAACTGTCAGAACTTCACTAGCTTTTGAAGGACTACTGTGTTTTTTTCTGGTGGCCTTCCTGAATAGTTGTTGAAAAGCAGGTAGGTAAGTATTTGTTGAAATCTATTTTGGCTCATAGTTTTCGGAAATATGGGGTTTTCTATTAGGGGATCGGCTGGTCAGTAATCTTTCAGACATGATTTCTTCACCTGCCCTATCAATACACACAGAACAATATTTTTTAATTTCCCTGCTAATGACATTAGTCCACTTAAGTATTTTAGGGGATACGTTATGAGAATGTGTATTCTGCTCATAGTATAAGTTTGTCTGCTCAGCTACATACTGAAAATATTCCTTACCAAACACAAGTCCTGCTACTTGTACTATGTTTCTAGATTCATTATACCAGGAACACCTTCAAAATCCTTTAGCCTAGGTTCACTATTGTCCATAAACCAGTTGTCAGAAAACACTACATTGTTTACAGTATTTAGGATATTTACACCCATAACACAATTATCAGTCTCGTTCTGCGCTACGTGAGTTCCACAACTTGAAGATAAGGCTATATCCTCATCATCACTTGAAACATTTCCTTTAGAAGATATTTCATCATAGAACTCTAAATATTCAGCATCACTTGGATATTCGGAGCCTGTATCAGCACATAATTCGCGAATAATTTCATCCTTGTCTAAACACGTGCGATCCCTGGGCACTGCCATCTTGCATGGCTCTTCGAACTTTGTAAACATGTTGTCAGGAAATGCAAAGAAAATCTATGATATGAAGAATAATCAAAAGGAAATGAGACTATCGATTGTGTAAAACCATACATAACAGAGTTCTATCACCCGTGACCTCCAAATAGTTCTGGTATATCTCAAAAGATGGCACTAAACTTCAGTCTGCTGGGTCTTCTGCTAACATGAGATAACTTGGACCGGTCCGCAGCACTCGGCCAGGCAAACACGAGTTTTCTAGGGACCGGTCCGCATTGTGTTAAGAGTTAACTAAATGCAGCTTTGTCCAGTCCGTCTGTCCATTCTCCTGGATCAGCTTATTTTATTCTCTCTGGCATTACCTGCCAATGAATCATCAGATATTGATAGGTCTCCAAGTTCAGGGAACTTTGAATAATTCTAAAATCAAGTCATTAAAAGATCACTTCAGTAGTTTCAGGTGAAGACCTATCCTAGCCTGCAATACATTTTGTACTTAGCATGTTGCACTCATTTAAGGAGGAATATCATTGTGTAAAGACATTGGGGAAGCGAAACAATTAGAAATGGCGGTGACTATAGGCATACCTGCAATTTCAACCAAACTTGGTATGTGTATGACTTAATACTATCTGGAGAGAAATACTGTGGGAGAAAGACACACATAGTACCTCTAGGGGTGGAGTGGGGAAGGAATTACATCTAAAAATAAAAACGACCTCTACCAGTGTTGAATACATAGTTTTTGGGTTCGCTGGGATGAATAGTGACACACTGGATACATTTATGTCCAAGTTTGGCCACCTTCGCATGAGGAGTGAGAAGGTGAAAAGGAAAATGTCCAAAATGACGGAGATTATGTATGTGTGTACGTTCCACCATAGCGGTCAACCAAACTTGATACACATGACTTATTATCTGGAGCAAAATACTGTGCATACCGAGCTCAGTAGCTGGAGTCACTTAAGTGCGGCCAGTATCCATTATTCGGGAGAAAGTGGATTCGAACCCCACTGTCGGCAGCCTTGAAGGTGGTGTTCCACGGTTTCGTATGTTCACACCATGCAAATGCTAGATCTGTGAGTGGGTAGGGTCTGACACATCCCACTCTGATGAGTCTAGTGTCAGACCTAAGACGAAACGCTGGTTAATAGAGCAAACGCCTGAAAATCCTTACATCTGATCTGGATCTGTACATGTCACGGTCGCTTCCTTCCCACTCCTAACCCTTTCCTATCCCAATGTTGCCATAATACCTATCTGTGTCAGCATGACGTAAAACAAATTGTAACAAAAAAATCATAAATTGTCAGTTAGCATCACTAAAGAAATCTGCAAAAGAATGAAATGAAACGATCATCTGGCTTTTAGTGCTGGGAGTGCCCGAGGACATATTCGGCTCGCCAGGTGTTAGTGCTCTGTGCATCATGATGAGGATGAAATTATGATGAAGACTACACATACACTGAATCTCCATAACAGTGAAATTAACCAACGATAGTTAAACTTCACGATCTTGCCGGGAATCGAACCCGGGACTCCTGTTACTGAAGGCCAACACACTAACCATTAGCCATGGAGCACTTCACACATAATTAACAGGTAATTCAAATCATAAAAGTAAACGTTCAAAATAGTACCCGGGCAGTGCATGGAGCAATTTTATACCAATACATGTTATCTACTTGTAACAAATGCTGCAGAGCAGCATGGGTCTTCCAGCTGTGCACAATAGTACTGTATACTGGCTAACCCTGAAAGATTCTTTAAATTTATACTCATTACAAAAATAATTGGAGGTCTGGTTTTCTGTGTTTATCAGGATACATATAGAGCTTGTTAATGGTCATCCCATGTAATTACATTTTACTCGTGAACATGCATACTACCAAAAAAAAAAAAACCCTCTTCTTACAGTAACATTGTAATTGTGGTGAATTTTTTTTTCAAGTTTTACCTTCACTTGTTGATGAAAATAGGATCATAAAATTATTCCTCATTAAGAAATGAATAATAGAAGTTGTGGATATCATCCCAGGGAATGGAATACTGCAAGGTAACCCCAAACATTTCAGCCATGGTGCAACACTCACCAAATGCCATAGGGATTGCCAGAAGGAAGGATGGACAGGGTAAACAAACAAAATATGAGAACATGTACCAGACACAGAAATAAACTTACCCAGTAAGTTAAAAGTCCGTTGGAAGAGAGCTGAAAACCCACCCCATAAAAAAAAGAAAAGAAGAAGAAGAAGAAGAAGAGAAAAAAAAAGGAATGGTATCAATCAATCAATCACTACTGATCTGCATTTAGGGCAGTCGCCCAGGTGGCAGATTCCCTATCTGCTGTTTTCCTAGCCTTTTCTTAAATGATCGCAAAGAAATTAGAAAATTATTTAACATTTCCCTCGGTAAGTTATTCCAATCCCTAACTCCCCTTCCTATAAACGAATATTTGCCCCCAATTTGTCCTCTTGAATTCCAACTTTATCTTCATGTTGTGATCTTTCCTACTTTTAAAGACACCACTCAAATTTATTCGTCTAATGTCCTCCCACACCATCTCTCCTCTGACAGCTTGGAACATACCATTTAATCGAGCAGTTCGTCTCCTTTCTCCCAAATCTTCCCAGCCCAAACTTTGCAACATTTTTGTAACACTACTCTTTTGTCGGAAATCACCCAGAACAAATCGAGCTGCTTTTCTTTGGATTATTTCCGGTTTTTGAATCAAGTAATCCTGGTGAGGGTCCCATACACTGGAACCATACTCTTGTTGGGGTCTTACCAGAGACTTATATGCCCTCTTCTTTACATCCTTACTACAACCCCTAAATACCCTCATAACCATGTGCAGAGATCTGTACCCTTTATTAACAATCATATTTATGTGATTACCCCAATGAAGGTCTTTTCTTATATTAACACCTAGGTACTTACAGTGATCCCCAAAAGGAATTTTCACCCCATCAACACAGCATCGACATGCTTCTTGTATCACCGGGAAAATGCAGAGTTAACTAATGAATGATACACATGTACATTTTAAAATTAAAGTTGTAATTCATTTAGGAATGTGTATACTTACTTTGTGTGAATATAAGTAATAATTCAGTAAATTAAAGAAGGTGTATTCAACAAAACTAAGATTTGGTACCTAAAAATTATATGAAAAGATTTACTACAATAAAAAATTGGTGCACCAACATAATTTAGTATAATTTAAATTAACAGGAATAAAATTTGTTTTCAGAATATTATGGTGATTTCATAAATTTAAGTCTTTAAGAAAAACATTATCTTGGGTGAATCAACGTAAAAATTTATTGTAGTTCCCAGTCGAGGGGATAAACACACATGGAAAAATATAACATTAATTGTAGATTAAAGGAAGTGGTACCATAAAATAAGAGGTTGAGGACTACCCTGAAAATAAAATATCAACTCAAGAAAACCAACCAAGAAAGATCAATCACAGATCAGTAAAACAAACACAAAATATGAAATCAGAAGGATCAGTAAACATGCAAAATAATATCACATGGATGGAGGCCCCACTTCACTCTCTTGTTTTTGCTCAGAAGGGATCGAATTTGGCCCAGAGAGAAATATTGAGACCAGTTCATTACATGCTTCTTGTTTTGAATTGTGCAGAAATCGTTTTGTAAAAGGTACAGCATATTTTGTAACTTGAGACTTATTCAGGTCCATAAATTATTTCCTTGATGACAAATTTTCCATCTTCAGTCTCTGTAATTCTGCTTTCAGCCGATTGATTTCTTCTTTGGTATTGTTAGCTACCTTGAGAATCATGTCAGTACTCGTTGATTGGTGAAGTTTTGTAGAACCTAATGTAATAATTTCTGTGAACAAGTAGAAAATAATAGAGAGAAGGAAATACAGTAACAAGAATAACTTATTCATGATCATTTCAGTATTTTCCCATTCAGATCATCATAATCATCATCATCATCATCATCATCATCATCAATGTCCCACTCCAGTCGCCTGTGTGTGATTCATTCAGAATATCAGCATAGTAATTATTTTAATATCACTAATGGCACAAATGTTGTCACCTGATCTTTTTTTTTAGAGTCCTGTTGGTAGTTACGAGGAAGTAAATGTGCGGAACAAATTCTAGCTGCGTTAGGGTTGATTTTATTACCTCTTTGGCACAATAACGTCTCAATTTAGCCCTTAACTTACATAATTGTTTTTTTTGGAAAGCCGCAACAAATTAAATTCTCAGTTCTATAGGGCATACGTTTACACTCTGCAACAATGCAATTAGTCCTGCTTTTACGAATTTTACTATCTCCTTGCACTAAATAACAGCACGTATTCTAAACTTCATAATACCAATATAAATGGTCCGTTATTGGACATTATAAATTTTCCAAGTAACTCATTCCTGGTTGCCAGCGTTTCACCCCCGTGTGCTAGGCTGGGCTCATCTGTTGGTACCTAGCACACCTACCAAGACGCTGGCTAGTGCATACCGTGGAGGCCACTGCGTAGGCTAATTGTAGCCACCGGCAGTGCCAATGCACTATGAGAGACTTTGTCTCGTTACCAAAAATTGATGCCTGCTGGGCCATCAGATGATATAGATGTTGATTCCCATAGGCAATATGAAATATATGTTCCGAATGAGTAAATTTATAATACCAATATAAATGGTCCATTATTGGACATTAGCTAGCGTCTTGGTAGGTGTGCTAGGTACCAACTGATGAGCCCAGCCTAGCACACGGGGGCGAAACGCTGGCAACCAGGAATGAGTTAGCTGGAAAATTTATAATGTCCAATAACGGACCATTTACATTGGTATTATAAAGTTACTCATTCGGAACATATATTTCATATTGCCTATGGGAATCAACATCTATATCATCTGATGGCCAAGCAGGCATCAATTTTTGGTAACGAGACAAAGTCTCTCATAGTGCATTGGCACTGCCGGTGGCTACAATTAGCCTGCGCAGTGGCCTCCACGGTATGCACTAGCCAGCGTCTTGGTAGGTGTGCTAGGTACCAACTGATGAGCCCAACCTAGCACACGGGGGCGAAACGCTGGCAACCAGGAATGAGTTAGCTGGAAAATTTATAATGTCCAATAACGGACCATTTATATTGGTATTATAAATTTACTCATTCGGGACATATATTTCATATTGCCTATGCGAATCAACATCTATATCATCTGATGGCCCAGCAGGCATCAATTTTTGGTAACGAGACAGTCTCTCATAGTGCATTGGCACTGCCGGTGGCTACAATTAGCCTACACAGTGGCCTCCACGGTGTGCACTAGCCAGCGTCTTGGTAGGTGTGCTAGGTACCAACTGATGAGCCCTGCCTAGGACACGGGGGCAAAACGCTGGCAACCAGGAATGAGTTAGCTGGAAAATTTATAATGTCCAATAACGGACCATTTATATTGGTATTATAAATTTACTCATTCAGAACATATATTTCATATTGCCTATGGGAATCAACATGTATATCATTCTAAACTTCACTCGCACATTGTATTAATTCATGCAATAAACACGCAATAAACAATTAAACAGCTGACCAGAGACTGCTTACTAATGTTACCGCTTGGAACACGCTGTTGAACTGTCCTCACAGTGACGTAACAAGCTATGAGAGCGATTAGTGCGGGAAAGTGATTCTTTCACCCCCGATGCACATTCCAATTTGTAGCACAGTGGGGTAAGAATTGTTTCTGGTGTTGAAGACCAGGCCAGGCAATGCCCAGTACCCACTTACACTCAGTGGGGGATAGGTCTAGTAATCGTATTCACCAGGGGATTCGATGAACAGTTTGGTGTTTGCATTATGGAATTTTCCCCCATTTACAATACAGTTGCTTTTATTCTCTTGAGAATAACATTATTTTAGTAAAAGGGAACATGTTTCATCCCATTAGGACATCTTGAGCCATAATCATAAGACAGGGTGTACAAAATATAAAACAAGGATACAGTTATGGATGAAGATGTCCCATTGGAATGAAATATGCACTATTTTACTAAAATAATGTTATTTTGAAAAAATATAGCCAAGTGTATTGTTAAGGTAGAATTTTTACCTGAAAATATCTTAACGCTGTTAAGATGACAATATGTGCTTAAATATGAAATTTATCTCTTGTAGGTTTGGTAATTACTAGGGAGCGGATTTTTATGTACAGTAATTACATATTTTTTTGCGTAAGTTTTAATGCAAGTTACAAAGTTCATTATTCCTATTGTGCATCCCCAAGTGTAAAAACTGAATCTTATTTCTCATATAAACACATATTTTCACATTTTTTAAATGTAAATAGATATTTTAAGAAAATCTATAATAAGCACATAATTCGGCAATATTTGTTAATCAATAAAATTTAAAAAGCTTTTGTGTTATAAAATAATGCTCATATGTTCATTTTACGATTATGGTATTGTTTTTAACAGTGTATTTAACATCATGTATCTGAATGTTTTGGCTATTTATAGACTACCCTCCAGGAGTTCTAAAACTTGCTGGTCACTGGCTACATCATTACATTTAGGCAGCGATTTGATTTGCTGCACAAGATGTTTCCTTTGCATGATGTCATTCCAGCTTACTTTGAGTCAGCTCACTCGGGTTTTGTTTATAGCATATCAGCGAAAGGCAGCCATGGAGAGATAAGGTGGCGTAATACTATTACGGACCAACAACATGAAATTCATAACTCTTGACGACATGGGAGACTCGGAAGAATATTGCCCCACCATTAGGTAGTGGGATTTCATCACTCCTAAGAGTAAGGTTAGCTGTTCGGGTCAATATATCATTCCCGTGGTCGTGTGATTTTGTATGGATTTCTAAGAAATTTTTCTTTCAGTGTCCGCTGCTGTTCTTTTTATTGAAACAGTGATTCACCGTAAATGCATGTGTTGTAACCTGCAAAGTAATGCCAAATTAGAAGTTGAGTACAAGGTCGCGTCTTCAACAATATGTAGTGGAATTTAAAAGCATTTTCACTACCGATGGAAAAGTATTATTTTGCCAACCATGTGGTAAAACAGTAAGTGCAGATCAACGTTCTCAAGTAACCCAGCATTTGTTTGGAAATAAGCATACTGTGGCTGCTTCGCGTGTGCGTTTGCGACAATTACTAATAGCTGAACCAGCTACTTCAAATGCAAGCCCATCTAAATATTCCCAGTATTAGATGTGTGCAGAGCATTTGTTTGCGCCGACATTCTTCTTGGCAGAATAAATAATCCGGGACTGAGAAATTTCCTAACAAAGTATATTATGTCATTTTGAGCCTCCAGATGAATCCACATTAAGGAAAAATTATCTCTCAAACTTTATAGAGAATTCGGGCAGTATGTGATAGCGAAAAACTGTGGGTGAGTATTGACGAAACCACTGATTTAAGTGACAGAAAAGTAGGAAATGTTGTATTTGGTGTGTTGAAGAATGACAAAACTGCTTGTGAACATTCTTATTTGCTAACTTGCTGCAAACCATGTCACTGTAGTTAGGTTATTCAAGGAAGCCATGCACTTACTTTGGCCAAAAAGTATTAAATACGACCATGTATTGCTTTTCCTTACTGATAGTGCAGCTTACATGAAAAAGGCAGCCGAAGGCCTTTCTGTGAGCTTTCCGAAAATGATACACGTAACTTGCGTTGTTCATGCTCTACACAGGTTATGTGAAACTGTGTGGGCTCAGTATCCTCAAATGGATGAATTAGTGTCTAATGGCAAAAAAGTCTTCGTTGGAGCACCCTCAAGAATCGATCTGTTTAAAGAGAAACACCCAGATCTTAGCTTCCTTCTCTGCCTATTGTTACGCGGTGGGGTACCTGGCTTAGCGCTGTGGTATATTATGCAGAAAATGTTTGAAAGTTTTGCATCCGTTGTGAATGCACTAGATGAAAACGACACATTGTCAATTGAGATTCTTCAAGAGATACTGAAAGAAAGCTCTTTGAAAACTGATGTGGCATTTATATCTGCCAGTCTAAGCTTCTTGTGTAAAATTATAGACATACTTGAAAAATCCACCAACCTGTTGTTCAAAACAGTGAAGGAAGTGCACGCTGTTGAAAATAAATTATATTCACTTTCGACTAACAGGGACTGTTAAAGGTCAAATATCAAAATTTGTTCAAGAAAAACAGAGGATTTCCAACAATGTGCCAAATTTCTAATGTGTTAGAGGGTGCTCATGTTGGTGAAATTGATGGTGTTAGTGTTGGTGACATTCCTCTCTTTATCTATGCATGTCTTACTTCCTGTGATGTGGAGCGATCATTTTCGCAGTATAAGGTGTTCTTTAGAGATAATCAGCATGCATTTGTGATAGACAATTTGGAGATGACCTTTGTTGTTCACTGCAGTTCTGAGACTACTTCTAGCAACTAATATTCCAGCGTGTGATGAGTGAGTACAAACTGGTACCATTTTTTCAAAGATGATACGTTGCTTTTGCCATATTCAAACAAAACATTACCTTTAAAAAAATAACCATTCATAATATCTACTCTGGCATATCAAAAATTAATATACCATACTGCATGTTTCCATACACAGACACCAATTTGCCTTAAGGAGCATGTTTGGTAGCACCACATTCTAATACAAAACGTTATACTTATTTACTTCTTGAGCGCGAGTAGTTATGTGATGTTTAAAGGAAAATAATTTTAATTTATCACATATTTTAAAGTTTTTCAGAACATAAAATATAAATATTTTTCACATTTTTAGCACATAAAAATCTGCTCTGTACTGATTAGATTGAGTTGCACATGTGGTTATGGATGGATGGCAGCAGAATAGTTTGAATGATTAAACATTATTTTGTCCATTTCTTTGTTCCAACTAGTTTCTGTTTATTATACCTGTATTGTTGCTGTTTTGCAATTTAAGACATTTTTGTACCTGGGAACTTTTCTTTTTCTGTTAGCTCATTTTGCTTTCGAGTTTAATGTTGTTATTAGGCTATTTTCTTGAATGATAAGTAAATGTTTGACGACCTAACTTATGTATAGTATACAATCGCATGGATGTTATGTAATCAATTGCTTTTTCTGATTATCACTCTGTAGTTAGTTTTAGAAGCCTCCATGGCTCAGACGGCAGCACGTCGGCCTCTCACCGCTGTATACCGTGGTTCAAATCCCGGTCCCTCCATGTGAGATTTGTGCTGGACAAAGCGGAGGCGGGACAGGTTTTTCTCCGGGTACTCCGGTTTTCCCTGTCATCTTTCATTCCAGCAACACTCTCCATTCTCATTTCATAGCATCTATCATTCATTAATAAATCACTTTGGGAATGGCGACCCCATTGTATAATAGCCTATATCTGCTTCATTCATTACATCTCTGACCCGGTCAATGACTGGAAAACAGGTTGTAGGTTTCATTTTCAGTTAGTTTTAGAGGTGGCACAATATAGTGGAAGCACATTATATTCTACTCACCAAAATGATTTTGTAGTTGAATGGAATTAACTATTTCGTTCAATCACTTATGAAAATAATATTTTACAGAATGGTGTTTACTGGTTTATTTACTGTGTTTTTTATGCATAAGTGAGGAACTCGTTCCCTTGTGGAAAAAAATTTCTTACTTTACAAGTCAGGGATATTTTTGAATTAGCAGGAGAAATCATTCCCTCATCTAAATCATTAATCCAAATCTTGCATTTGTGTGCTACTTTCTCTTGATATCTGGCCTGTTAACTAAAGTAATTCTAATGCTTTCTGTAATTCTTATTTTCAAGGGTAATGATGCTGGAGAGACACTGAGTTTCCATGCCACTGACCTGATCCTGCCAAGACACCATTCAATTCATCGTGAATTGAGTGTCTATACAGAACTGATGCATTGGTGTAAAGCCATGGATCGTAAGGCATATGTAGCATTAGCTAAAGTATACACCAACTCACTTAGCAAACTTTATGAACGTGACATAAAGCAGTTCTTTGAAGAGGCAAAACAGCAGATCTCAGGTTCAAGGGAGAAGAAAGGTAAGTATCACTCTGTATTATTTGAGCAGGACCTAACTCTTTCACTGTCTTAGTCAGACTGCCTTGCTTTCTCCACAGTGTTCTAAAATCTCATGCACATAAACAAGAAATACAAATATACCAGCAAATAGAAAATTAATTTTCTTAATGACTATAATAGTCGTTCAAACAAATTACAGTAATTCAAAGAACTCTAGTTCTGTAAAATTGTCAGGAATATCTGTTTTCAAATGTACTTGCCCAGTAAATTGTAGTTTATCAGGAAGAAGAATAAGATTTACAAATTTGATGGAATTTACGGTAATATGAAGGCCCATCACCACCACCTGTTGCCGGTAAAACAATATTGAGTATACCACTGTCATCTTTATCACGTCCGGCTTGCACCCTTTACCAGATCGGAGTCATGAGCACTCTACACTCAGGGCCTTAACCGGTTCTTCTTACTACAAGATGACAGGTAAAGTTAAATGCCTCAGCTAGCTATGGTGCCCGAATAGTGATTAAACAGGTTTATTTACATTCCCGAATTGATTGACGATGAAAAATAATGGTAACGGATTATTTTGAGAATCATATTGGGCGATTGAAAAGTCAAATTGAGAATTTGGCTCATCAGACCAGTCAAATTGGTTTCGTATAGTATCTAATTTAAAGTTCACTGTTGTTCCATTAATATCCCACATAATTGCATATAATTTGGTATTTGTTTCAAGATTGTTTAGGCCTATAATATTGGTATAACTAACACAATATCAAAATGAATTATCAGAGATGGTTGAGAATGTCTACATTACATGAAGAATAACTGAGAGATTCTGGATAGGAATACATTTATTCAAATAAAAGTACCTAAATAAGTTTAGACGAAACCAAGGATTGACATGAAATCTAAATATATAAGAATTAAAACGTTGAGATTGCAATTGATTGTCAATTCAAACCTATCTCAATGTAATACAGAGAACACTGTTACATGCCATCTACTGAATTTCAGTTATCATATTCATTTATACGAACACTGTATGTATGTGCAGTCTTTAGCCCTAAGGCTGGTTGGATCCTCAACAGCTCTGCCATCAGCTGTCATAGATGCCTAGGCATCACTGAAGAGGCGTACTAGGGAAATGAGGAGTGAGGTAGTTTCCCGTTGCTTTCCTTACCGAGCCAGAAGTTGCTATTACATATCAGACTGCCAAGCCCACTGAAATGCATGCACCAACCAACCCTACGAGCAACGTTTTCACACCATTCATAGCAGGGACTGGCTGCGCAAGGAATGGCATTACTAGCATCGCTTATACCTCAGTCACTTTCATATTGTCAAAGCCAAGGATAAGACAGAGACAGATCAGTGAAAGTAACAAAATTGCTCCAGCCCATACCAGAAGACATAGTGCACTGTAAACACTAGGTCCTGCCAGCAAAGGCATGTACAAACACTAGTTCACAATAACCATTAATACTATTCTTTTCAGTTACCATTGATGCAATATATTATTTTTTCAGATATTAATAAATCTAAATATGAAAACCTGGTTCTTAATAATAATTACTCAAATTCAATATTATTCCATTACATATATAGAGATTATTAATTTATATGTATAAAATTTCTGGTAGTTGACATTTGCCTTCAGTACAAGATTCTATCAATAATGTTCTTTCGCGATTGAAACTCAAAATTAAATAAAATCTGAATCAACCTATTCTAAAATAAACTGTCCTGAAGGTGCTCGTATGGATCCAAGATCAGACACATAATAATCTCCTCACATTCCTTTGAGGATCTACCCTATCGATAAAATATGACATGAAGGATGGGATGGTATGATACAATAATAATATAACAAGGTCATATTTAAGAAATAAAATCAATAAATTACATAATATCTAATCTACAGATCAAACTATTTTCAATCCATAAACTGAAACTATTAAATTATATTTAAATACCATGTTGGGTATCCTCGTAGCTATGTGTGCGATAATTAATCATTAATGACGACGCTGCACATATTCCATCTCAATATCAATCAATATATGCAAAATAAAACGAAGCGGATCATTCATATGAAAATCAAAACCTTGCTAGTAAATAACTCTACAATATAACTAACGATAGTTCGTGAGTAGTAATCACAACCTTTAAGAAATCAATGTTCTTATAAACATGCATAAGACTATGTAGTGAACACGCTTATCACCTCGAGCACGCACAATATGAACGAAATATCTGCATTTTATGACAGCCTACATTATCAAATCTCGTCAAATCTTATACGAATTCGAATGACTTCGCTTGCACAGCATATCTCATACTTAATATATATTAGTCACATTTAAACACACCACACGCCTCAAATGCATTTCATAAAATAATTCAGTATGAACCTGACAATCATTATCACTTGTATTTACATCGCCGTCCAGTGATTCACTCACATATGAAGAGCCCACTGCAAAAATGATGGATCTCATTTGGATGCACTTTCCCAGAAAATGTAAATATAAAAACAAAGACTCATAATTCCAAGCATAGGTATTTTAATGGTTAACTACTTAACCCATCTCCTTCATAAACTAATACTGAGTACATAAGCAGGGTACACAACGAATCCATTAAAAATGAACCTTACCTAGAGTGATACTTTTAGAATAAGTGCAGAATGAAAAGCACAAAAACGCTGATTGTCACATCTCACTAAAGAAGTAAATATGTCCATTCGTCACTCTTATCACATTTTCCCAAGTAATTTAATGGTGTTAAATTCGTTGTCAAGTTTACAATAAATTAATTAACTTTTATAAGACTACGTTCTGTTCTTGGACAATGATGATGAAAAAATCGCATGGTATAAAGTCTTTTTGAACTCAGTTATGTGGAAGTGAGATGAAGAAATCTCTGCATTTTGGACCACAGAATTGAGCTAAATGTTACAGGTCTCTGTATTTCTCCCGATAAATTGGTCGCTGTTCTTTATAAAGGAGACCTGGAAGGAGAAATTCACCTGCTGCAAATTCTTGGTTCCTTGTGGGATTGACAGACCGTACGACACTTGATTCCCAGGCACCGTTGAAGGTAGATCTGTGCTGTACTAGGCCAGCTTCAAACAGTATCTGCCTGATAGGTCGTGAGGGAATGGGACATTTCTATTTTAACATAAGCTGCAAAAATAAGTCCAGTTTCACAGGAGTACCTGGTCTACATCGATAACTTGAAAGGCGATGGTTTCACTCGGGCAGATTGAAACACGTGAATCCAGTCTTCTGGTAATTCTGCGTATGATTTTGTGTTTATTAGGGCCATGTTACGATCACATTTGAGGTAAGAATGTCCCTGTATTGGGAATGTGGCTTTGATGTTTCCAGTCTTTTTGCAACTGATAGTACATAATGTAAAAACCTGAACACTGTATACTGTAGTTCATATTCTGCCCCCCGCATGAGCCACAAAAAATGTCCAGGTTTTTAACCTTAGTATAAAGTTTTGTAAAAATGAAGTTCTGGAGCATTGACACAACCTCATCAGAACCCTTCCCTCCTACAGTCTCAGGGTATCAGTAGAAAAACGATTCAGATGTTGATAAAACATGGATGTTGAAGGAATACAATGACAGCTGTCTCTTGTAATAAACGTCATTAGTTGACATATTGGGCATGTGTAGGTTTTTCTGAAAATCCATTGTGATTGACTCATAATATTCATTTTTCATGCTTGATTTTCTCACATCTCTTTTCCTTGCATATAATGTGTCAGCTGTTAGTTTGTGAACATTCTGATCTATTTCAAGCTTTCGTAGTTGTGACTGCAAATCAGCCTTTTCATCAGGTTTCAAAGAACTCGCCAATAACTATTCTTCTATTGCCTTTTTATCGGCCAGATATTTTTTGCAAGTGCTACAGGTATCACTACGAGAGTTCCCAAATGATATATTAAATTTCTCGTTAAATATCTTCCTATGAGATTCGTAAGATACTTCAGGTCAATTTTTGTCTTTGTACATTTCATACATCTTATGTATGTTCAAATCTTCTGGAAGATAAATTTTGTTAGTTTTATCCTTGCTATAGTGACTAGGCCTTCCCTTGAAAGATGCTATATGATCTTCTACAACTTGTACAACATGTGCAGATTTCTTATTGTGTTCGTGTATATATTTACCCATGCTTATCCTTTGGTGCCTGACTGTGACATTTGAATTACTGCTGCAATGTTTGCAATCTCCTACCAGTTATACCATGTATTGCAATAAATGCCTTTGCACAGACGGGAACATCAACAACAGCAGATGTATCACTATTTACAGGAGCTGCTCTTACCTTTTATTAATACGACAAATCATGAAATTTCGCATCATTTTCGTCTTTCTTGGACCTGCAATTCTTAACTGGCTGAAATGTTATTAGTCCAAAAAGATAGGCATTTTGTTCATCATAGGACGCCATTTCATCAAACTTTTTAATTATACATTTTCTTTCCACTTCAGACACGGTTTAAATGCACTCAAGTCTTTTACATTCTGTCAGGCCCAGATTCATGTGAACATAACTTCATCTTCTTCATAACATCAGTCATTCTGCCATGCTTTAAACTCTTCTTTATGTTGTTTTCACTCTGTCTCATACACTACATGAGAATCAGTTTCAGGATTATCATCATAGTAATATTATATTTTGCACTCAACAAAATAATAAACAATACAGAGGAAATGTCCACTATGCAGAAGAATGCATCACAAACCAACTGACTTGATTATCAATAACAACACCGGAAAAGACACAATGAATCATGGGAAAAAAAGACTACCATCATTCTTGCATTGTATACTAATGACATCCAGCATTCTTGCAGTATATACCAAATTTTCTTTTCCTCATATCTCATGAACTATCCACGATTTTAATTTCGCCTTTTAACCACATATTCTACGCCATATAAAGAATATAATGGCACCCTCAGCTCATTTTCGATGAAAAAGCGACATCCATCATTTTTGCAGTGGACTCTTCAAATTACTTCGACGTAGACCAACTAATATAAATGCACATGTTTAATATTAACCACAATTCAACACCAAATACACGACTTACCTGCATAGTATATATGTGACACTATATAGTATGTGACACTTTACATAATTATATCATTACAAGCCAAGCCTAGAGTAAAATAAAGGCATTAATTCAATAATCCAGTTCTTAGCACTCGCATATAACAACTCACATCATAAGGCACATCATCATTTCCTCGTATATTGCTAGCACTTCTTAAAGAATATCGATATAAATGATTGTCAATTCACTGCACATCACACGTATTTACGTTGCACTGTTCACCAAGAAATAATAATCACCATCATCAATGTCCCACTCCAGTCGCCTGGGTGTGGTTAGCAAGCGTCCTCCACTCCTTTCTGTCCTTCCGCTTTTCCTGCTCCATTGCTTCCGCCACATCCAATCCAGCTTCTCTAATGTCCTTCCAAATCTGATCCATCCACCTTCTTCTCGATCTTCCAACTGGTCTCTTTCCCTTAACATCTCTTTCCAATTCCCTTCTTGCTACCCCGTTACATGTCTGAACCATCTCATTCTTGCTTTCTGTATGTTCTGTACTAATGGTTCTATATTTAGCTCTTCTCTGATTTTAATATTTTGAATTCTGTATCTTCTTGTCTTTTTAACCAATGTTCTTAAAAATTTCATTTCTACTGCTTGGATCTTACTATCTTGTCTCTTATTAGTTTCCAGCGTTTCTAGTCCGTATGTTACAATACTAGCCATTATTAAGACCGTCGAGGTTGGAACATTTCAATAAATAATCCCGCACACACTTGTTAAAATATAAGTGAACATTAATATTACAGAACCATCTCTGTATACAGTACAGTACACCACACCACACGTGGGCTTTCCTATTCCATAACAGTTTGTTCATTTACCTTCTATCATGTTTATATTACCTTATGATCGCTAACAAAATCCTAAGTTTACCGAGCTTGATAGCTGCAGTCGCTTTAAGTGTGGTCAGTATCCACTGTTCGGGAGTAGGTTAGAACCCCACTGTCGGCAACCCAGAAGATGGCTTTCCATGGTTTCCCATTTTCACACCAGGCAAATGCTAAGGCTGTATCTTAATTAAGGCCACGGCCACTTCCCACTCCTAGCCCATTGCTGTCCTATCATCGCCATAAGACCTATCTGTGTCGGTGTGATGTAAAACAACTTGTAAAAAAATATCCTAACTTTGTGAACTACAGTAAAACCTCGTTAATTCGAAGTCGTTGGGACGCAAAAAACGGACTTCGAATTACGTGATTTTGAATTAACCGCCAACACGTACTTCGGAAATGCCAACCCTTGCGGCGTCACAATATATTCTAAGACCCGTTACTGCATGCAATTAACCTTACTTCACAGTTTAAAGCTCTCAAATGCCATGGAAGAGACTATTTCCAAAATGTATCCAACAAGGTGCATTTACTGTATTCAAATAATGCACTTGGATAACTCACTGGCAAACATAACCTCACGCAATGAAATCAAAAGAAAGAAAACACGATTCAAAGACGAGGAGAAATCTATCCTGGCTCCCCTGTGCAAGTGCTTTTTTCATTGGATTACTGTACTGTATGCATTTTAGATGCCTTGTGCTTACACGGAAAGTACCTGATGCCCTTAAAACATCGCGGCTTATTGAACTTTCCTAAGACGAGGGGAGAAAGTCTCTCGCTTCTGTCCACATAACAACAGTATAGTGACTATATTTGTACGATTTCCCGCCATGGCACTTCTAAGACCCATTAATGCATGCAATCACCTTGATGCTCAGTTTAAACTTTTCAAAGGCCGTGAAAAACACTTTTTCAGAAATGTATCCAACAAGGTGCATTTACATTATTCAAAAACAATGGCAAACATAACCTCACGCAATGAAAGGAAGAAAAACACGATTCAAAGACGAAAAATTATGCTGGCTCCCCTGTGCAAATGCTTTATCTCTTGGATTACTGTACTGTTTGCATTTTTAGATACCTTGTACTGGCAAGGAAAGTGCCAGACGCCCTTAAAACATCATGGCTTTTCGAACTTTCCTATGACGGGGGAAGGAAGTCTCTTGCTTCCGTGTGCACTGCATAGCAACACAGTACATTTCCCGGCTGGCAATTCTCTCCTTTAAAACCATAAATCCGTTTGGCCTCAGCATTTAAAAAATAAAACAAACAATGCAGTTTAATTGGCATTGACAATATCGGTGCGTACGAATTGATTAGGCCTATAGGCTATAAGCCACGTTTTTTCGCCAACTGTCGGCATCACCAGTGTTAGTGGATTCTACCTCTCCGCACACTGCCTGCTACGCGATATTGTGTTGTTCCTTAAAACGCCGAATAAAAAATAATTACGATTCTGCTCGAACATAGCAGATATGAAGCACACTGTAGACCTCTTTACTGCTTAGTAAACTTTTATTGAAGATTTTTCTTTCCTATTGTGGTTGTTTATTTGTGGCCAAACTGGCTATACCTGTCATAAGCCCAGTATAAAGAGTTAGTGATAGAGGAGTAACACTTCTTTAAAAAATCCTTGTAATGGCCACTTGTCAGGGTTACAGAGGAGTCCTTAACGGCAGCTTTAGTGGATGATATAGATGTTGATTCCCATAGGGAATCTGAAATATTTGTCCTGAATGAGCAAATTTATAATACCAATATAAATGGTCCGTTATTGGTCATTATAAATTTTCCAGCTAGCTCATTCTTGGTTGCCAGCGTTTCGCCCTCGTGTGCTAGGGTGGGCTCATCAGTTGGTACCTAGCACACCTACCAATACGCTGGCTAGTGCATACCGTGGAGGCCACTGCGTAGGCTAACTGGAGCCACCGGCAGTGCCAATGCACCAAGAGACTTTGTCTCATCACTAAAAATTTTTGATGCCTGCTTGGCCATCAGATGATATAGCATTGGCACTGCCGGTGGCTCCAGTTAGCCTACGCAGTGGCCTCCACGGTATGCACTAGCCAGCGTATTGGTAGGTGTGCTAGGTACCAACTGATGAGTCCACCCTAGCACACGAGGGCGAAACGCTGGCAACCAAGAATGAGCTAGCTGGAAAATTTATAATGTCCAATAACGGACCATTTATATTGGTATTAGCTTTAGTGGAGACGGAGATTTTCGGAACGGTGCATTTGGCAGATAAGGCATTCTAGTACTCAATCTGCTGCCTTGTAGATGAAGAAGGGGCCTACTAAAGCCTAACAGAGATAAACAGATAAATCTTAAGATTGTGTTAGGCATAGCAGGTCAGCAAAAGAGGGAAACAAAGGATTAATTTCAACAATTTCATTCCCACACCCGACCTTCTTGAATGGAGAGATGATGATGATGATGATGATGATGATGATGACAGGTGTTTGTTTCTTTTCTTTTTATTAACTTATATATCAAGAAATGTTCTTGATATTTTTTCTCTTCTCAGGGAAAGGAAGTGGATCTAATCAGGACATTACTGGTAAACTTAAGCAACAGGCACAGAACTTTGGCCCAAGTAAATCTCCACCACCTTCAGGTCTCTTGGGTGTTGAACGAGAACAGTGGGGCGTGGAAGTAGATGTAGCTGAGCGACGGCGTTTTGATGAGGTTCTTGAACGAGTGCTGGCTGAGTTGGAGCCTGTTTGTCTAGCTGAACAGAACTTTTGTGTGAGCTTCTTTCAGCTGGATGTTCTCAGCCCAACCACCAAGGTAGGCCTATATATATCATTTATATAGAATCACAATTGGTTATGTCAAACATACTTCCAGTCTCAGCATTAATAATTGGGATATTGTGTGGATGAAAGACCAGTTAGTTAAGTAAAATGTTAATTAAAACTTGAGTATAATAGTTATAGTGGTTAAATAACAGAAATGTACTTCAATGACAGTTGAAAACAGAATACTGGCAATAAATCTGGTTCAATAAGAAAAAATAAGAAGGAAGAGATAGTGTGTAAGTGAAATTAATATTATTTCATTAATTATTCAATGAATTAATGATTTAATCGTTGTATTTGTTTCACATCCTACTAATTTTATTTTTATAGTTTTTGGAGATGTTGAGGTGTCAGTATTTTGTCCCACAGGAGTTCTTTTCCTTGCCAGTAAATCTACATACATACGGCTGCTGTATTTGAGCGCCTTCAAATACGACTGGACTGAGCCAGGATCAAACCTCCCAAGTTGTGTTCAGAAGGCCAGCGCTCTACTGCCTGAGCTACTCGGCTTAGCTTTGTTGGTGTGTTGTTATGGACACATATATAAAGATTAAATAAACTATATTTTTAGCTGATGAAAGTTAAATAGATTGAAACATGTTCTAATATATATAATTATATCTTAACTATTGAAAGGGGGAAAATATATGCTGTTTCATTTAAAGGAATAACAATTTTATTATTATAAGGTCAATATGGAACCATTATGATACTCATCAGTTCCAATTTGACTGATTAACTGTTGCTGACTCCATTCTTTGTATAGGCCCATGGAAGATTCTTGTAGTTTCCACTTCAGATCATTCTGGGCAACTGATCCATTGATAATCAACATCCACCTGCTTCTAAGGAACTTCCTTACTATGAACTTTCACTTGCAGTATTGTTTTGCTCACTGGCTTTGTCACTTTTCATCAGCACTGTAGCCTTGTCTGCTCTCCTGCACTCTCGGCCTTCGTTGTCACAGTATATTCCAATATCAAGATCATCCTGCTATCGTATGTGACAGCCCGTGCTACTTGCAACTGTCTGACTGAAGGTAAAGCGGCCATTACCAAACTTGACACCCACGGGGGGGGGGAGTCATCGGCTTTGGGCGAAGGAGTCCCCCTCCTTTGGAGGCCAGATGAAGCCTTCAAGGAGGAAATGACACACAAATTCACCAGAAAAGAAAACATGAAGGAAAACATGGTCAACGGTTTAGATGGCAGAAGAGTACCCCAGAATCAATGGCAGATCAAACCGAAGAACTTGCTCCTGTCAGCATTGTCTGCATTTCAGTGAAGTGGTTGCAAAATTTGTCTGTACTTGTGAGGAACGACCTAAAGTTACGCCTGGCGGGAGAACTGTGATAAATGGGTGACCAGTTAAAGTCATGAAGGTGGGCATATGTCACATGCAAAATCACATGCAAGACCAGTTTGTTTTCATGTGACATATCTGCCTGATCTGTATACACTGCTGTTCAAAACTTAATCCTCTACTGCCCAATGTGACTTTGAAGTCACACATCATTCTGTACACATTTTCTACTGTTAGAATGCAATTGAGCCACTACTTCCCAGTGTAACTTTCAAGTTACAGTATGGCTGTGTGATTTTCAACTGTTTATAGTTTAATAGTTATATGCATAAGCCACCAGGAAGCGCCAAATGTATGGTTGGGAGCATTTCCCAGGCACATGGCGGATAGCTAGTTTTACAATTACCGTATTTCACGGCATAATCGGCGCCACCGCGTAATCGTCGCATCCTTTATTTTCAATACAAAAATCGGACTTTAAACCTTTAATTACATAATCGTCGCACGTCCAAATTTTGTTCACTAATCTGGTTAAAAGGTAAATGGAACTGCAACGTAAGTTGCACATGAATGCGCAATTTAAATACATGTATGGTTTATGGGCAATTTGGCAACACAGTCACGTTTGCGACATGTTGCACAAGGTATAAATAAATAATACCGGTATATGTACGACGCATGGCTTACCGGTAGACTATCGGCAGTTTGACAACGTGGTCGCGAGACAGTGTACTATTTATTAACCACCTACATATTATGAGTTCCCATTTGAAATACGTAAGGCTGTAAGTTATCGCTTATCGGCAACGTCGCCAGGAAATACCGGCTAGGTAGGTTGAATGGACCTCGAACCAGCCCTCAGATACAGGTAAAATTCCCTGACCCGGCCGTGAATTGAACCCGAGGCCTCCGTGTAAGAGGCAAGCACGCTACCCCTACACCATGGGGCCGGCTCCTGTGTTATTGCGCACGAAGTGAAATCCAAGACGATAACGCAGATTTCCACGGAATTATTCAGCCGAATTATTTACGATGTCTCAGTTGTCATCGCTAGACTCTTATCTTACTAATACGTCATAAGTGTCCGGGCATGGGATGAAAACTTTTATCCAAGCAGTCAAGATAATTATTATCCAATGCTATTAAAGTTTTATTTTATAAACTCGTCAGTAATGTAATGTAAAATCATCAATAACTGGGAAGAAATATTAACCTAATTACCGTATGTTTAAAAGAAATTGAAAAAAATGAATGTTTGTTACTGACGTCTCGGAATACAGTCAACTATACAGTAGATCTACACCGCGCTAGCTAGAGCTCCGGTTTGCGAGCTTTGCGCAAGCGCAGTAGTGTATCGCAACCAACGAGCTAAACTGATAAATTGTTGCATGCTTCCTTGCTTTCTAACAGTATTGGCTGCTCTGGAATGGACAGATCACAGATGCATTTATTTGTTTCAGATTTACGTGATTACTGTAGACATGTGTGCGTGAGAATTTAAGTTTTTAATTTGTGTTTTGGGTGTTTGCAGAAATAATTTGTTTTAATGGTAAACAATTATGGAAAGTCATTTATATCGCAAAACAATAACGTGTGAAGCATTTATAAGCGATTATGGGTAAATATAGAAACTATTCTGCGGGCTTCAAGCTAAGCGTAATTGCCTTCGCTGAACAGCACGGGAACAGAGCTGCAGAAAGAAAATTTTCTGTGAGTGAAAAGTTGGTGCGTGACTGGCGGAAAGTAAAAAACAAGCTAAAAAGCACAAACCCTTCTAGACGCGCGTTTAGAGGTCCTAAAACAGGGAAGTTTCCTATAATTGACGAAGAAGTGTTTAGGTACGTCAGTGAAATACGTAACAATGGCTGCAGTGTATCATATGAAATGTTACAAATTAAGGGACAGGAGGTAGCGCGCAAACACAACATACCGGTAACTCAGTTTAAGGCGACTCGTGGGTGGATTAAGTGGTTCATGCGACGACACAATCTGTCAGTGCGAAGGAGAACGACACTAAGCCAAAAGTTGCCTGCTGATTACACGGACAAGATTGTAAATTTTCACCGATTTGTCATACATTTGCGCAAGGAAACTTCGTACTTGCTTTCTCAAATCGGTAATGCCGATCAGACTCCAATCTTTTCTGATATGCCTTGCAACAGCACTATTGCGCTAAAAGGATCACGGAGTGTATTAATGAAAACCAGCGGTAGTGAGAAGTTGCGATGCACGGCAATGCTAGCCATTACAGCTGACGGGAGAAAGTTGCCGCCTTACATCATTTTCAAGAGGAAAACGATGCCTAAGAATATACAGTTTCCCCGTGGAATTCATGTACGAGTGCAACCGAAGGGTTGGATGGACGTAGAACTCATGCTGGATTGGGTTAAAACTGTGTGGAATAGAAGACCTGGTACACTACTAAAACAACCAGCTCTGCTTGTTTTAGGTAGTTTCCGAGGTCACCTCGTGAACGAAGTGAAGCAAATTCTCACTACATATAAGACACGGCAGATAGTCATTCCTGGTGGCCTAACATCTGCTTTGCAGCCACTAGACGTATGTGTTAATAAACCCTTTAAAGACCGCTTACGTTGATTTTACGACGAGTGGATGATGAGCGGCGATCAGCAATTGACGCCCGTCGGAAATATCAGGCGTCCACCCTTGGACTTGTTATGCTCGTGGGATCTTATACCACCTGAACTAGTCTCCAAGAGCTTCAAAAGGACTGGGATTTCGAATGCACTAGACGGTTCCGAAGATGACGCAGTGTGGCAGGGAGACGAAGAATCTGATACTGGTATTAACAGAGGCGAGGATGGCGCATCAGATAGCGAAACCTGCGATAGCGACACCGAAGATTTGGAATAAATTGTGTACCGGTAAGTCCGCATTTCACAACAAAGCAATCATTTTTTGCAAGTGTAATATTTTAACTTTAATACTCAAATTAATGACAAATTAACTTAATACGTTCATTTTTATTTTCAGGTTGGAAAAACGTTCGCCGAATTGTTGCGAAAAATTATGAATTTTGTTTTGGACTATTTTAATTATTTTGATGTATAAACGCGAGTATTACGTGCATCTTAAATTTGTATCAAATACAATTTAGTTATAGATACATTTTTTGAGTAATACAAATACTGGTATTAAATATTCATCGTATAATGGTCGCACCCTACAATTTTTTTCGAAAATTTTGGTATAAAAAGTGCGACGATTATGCCGTGAAATACGGTATGTTTTGTGTTATTACTAACAAATTATATGCATAAAAAATATAGAAACCAAAGGTAAGCATCTTGAATATTTTATGAGACTGTTATTTTATAAATTAGTCAGTTTTCACATATCAGAACATTACTGCCCAGTGTGACCTGGAAGTCTCAAACCTAATTTTTGAAAATAAAAAAATGAAAATTCAATAAAAACTGCATTTATGTGTAGTTTACAACATATTTACTTAGTATATGGCAGAGAAATTTTTTTAAAACACAACAAAATAATTTGGGCAGTAGAGGGTTAAGGACGTGAGTAACTTTCGCATGTTGTCACTGCCAAGTAACATAGCTCATTGACACTTGAACCATACATAAGAAGAACTGCTACAGTGTGGTGTGGTATGGTAGGAAACTGAAAGGAATATGCTACGAGACAAATCAAAATGATACTTTTATACGGAGACAGTAAATTACACGTAAGTCGTTGCGACTCATGATGGTCCCCTGGACATCACAAAAGAAGGGACATGGTTCTTAAAAGGGTGTGTGATCACTACGGACAGCGATGCATGCTCTGCAATGTGTTACCATGCTGGACACAAGATTGGTAAGGAGTTCTTGTAGTAGTGTGTTCCATTCATCAACCAGCATGGTTGACAACTGCTGGTCGTTGATGCATGTGGACGTGCTGCAATACATCTGCCCAACATGTCCCACACGTGCTCAATGGGATTTAAATCGGGGGAATGGGCAGGCCAGTCAATTTGAAAAATATCTTCTTGTTCGAAGAGTTCCTCCACCTGCGCTGTTGAATGCGGTCGTGCATTGTCATCCATAAAAATTAAGTCAAGGCCGAATGCACCCCTGAAAAGATGCACATGGGGAAGGAGAACCCTGTCACAATAATGTTGACCAGCGAGTTGGCCAAGCGGTTAGGAGTGCGCGGCTGTGAGCTTGCATCCGGGAGGTAGTGGGTTCGAATCCCACTGTCGGCAGCCCTGAAAATGGTTTTCCATGGTTTCCCATTTTCACACCTGGTAAATGCTGGGGCTGTACCTTAATTAAGGCCACGGCCGCTTCCTTCCCACTCTTAGGCCTTTCCTATCCCATCATCGCCATAAGACCTATCTGTGTTGGTGCGACGTAAAGCCACTGGCAAAGAAAAAAAAAATACATTGACTGGTGAGTTTACCTTGTTCAAGGATTTGGAGGTCAGTACACACATGCAACATTATGCCTCCCCACACCATAACACTTGGACCACCAAACTGATCATGTTCGACAATGTTCTTGGGTGCATTACGTGTTCCCACCTCTCGCCAGAATCACTACTCGGACTGAATCTACTCTCATCTGAGGAGAACACGCTACCCAACTCCTCGTCGGTTCAGATGTGATGCTCTTGGCACCATCGCAAATGGTACTGCTGATTTGCAGGTGTCAACAGAACACAAAGTAATGGTCGTCAGGCAAACAGACCACCCCCATGCAGTCGCATGCCACTGTAGAGTGTGAGAATGGGTGCTTTACAGTCCTGTTAAATGTGGTTGCAATTGCACCCGCTGTTTGACGTGCGTCTCTTCTTGCCTGTTGCACAATGTAACGGTCATCTGCTGCTGTAGTTGACCATGGTCGATCCACTTCTCTCCTTCGGGCAGCAGTGCCTGTGGTTCGGAATGCTCTCCATGCACATGAAACAATGCTGTGAGTGATACCAAATTCCTGGGCCACACTTGATACACTTCGTTCTTCCACTTTCCCGATGATTCTTCCCCGTGTGAAGTCGTCCATTTGTTATCTCCGGCCATGTTGTAATGAATAACACCACCACAGCTCACCATAACAGCTTGCGGATTTACTGACACTGTCTTGTTCCGTTCCTTCAACCACCTCCTTTTGTGGGGCCAGACCCATTTGGTGCAGATTTCTATGCACATCTGGGGGACCTGTGGCAACATTTTGCTGCACTTCCATTCATTTCTACCAAGGAGTTGATATGTTATGTTGCTTTATCTATCTTGTCCTTAAGTTTTGCACAGCAGTGTCATTTATATGGAATTTACATCTTGAGAATGAGAGACCCAGGTGAGTGGTATGAGCAACATGACGTTGATTGATTTAACTTTTGGAGACTATCCTCGGTCATGTCATCTCCTTCTATGAATTCAACGCGAAATTCCTAAGAATCCATGCAGATTCGGAAGTTTTCATTTCCTTATGTCACAATAATAATCTAAATCCTGTAAAGAAGTGTTGCATCTACTCAATTTTCAAAACTGTTTTGCAATGAGTGTATGTATAAGCAAAGACAAGAGGTGTTCTCTGACCACCGCTATGCATATGCATGTGATTTGCTAACATAATTACTGTATGCTTGTTGCATACCTCCATCATTTCCTGTCTCTCTACAACTCTCTTCCTGCTTTCAATATTTATTCTATCTTTTCTCCTCTATACTCTCCTCCTCTAGTCTCTTCAGTCTTACTATAATGATGATATGAAAGATGATATACTCTCCTGATGTCAGTGGATATAACATGGTGTATACCAATAGACAATAATATTGTATTATTTTGATTTACTAAGTTATCTCAGAGATCGTAGCATGAAACATGTGGTGAACATTACATATCCATGAGTGAGTGAGCGATTGAGATACGAGTGACACAGATTCCATGATGCCAACTGCAAGGCTCTGAACATTACCAGAATGGAACTTACATGACACGTGTGAAGGAATATATTGATTTTTAATTACAGATTTGTACATGAAGCTGATCACCAGAGATGTTCCTTACTATAAATCTACAACAATTCTGCACCTTTATATCATTTTGTAAATGTCTTTAATATCATAAATTTCAGCATATTGCCAATATTAGTCATCTCTTCTACTTGGATTATCTTTATTTCCAACTAACTTAAGTGCTGACTAAATACTTGTGCCTTCTGTAAGTCCTCACATATACCCTCCTCTTGTTCATTAATGTTCTAGATTGTCCTTCCTGGAAGCTGCTTCTCCCTTAAAGTAACCTGTGCATAGCTTCCCATTTTTCCCTAAAATTCATATGACTGTCAGTTATGTTTGTCATCATGTTATCCTTAGCTGACTTCTTTGCTAAATTTAATTTCCTTGCTAGTTCCTTCAGTCTTTCCTTGTATCTGCTACCATTTGTAACTTTCTTTCCAACCTGCACCTCCTCCTTAACATCTTTATTTCTCTCTTATGATATACTGGGTCTTGACTATTTACCATTCTTTACCACCTTTAAAGGTACATCTGTTATAGGTCAGTACATCCCAAAACATCAAGCTGCCTATTACGAAGGTCGATCAAATTAAACAGGATTTTTGTTCCTGAACATCAACAGTTGGTAGGACTGGCCCCGCGCTTCTGCTCTGCTTAGGCGGGACTGTTAGAAGTGGGGAGAGTGTGCTTTTAGATATTTCCCACCATTTCATCAACGCTCACGATGTCTGAGCAACAGGTACACCCCCTTCACTGTGCAAGGCATAATTATAAAATTTCTTGCTTGTGAAGGAGTTACAGCAGCGGAAATTTTCCAGAGATTGACGGCACAGTTCATTGATCAAACATTGTCAAGGACACGTGTTTGCCTTGCGTAAAAAGTTCAAGGAAGGATGAGAACATTTGGAAAATAGCAACACGATCGCTGTCCTCGGATCAGCATTACAGAAGAAAACATTTGTGCCATTAAAGACATTATCGACGACGATCTACGGGCGAGATTATCAGAAATTGCAGAACAAGTCAGAATCGGTTATGGGAGCTGTCAAGCAATCATCACAAACAACCTACAGTTCCGTAAAATGTGTTCCAGATGGGTCCCTCCCCTTTTGACCAAAAATCTGAAGTTGAGACATTTGGAGATCTGTCAAGAGGCTTACAGCAAGGTTTGTGGAAGAAGATAATGCATTTTTGAGTCGGATCATCACCTGCAACAAAACATGGGTCCACCTCCAAACTCCCGAATCTAAATAAGCCAGAGGTCCGGACCCGCTCTGTAGGAGCCAACGCGTCCACCTGTCACCCAGTGGCCTCGGATTCGATTCCCGGCCGGGTCGGGGGTTTTTAATTGTAAATGATTAATATCTCTGGCCTGGGGACTGGGTGTTTGTGTCGTCCTTAATGTTCTTTTCCTCACATTCAACACTACAATTCTGCAGTTCCAACTACACGCAGGTTCATGTCATATGGTGCAAGAAGTGGCAAAAGATCCACGGAGGTCGACACCACAAACAAATGTCATTAAAAAAAAAAAAATAATAATTAATAAACCAGTAAGGGGTGCAGAGGAAAGGGGAGGCAGCACCAGTGAAAGCCAAGACTCGATTGTCAGCTGGAAAGGTTCTTGCAACCGTTTTCTTTTCGATCGGCAAGGCATTTTGCTGATAGATTTTTTGCATGAGTGATGCACAATGAATGCTGCTTACTACTGTGAGCTGTTGAACAAGGCGTGGGTTGCACATCGCCGCAAAAGACGAGACCAACCGATTCGACAAGTCCTCCTCCTCCTCCACGACAATGCGTGGCCCCATACTGCAGCTCTGTCTCCAAGCTACAGGAAATGCACTGGACTACACTTGATCATCCTCCTTACAGCCTGGACTTAACGCTCTATGATTTCCATTTGTTGGGACTGCTTAAAGAAGCAATAGGAGGGCAGTGATTTGAAGATGATGGGAGTGTGGAAGACTTTGTGCGCAACTAGCTGGTGACACGACCCTGTTCTTTTTACGATGAGGGCTTCAGAAAGCTGGCTATACGCTGGAACAAATGCATTTCCAAAGCAGGAAACTATGTGCAAAAATAAATTGTAATTGCCTTGTGTTTTTCAATAAATTAATTTAAATAAGAAATAAAATCCCTGGCTGCAGTATGGGGCCATGCATATCGTGGAGGAGGATGACTTGTCGAATTGGTTGATTTCATCTTTTGTGGCAATATGCAACCCTCACCTTGCTCACCAGCTCGCAGTAGTAAGCAACGTTGATTATGTGTCTTTCATGCAAAAAATCAAATCAGCAAAATGTTTTGCCGATCGAAAAAAATGGTTGCATGAACCTTGCCAGCTGACAGTTGAGTCTTGGCTTTCACTGGTGCTGCCCCCCCTTTCCTCCGCCACTTCTTACTAGCTTGTTTGGATTCGGCAGTGTAATGGTGGACCCATGTCTCGTCGCAGGTGACGATCCGACTCAATAATGCATCACCTTCTTCCGCGAACCTTACTGTAAGCCTCTGACAGACCTCCATACATCTCAACTTCAGATTTTTGGTCAAAAGGCGAGGGACCCATCCGGAACACACTTTACAGAACTGTAGGTCATTTGTTATGATTGCTTGACAGCTCCCATAACTGATTCAGACTCGTTCTGCAGTTTCTGATACTCTTGCCCATCGATCGTCATCAATAATGTCTTCAACCGCACAAATGTTTTTGTCTGCAATGCTGGTGGTCCAAGGACGGTGATCGTGTTGCCGATTCTCCACACGTTCTCGTCCTTCCTTGAACTTTATATGCCAGGCAAACGCACATGTCCTTGATAATGTTTGATCATCAAACTGTGCAGTCAATCTCTGGCAAATTTCCGCTGCTGTAACTCCTTCACTAGCAAGAAATTTTATAATTTTGCATTATGCAGTGGAGGGGTGCACTTGTTGCTCCAACATTGTGAACATTACTGACGAAACGGCAGGAAATATCTAACGGCACGTTCTCCCCACTCCTAACGGTCCTGCCTAAGCATAGCAGAAGCGCGGGGAGAGTCCTACGAACTGTTGATGTTCATGAACAAAAACCCTGTTTATATTAAATCGACCTTCATAAGTATCTATTTACTAAATTATATTTCTTTCTTTACAATACTTCTACAGTTTAACAACGTTTGTCATCTTTACTTAACTTCCACCTCTGTATACATTCATCACCACTCCTTAGTCTACCTGGTTTCCGTGAATGTACCTTCATATAACTCTTCTGAACAAACTCCCTAACTTATGTGTTTCATTGTGGTTCAAGTGAAGGCTATCTGAGTGCAGATCCGTATCTCCTACCTATTAGTATTTACAAAATTCCTCCCAATTTCCAACATACCCACTCCATAGCCTTATTTAAATCCCCAATCACCCTCCAGTCAGTATCCCTCCTACACAGTATCCCACTGATAACAATCCCCGCTCCTTTAATCTTCTCCCATACTATCGTAACTAGTTTCCACAAATCTCCAATTATGTTACTACTTATTCCTGCATGCCTGATGTTGGTGGTGCTAATGTGGAAAATTACCACCTTCTCCTTAGCTTCCTCCTTTCCTTATAATTTCCTCAACATCTGCTTTAACTTAATTCCTGGATAACACACTACCCTAGTTCCCTATCCTCCACACACACACTTTCCCCACATGCTTAACAATAAAGTCACCCATGACCAGAACTCCAAATGCACCCACCACTTTTTATCTGTTGCATGGAATTCCTACATTTCTTACAGTTATATAATATGACATTAATGAACAACATTCAGAATTCTCACAATGAACATGAGATTTAATTTTGATTAGTTTTAATTATAGTGTTAAACTGACAAAATCAGAATCTCTTGTACTGGATGATCCTTGCCACCCTTCTTAATCTGTTGAATTACATGTGAAACAACATACAAAATCAATTAAACCTCAAGGAGTTAGTAGTTTTAATTTTGATAAGGCAAAATTTCATGAACTTTGCAATCAGTTACTTGATGAAGATTGAATTGGAAAGTTTCAAAGATCAGAATGAGGCAAGGGTTTGTTTTTATAAGAAATTTGATTTACTAATTGAGAGAACTGTACATAAAGGAAAATATTTGAAGGAAACAATGTATCTATGTTGGTTTACAAAAGATATTATTTCCATAATAAAACTAAAGGAGTATCATAGAAAACACTCAAAATTTTCTGAATTTAATCTAAATAAATACAAAGATATTGGAAGAGAAACTAAAGCTCTAATTAGTTAAGGCATATAAATCCTGTGTTACTGAATCAGAATCAAGTATTTGCAGTAATCTTAAAGCCTTTAGGAAATTTATTAATGTAGAAAGGAAACTAATAAACTTTCAAAGCTAATGATGTTTAATGGAGCTAGTTTGAATAATAGTAAAGGTAGTAAAGATGGCTTTGCTTCATATTTTAAAAGAGGATATTCTCAACAGATAACCTTCTTACTTGATTACAGAATCAGATATATTAGAAACACTCCTTATTTTGCCAATCTTTAATATTGATGAAAATTAATATTCAAAAGTAGTAAAGAAACTATTGAGGGGTTGTGCTGAAGTACTATGGAACCCTTTATATATCATCTATAATTTAATTATAAATACTCAAATCTCTCTGGACATTTAAAAACTAATCAGGGTTTATCTGGTCCTGAAGTCAGGAGATAACATCAAAGTGGAGAATTATAGAGTAATTTCTATAATTAACACTCCTGAATTTTTTTTTTAAATAGTAAATAATATTCTGTAGGATTTTCAGACAGGTTAAAAACTACATTTCCCCTCAGCAACATGGATTTTATTCAGAAAGGTCCACTGTAACTAACCTAACAAACTTTACTGAAGATATTTATAATGCACTGGATAGTCAAAGACAGGTAGACACAGTCTACAGATTTTTCAAAGCCTTTGACAGACTGGATCATAATTTATCGTTACACAGACTATCAAATTATGGGTTATCGTACTCCTTTTGACTCTAATTTCTTATCTGTTACATACTTTCAATCCAAATCCTTTGTGTAAATTGTTAATTCTGGTGTAGGCCTAACACAAGATTCCAACTTAGGACCTGCTTTATTCAGAAAGGTCCACTGTAACTAACCTTACAAACTTTACTGAAGATATTTATAATGCACTGGATAGTCACAAGGGATGATAAAGGGCATTTTCTGGGCTGGAAAAAATGTGATTGTACTGAACGGTAATAATGAAATTTTGTGACATAATAAATGAGGTATTTTTAAATAGAATTTATACAACATGAATCAGGACTTCGAATTTGTGATGTGCTAAGCAAGGTTATTAAACATTCAAATTGTCTTTTATATACTGATGATTTAAAATTATACACAAAGATTACTACTTATGAAGATTCATTTCAACTGCAAAAAGACATTGACAAGAACATCAACAATAAAATGCAATTTAATAGTAATAAATGCTTATGTATAAAATTTTCCAGAAAAACACTGTGACATTTTATTTAATTTTAAAATTAATAATATAACCCTCCAGAAGAAAAATGCAGTAAAGGATTTAGGGCTCATAATACATAGTATAATATCTTGCAAAACACACAATGAAGATTCCTTAGGTTTCATAATAAGAAACTTTAGAGAGCTAAAAATCATACATGCTTTGATCACACTATATAATACATTTGTCTGCAGCAAACTTGAATATGGGTGTGCTGTGTGGAATCTGTGTTACCAATCTTACAAAAATCATATTGGAAAGGTTCAGGAGAAATTTCTTAGAATTCTGTATTATAAAAGTCATAAAAGTTTGGTTGTAAAGGGAAGAGTCTGTTAAGAAGACTCACTCCTGGAATTCCAATTCTCCACTCTTAGTAATTGAAGAGAAGTTAATCAGCAAGTATTTCTCTACAAGATAATAAATGGTATAATAGATGACAGCAATTTACTTGCTAGGGTGAACTTCAGTGTAAAGTAAACCAATTTGAGGACATGGCAACCATTGTACGGTGGACTTTTCATGACTTTTTTTGCGTAACTTTCCCCGACCTGCTTCATGTGGTGAAGGCTCTAATCTGTGCTGGAAATCACGTTCCTTTCACAAGGGATGATAAAGGGCAATTTCTGGGCTGGAAAAAATGTGATTGTACTGAACGGTAATAATGAAATTTTGTGACATAATAAATGAGGTATTTTTAAATAGATTTTATACAACATGAATCAGGACTTCGAATTTGTGATGTGCTAAGCAAGAAATCGCCTTAATGAGTAACACGCACTACATGGTTACACTGTATTTTCACGCGTCTGCTTAAATTTAAGAAAGGCTACCCCGAGTAATTTATAGCGAGAAGATTATCATTACGCTACTGGTGCTTGAATTATATTTTCATGGTACATATGAGGTTAAGTTAGGTTGGGTGACTCTGTTTGAATAAGAAAACTGAAAAGTTTGCCACAGAAGCCACTGGGGTGATACTACTCCAGTTCTTCAGAATAAAATAGAAAATCTGCATTCTCGTCACAGAATTAGAAAAATAACTTACGAGTAAGCCAGTAGTATGGAAATCTGTGAAAACGCAAGTTTTGAACAAAACAGATTGCCATTACATACCGATTGTAGTGTGTGGGGGGGTTTTGTTTCTGACTTTTACGAAAAATCATATATGATGACAGTCCGTTACAACAAGTAAATTTTTTGCCGTTACGTTATAACAGACTTCTACTGTATTTTGATTGATAAATTATAACGTACCATATCTTGCTTTTTGCTAATGGTTTTACGTTGCACCGACACAGATAGGTCTTATGACGACGATGGGATAGGAAATGGCTAGGAGTTGGAAGGAAGCAGCTGTGGCCTTAATTAAGGTACAGCCCCAGCATTTGCCTGGTGTGAAAATGGGAAACAACGGAAAACCATCTTCAGGGCTGCCGACAGTGGGGCTCGAACCCACTATCTCCCAGATGCAAGCTCACAGCCTCGCGCCTCTAGTACTATATCTCTGGAGTGGCTAGATGCTGTGTAAATTCAGAGAATTTAATTAATTTGAATTCAATTCAAGCCATCGAGGTTGACTAGTTTAGCTTTTTCTTTTTTCTTCTGCAATGTACATTTAGATACCTTCTTTAATATCAATGATTTGCTTTTATTTTTGATGTGTGAAATTTTAGATCTGTGCTGATGTCTGTGAAGTGATGTGAGTTGTCATATACTGTATGTGTTTGCTGAATGCTGTGTATCTGTTGTATCTAATTACATTTTTGTGTTCTTTGCACCTGGTGTGTAAATTATGTTTCGTCTGGTCCATGTATGTGGCATTACAATTTGATTCTTGGTATTTTGGTTCATAAATTCATGATTTTAAAAACTGTCCTTTTTAATTTAGATTGCATTTACGAGTTTGTTTTTGTGATGTGTTTGTTCTGAATGCTATTCTAAATCTTCCTTTTTTGAACATTTTAGCTATTTTGTGTTTTTATTCATAAAATAAAGTACCACATATTTTTCACATGGAAAGTGGGGTAGGATATTCTTATCTGTAGTAAATAATAGTGAAACTACAAATATCATTCCTTGAAAGGCGTTCTTGCAAACGGAAATGACACATTTAAAATTGAAGGAAAGACAGGCGGCCCATTAAAAGCTCATTAGACAACCCTGAATAATTTTCAAAAACAATTTAAATTATGATAATATAACAATAATAAAAATGATAATGGTAGCATAATTTGAATTCATATCTCAAGTAACAAACTGCAACACCACATATATAGGCCAAACAAAACTAAATTTTCTCACCAGATAGTACAGTTCCAAAAGTGTTGACGTAAGTGGAAAATGACACAACGGAATATTACCAGTATAATAGGCAGCCCATTAAATGCTCATTAAGAACCCCTGCATAGTTTTAAATATGATGATAAACAGGAACAACAACAAAGGGAGCTCTAAAAGTAAAACACCTAAAAGTGACGTATAGCATGTCATTGACCTAGCCAGACCAGTGGACATGGCATGGCTGAAGGTTAACAGACTGACTAGCCTGCTGGACTAATGCCCGCAACAGAGTACAGGTATTGATTCTTTGATAGAGTGGAGAGAAGTGAGTGCTTCGTTACGATATAAGTTTGAAATTTCAAGTTTTTAAGGATTTAAATGAAAATAAACATAAATATTTATATATTTCTAAATAATTTTGAGTGTGTTTTGATGGAATCTGATCATTAGAGGGCAGATTCATATGCATTATAAAAGGCAAAATATGCATGCATCTATGCACTTAAAAAATGGTAATATATGCCCTCATGTATGTACTATTGCATACTCTGCAAAGTACAGTACTTGTTTTTCCTCTATGTATAAGGATTGTTCTCCATATATCAACAACTGAAGCAGAATACTTTTAGCTGTTTTTTTCTTTTGTCATGATTTTTGGTAGTTACTGGTCTTGCATACAACATAGAAATGAAAGTATAGGTTATAGATCCAACATTACGGCAGGTTCTTTTGTCTCGACTGCGAGAGCAAGTCAGTCGAGGGCTGGACTCCAGAGTCGGAGAAAACGGTTGATACAAGCAGGCCATATAACACTAAGATCAGACGGTTCAACTTCAATAACGCTTATATATATATCAGCCCATGTCGGAACACAACCACTAAGCCAACAGTATACAGATACTAGTTGAACCACACCAAAGGATAACAAAAAACATCAGAAAAACTTCCAGCTCTAGACTGTTTTAACGATCAACATTTCACAGTTTTTTTTAACTTTCATCATGCTTTTTAAAAACTTTTTAAATAACATTTCATTTTGTGTGTTTTCCTATGTTTTTAATGCATCATACATGTCTTACGGAGAATGACCCAATGTCAAGTCGAAACATGTCAATTTATGTGTGAACTTTCATCTTAATTGGACGTAAGAAATATATAGTATTGACTAGGAGAATTAAAATAGTTTTGTACAACTTTGTAAGAAGCTTCTGCGAGCTCGCAATGCACTAAAAAAGCTTGCCAATATCGGTGCATTATCCACAGATACAGAATAACACGAAAGATGAACAGTGAAAATAGGTTAGGGCTACAAAATATTGGTCTAGACTCGTTAAGCCCTGCTTGTGGCAAGACTGTAGGAACAATGAAAATGGTGGTATTATTTTAGTTTCAGGCTGTTTCTGTTTTAATTCTTCTGCATCAGTAAGAATACTTTTTGGGGCGGGTAGGTTGGTCACTTCCAAGCATTGAGGAAGGATCTCTCCTCTCTGCTACTTCAGGTCTCGTAAAACATTTTCCTATGATTCCAACATCCCAATGGTATACCAAAACGCCACCGGCGGGAGGGAGTGCACCACCACAGTATCAAGGTCTTGTTAATACTGTTGACTGTCAACAGCAGTGCATTGTAAATGCTTCCGGTGGTGAACGGAATGTTTACATATTCATTTTCTTGCATTTTTGTACCAATTTGAATATCGCTATACAATATTATATGTTGTTTTATACAAAAATAAAAATAAAAATTGCAGTTATGCATTTATATGTACATGTCAAGAATATGTGCATATTCCATACATTTACATTTTTATGCACTAGAACAACTATTCAATTTTAAGTGGTATGAATTGCCTTTATTTCGTATGGGCATATTACATCTTGAAGCAAACATGCAAATATGCAAAATCTGCCCTCTACTGATTGATCTTTCAAGAATGAAATGTGTCATTCTATTTTGTTTCTTTATCAAGTATAATTCTGTTACTGTACGTTTTCTCTTTCAGTAGTTTATAAATTACTTCCTGTGGGTGGCGGGCGTGGACGAAGAATACAGCCATGGTATCCCCTGCCTATCGTAAGAGGTGACTAAAAGGGGTGACCAAGGGATGATCGAATTAGAACCATGAGACTACTTGTAATTAGTACCACCACGCGGAGAACACCGTGGGTCTCTTTTACTTCCATGTAATACCACTATGTTGGGTACAAAAAAGTTTTATGATTAGTAGCGACAGTGTATGCTTTCAGCTTTTACAGTACCTATGATTAGTACCACTATCTGAGCAACACCATGGGTGAGCAACACCGTGGTTCTGCCTTACATATGATTAGTATCCACTATGTGAGGAACACCACGGGATAATAAAGAGTCCCTGTGGTTAGTACATTTATGTCATGAACACCATAGGTTTGCGTTGTCTGTAAAAGGCACCACAATATGAGAAACACCCTACATCTGTGTTACATATGCGCATTACATTACTTGTGAGTAGTTCCATAATGTGTGGAATATCGCGAGTCTACGCTACTTTTGATTAGTATCATAACATGTCAAATACCATGGTTCTACTTTCCTAGCGATAAGTACCATTATGAGGGGCCGTTGACTTGAATTTTGGACCCCTTTAGACTACAAGCATCATCGATTCAGTATTGTGCTTTAGAAGCAGTCCCTTGGTCAGTTTAACGTTAGTTTCTGGGAATGTGGGGCATTGCGAGTCGGATCCACTGTTTTAAATTCATGTCCATCCATTCATTCTTCGTCCTCACGTTTTGCATTCCGGTCAATGGAGGATTTTGGGCTTTTAAATTGTCATTACATCTCATTTTGTACCATTAGGGGCCGATCACCTAGATGTTAGGCCCCCTTTAAACAACAAGCATCATCATCATCACTCTGTGTTCTTTCTTTACTTCATTGCATTCTGTCCTTCTGTCTCCCAAGGAAATAAATATTTTATTTTGTTATAATAAAGTAGCTATCAGTTGCTGCAGGTTTTCTGATACTACTATAGCCATTAAACTACTTTTTATGTATATTTAAAGTAATAAACTTCATGGTAGGGCTCCGTATTGAGTTAAGACTTAACTTAAAAATGAGTACAATTTTATTGTTCCGCCTTCTCAATACTTAAAATCATTTAACGTTTGTTAAAACATTATAGATACTAGTTTCGGTCCGTTTTTTGGACCATCATCAGCCTAGCCAAGAATGCAAGCAAAGACATAATCTAAAATAAAATTATGTGGATGAAAAGGGGGGATGGGATGGTAATGGAATGACATATAAAAGTAAAAACCTTATACAATGTTACAATAAATGTGGCCAGAACAAATTAAAATTAACAGAAGTATAAAAGCATTGTGATGTCATTTAAAGTCACTTGATGACAAAGTCTTGGATTAACGGTTGAACTTGTGTTGCACACTTAAAATCGAGTGAAATCTTATGTGAATTCTTGTGTTTCTGGAAGGTTCTAGAAGCAAGTTCCACAGTGGCGCAGAGGGAATAATCCAAAATGACCTGTATAGAATTGACGAATTGAGAAGGTTGGACTCGTTTTTATATAGCGTAAATAATTGCTGTTTTTAAGGTAGTCTCAATTCAGTCAGAACCCATGAACCTTGCGCTATTTGTGGACAAGCTGCAGGAATGAGTGCAACAGACAGAGTCTGATGTATTGATGTATTCATGTCCAACATTATCAAAAGCGTTGGATGTATCAAGAAATGCCACAACATGGATACATTCTGGCCTCCTGAATTACTGTTAACAATTTTTTTTTTTTTTTTGCTAGTTGCTTTACGTCGCACCGACACAGATAGGTCTTATGGCGACGAGTTAACAATTTTATAATTGATCATACATTCTGGAATGCCTTGAGCAAAACCTCGTTGTTTCTGATTTAGATCAAAGTGACACCTGAAATATACTTCAAAGACTTTCTTGACAATTCATTTAACTATTGAATAGATGGTTATTGGTCTCCAGTTACTCATCCTCTTCATGACCACCTTTGTTCACAAGAATTGTTTTACTATCTCTGTGTTTAAGAGGAACATAAGCTGGAGTAAGCATTATGTCTGTCATCACTTTTAAAGCAGATGACTGGGTGAGTTGGCTGTGCAGTTAGGGGCTCGCAACTGTGAGCTTGCATTTGGGAGATAGTGAATACAAACTCCACTGCCGGCAGTCCTGAAGATAGTTTTCAGTGGGGAGGCTTGAGGGGCTTTCAACTTGGGATCGTGGGTTGGCGAGCACTGGACCCTTAGCTGAGTCCTGGCATTGCTTCCACTTACTTGTGCCAGGCTCTTCACTTTCATCTATCCTGTCCATCCTCCCTTGGTCAACTCTTACTTTTTTCTGACCCTGATGGTATTAGAGCATTCGAGGCCTAGGGAGTCTCTTATTTTCGTGCCCTTCATGGCCCTTGCCTTTCTTTGTCCATTGCTTCATTTTTTGAAGTGATGGATCCCTTCTTTTTTCTCTCTGTCTACGCCCTGTGGGTGGGGGACACAGATGAAGAATAGACATACGGTATCCCCTGCCTGGCATATGAGGCGACTAAAAGGGGCGATCAACAGATGATTGTATTAGAACCATGGAACTACTTGTGATTAGTACCATCACGCGGGGAACACCGTGGGTCGTCTTCACTTGCGAGTAGTACTACAATGTTAGGTACACAATAGGTTTGTGATTAGTAGCAACAAAAGGCAGGTTCGAACCCCACTGTCGGCAGCCCTGAAAATGGTTTTCCGTGGTTTTCCATTTTCACACCAGGCAAATGCTGGGGCTGTACCTTAATTAAGGCCACGGCCGCTTCCTTCCCACTCCTAGCCCTTCCCTGTCCCATCGTCGCCAAAAGACCTATATGTGTCGGTGCGACATAAAAGCAACTAGCAAAAAAAAAAAAAAAGGCAAGTCTGTATGGGTTTTCCAGTACCCGTGATTAGTACCATTGTGATAAACACAACGGGTCTGAGTGTTGCCTGTGATTAGTACCACTATATCAGCGACACCGTGGGTCTGCGATGCCTGTGATTAGTATTCACTGTATGAGGAACACCAGGGAAATACCAGTGCCTGTGATTAATGCACCTTGGTGAGGAACACCATGGGTTTGCATTGCCTAAGAGTGGTGCCATTATGTGAGAAATGCCATAGGTCTGTGTTACCTGTGCGGAGTACAATATTTGTGAGTAGTACCATAATGTGTGGAACACCGTGAGTCCACACTACTTTTGATTGTAGGTGTGACTTAAAGCCAGCTTAAGAAAGAAAGAGAAAAAAAAAAAAAAGCAGCCCAGATGACACATTACGTCTCAGTGGTCCTTGAGAAAGAGCCTTCGGGCCCATGAACTGAGTCAAAAGAAATTTGTGTGATTGCTCAAGTGTCAACATCAATGTTAACAGTTATATCAGGCTGACAGTTTTAATCGGTATTGTAATTATCAAAAATATGCATATTATGTTCTTCAGATATATTCTGGAAGTATATTGTCAGGTTGGATAATGGTATTTCACAGTTTGTATGTTTTTGAGAGATGAGGACATGCAGAGCTATTTTGAGAAACTTTCAACCGCAGAATTTCCCCACCCACCAATCCCAACCACCTCCGCTATTGAAGGCCCAGTGAAGGAAATTGACATCACCGGTCCAGGCAGGTCTGAAAGAGAGGTGAAACCAGGGAAGGCTACTGGCCCCGATCTTCCGGCAGAGTTCTGGTAGGATGCGTCAATATGGCTAACACAGCTTTTCAACCAGATCATCAAAGGAGGTCAAATACAATGAGATTGGCGACGGAGCATTACCGTACCGATCTTCAAGAAAGGAAGTCCTGCCGATTGTTCTAATTATCACCCGATCAGTCTTCTGAGCCACGCAATGAAGGTCTTTGAACATATTCTCGACAAAAGGATTCGCGAGGTTGTCTAACTTACAATGAACCAAGCTGGATTTGTGAAAAATTGTGGCACAACAGATACAATCCACACTGCACGGCTGTTAGTTGTGAAACACTGTGAAAAGAATAAGCCGCTTCATCTCGCTTTTCTGGATCTTGAGAAGGCCTTTGATCGGGTGCAACATGACCTAATCTGGTTAGCGCTACGAGAACATAGCATTCTAGAGCACCTTGTTAAGTGGGTACAGATGGTCTATGTAGAACCAAGGAGTTATGTTCAAGCTGCTGCAGCAGCATCCGATGATTTCCGCGTCACTGTAGGAGTCCATCACCACTGCTGTTCATTCTTGTGATGGACATTGTTACATCAGACCTGCACAAGGTAATGCCATGGACACTTCTCTATGCTGATGATGGCAGGTTGGCTGCTGAGGATAAGCTTGATCTCCAGCGCCAAACAAAAGAGTGAAACAACCAACTAGCGCAATATGGCCTGCGCCTCAACAAAAAGACAGAATACATGACATTAGATCCTCGAAGTTGGAACCATCCACGTTGACGGTGAAGATCTTCCACAAATAGAAAAATTTAAATATCTTAGCTCCACAATCTCAGACGATGGCCATCTTACTGACGAGGTCAGCACAAGGATACACGCAGCTTGGCTGAAGTGGCGAATGACAATGGGAGTCGCCTGTGACCGTTGAATGAAGGACCATCGGAAATCTAAGATCTACCAGACTGTTATCCGTCCTGTCACTCTCTGCGGCACTGAGTGTTGGCCAGCCACAAAGGAGGTAGAACGTCGACTAAGCATCATGGGGACGAAGATGCTTAGGTGGACAGCTGGCATCACTAGACTGGATCATATTTCAAACGACGATATTAGGAAACACTTTGGCGTTGCACTGATCCAGAAGAAAATGTAGGAAAACCGTCTGCGCTGGTTTGGGCATGTGTTGCATGCAGAAGACAATACATTGGCAAAGTCAGCATATACATCAGAAGTCGCTGGAAAGAGGCTCAAGGGACGACCAAGACAGCGATGGACTGATACAGTGCAGAACAACTTGAAAGCTGTAAGACTACATCCAGACATGGTCCGAGACCGAATTAAATGGGGACAACGAATCCACACAGCAGACCCTGCCACTGGGAAGGACAAACGCTAAAGAAGAAGAAGACATTATTAACCACTTTCTTCTTCTGCTTTTACGGCCTTATTGGACTACCGCACTCAATCATTTTCTGGACATCATCTTCAGTGTTTTCTTTCCAAATTGCCCAGTAGCTTTTCATTCATTCTGATCTTTGCTGTTGTTCCTCATCTGTAAATACCCTTTTCATTGTTTGCCGTTTGTCTGTTATTGGTTTAAATTTTATTTTTTTATTTTTCAGTTTCTTTAAATTTTCTGTTTTGTTTTTGAAATCATCCAGAATTATTTCTAGTTCTTCCATATCCTCTCTAATTTCCTTAATCCATCCTACTTGTTGTTTCAGATTCCAAAGTTTCTCTATAAATTTTCTTAGTAATCTGGTTTGCACCAAGCTCGATAGCTGCAGTTGCTTAAGTGCGGCCAGTATCCAGTATTCGGGAGACAGTAGGTTTGAACCCCACTGTCGGCAGCCCTGAAGATGGTTTTCCATGGTTTCCCATTTTCACACCAGGAAAATGCTGGGGCTGTACCTTAAGGCCACGGCCGCTTCCTTCCTACTCCTAGCCCTTTCCTGTCCCGACCTATCTGTGTCGGTGCGACGTAAAACAACTAGCAAAGAAAAAATATCTGGTTTGTGGTGTCCTCATAATGTGATTTTAAAAAAGAGGAGATAGTCTTCTTTGATATAGTATCTGTGATGGGCTCCAGTTCTCTGTACACCACTTTATTTGGAACTATTCATCATTGTCCATTTTTCTGATACCTTCTATTTATGCATGTTCTAGCTATTCTTCTCTCCACTTTTAGGATTTTGTAGATTGTGTTACTCTGACTTTGAAAAGAGTTTTCCTTCTGTATGTTAGCTTTTTATGAACAAGATGGCCCATTTTATAAAAGCAGCATAGTGCCTGTACATTGGAAATATGGCCTTTTCTTCCCATAAATACTCTAGTGCTATGCGTGAATATAAAATTAATTTACAAAATCACAATTGATTTAAATAAATACTGAAGTGGGAGTAAGCAGCATCTATGATTTAAATAAATGATTGTTGTACTCCTCACCGGGGAAATGTGTTAAACACTTGAATGATACAGAACTGGTTCTCCTTGGTAATGTAAATCATTTCACTTGTACCTCGAAAGTCATAATATTGTCGTCATCATCATCAAACAAGGATAGGTCTAAATGAGGTTTTTAATGCATTGACAGATTCACATGAAAGGTAGAGAAATCACGAGCATTTAATTGTGTGTTTGTTTATAGAATACTCAAACTACATTGGATGGACTGACGGGAGAATCACGTGATGAGTTGGATGCAACCTCTCCAATTACTATACCTCAGAAGAAAATTGAGAAGCAAATCAATGAAGAAGTACGCCGCATGATGGGGGACCTTTTTGGTTGCTTGGAGCCAGAACTTATGAATTTCATAGCTTATTATGAGAAGATTGACAGTTTGTAAGTGCCATGACAGTCCAGCTGCTTATTAAAAGTAGAAAATGTGCAGTTAAGAATTATAAAGCAAACCTGTTTGAAATATTCCATTATATTGACATTGCCACACTTGTACTAGTCATTCTGGTAGAAATCCATAGTAATTGTAGAATCTTCTAACCTTTTATTTCTGGATTATGCAAAAATGAAATGAAAAATTGATGGAAATGAGAAAGCTCTTGTATGGAATATAGTGTTAAATGTACATGAACAAACATTAGTGCACTGGTAGCTTTCTCTCTAAAGTTTTATTCCTTAGTTACTGCTTCTGACATAAACTTTATTCATTTCTTTCAGTGTTGTGCTCTCTGAAATGCATCTTGAGTAGTGATATTAGTTGCTTGATAATATTTTTACTACTACTACTACTACTACTACTACTACTACTACTACTACTACTTTTTCAGTAGCAAGGTAGTACATTACTGCCCTCTTATGCAGTATATTGTACAAGTGTGTACTGGCTTGTCACCATCTTTAAAAGCTCCATGATCTTTCTTCTTACTATGTAACTAGTATGACAGGTGCTTCAATGATAATGTTGAACATTTGCTCCTATTTCCTTGTTCCGTATGTTAAAATACTATTTTATCATCAACTCATATTTTCAGTTATCCCTTAAACAAATTTTGGGAATATCTGGTACAGAAAGAAACAATGACATATAGTAGGAGTAATGTATTTAAATGCTGCAGCTGTGTGAAAATTCCATGTGCGTAAAACTAATGATCTGAAATTCAGGCAGAAGAAACTAAGACAGGGAAATATACCACCACAGTCTACCTTAAGCAAGCAACGGGAACGGACGTGCCGTGTTGAGTGTGCCAGTTGAGTGGGGAGGAGTAAGTGGGGGGGAGTTGACGGGGCAAGTGGAGTGTGACGAGGAAGATGATCGGTGTAGAGCAATATCGAATTGTTATAGGAAGATGGCAGGGAAGAAGAAAGAAAGGCGCAATCAGAAGAAAGGAAGGTAAAGTGGAGATGAAATTGAGGGGTGAGATGCTGTTGGTGGCTGCGGTGGTCACTGTGCTTTTGGTTATTTGGGGCGTGGAAGTAAATCCAGGTCCTCAATGCAATGAAAACATGAGCTGGGTGGACATGGAAGTAATAAGGAAGGTGTTAAAGGAGGTAGTGGAGGACCTCTGTTAGTTTGATCGGTTAAAATAGATGATACCAGTATAAAATTTACTCACCACATAGGATTTGGATTATCTCATGTTAGTTCTTTGTTAGTTCTTTTCTTCTTTATTTTCTTCCTTCCTCAGTCCCCCTGTCCCTTCTCTATGGGAATTAGCATCTACATCATAAAACAGATGATACAGGAGCAAGTGAAGGAGCACGAAAAGATGAGGCAATGGATTCAGGAAAATACAAAAGAAGCTAAAGCGAAAATGGAAAACAGTGAGAGAGAAATTGTCACTAAAGGTGAAAATACAAAATATGGAAGAGATGGTGTTGAATCTGAGGAGAGAATTAGCAATCAACAGTCAAGTACATAGGAAGAAATCCATATTTATTTACGGTGTGCAGGAAGATAAGGCTGAAGCCAAAGTGGACATTATTTATAAAGTGGTAGATGTCATTCAAAATAAAATGAAAGTTAACTTTAGTGAAGTCTATATAGATGATCTGGAAAGAGTAGGTAAGGTGAGAGGGCGTAGACCTATAAAAGCGACGCTGGACATTGATGACAGACATAGTGTTAAGAAGAAGGTATTTTTGAGTGATGGTTGCGATGAGTGGTTATTTCCAAGAGATATTTACTTAAACAAGTATCTGAATTATTGAACTTTATATGGTTGTAAATTTGAAATTAATAGTGAATTTATTTTGGAATTTTGATTGAGAATGGAGTGGTGGTTGTTAAATGTAAAGAGTGAGTAGAGTTAAGGTGATTTGAATTATAAGCGAGTGTAAGAGTGATGGTATTTTTAAATGGGTTGGGAGAGGTGGTGGCGATGAGTATGTATGTTAATTGTATGGGAAAGGGAAGTATGTAGGTAATTTTGAGTGATGGTTGCTAAGTGTGATTATGTTCAAGAGACGGGTAATGAGATTAAGTATGGTTTATTATGCTTGAACGAGAAGAGTTTGTTTTGGAGTTGAAATTAGATAATGATTACTGGTAACAAGGAAGTAGTTCATTTAGAAAATGCGATGTGAGGAGAATGTGGCACATTAATGCGGCAGGTGTAGTAATGTTAAGGCTGGGTCAGCAAACCCTAGTAGGTCATGAGAGGATGGTGTAAGGTGTGGAATGTACTAGGTTTGCGAGTCCAGCCATGAGAGGCATGTGTCGTTCTGCCGATGTTTTATTTTACCTTTTTTTTAAAATTTTACCCAGTTGCTGTATTGACATGGCTAGCGGATCTCCGGAAGGGAGTCGACCGTGGGCCATTTGATTCTAATTATTATATTTTTTTGTTGTGCATTTGCTTATTTGTTATTTGCCTAGTAAGTGGAGTTGGATAAGCTTGCTTCTTTCCTACTTCTTTAAAAACTCCACACACACGTATTCATCTACTAATGTCATTCCAAGCCTTCTCTCCACTGACAGTTCTGTGCATTATAAGTTATCATATTCATATTGCTCTGAAATGACTATATATAACTTGAGAGAAATGTATAGTTTTAACCACCTAATCAATACACAACACTATAATCTGAAAAGATTATTTATGAAATAATAGTGGACATGTTTTGGTTCTTGGAGCTATCATCAGAACGTAAACACTAAAAACACTTAAATAAGATTATAACAAAATATAGGAGTTCATTCCTGTAATTTTTTTAAAAATTATCTTAAATATCATTATTGCTAATAATAGGGAGATAAAGTTGGAATGCAAGAGTACAAATTTTAGCATGTCCTTGTTATAGGAAGAGGAATTAGGGTTTGGAATAATTTACCAAGAGAGATGTTCAATAATTTTCCAACTCCTTTGAATCAGTTAAGAAAAGACTACATAATGATAGCTTCAAGAGCCAAAACATGTCCACTATTATTTCATAGATAATCTTTTCAGATTGTGTTGTGTATTGATTAAGTGGTTAAAAGTACAGGTAGACCTCGTTATACACGATAGTTACGTTCCGCGGAAATTCACGTAAATCGGGAGTCATTTTATATGTAAAATATTGGGTTAGGTTTCCGTTTACTCACGTATTAAGTTTAAAATAGCAGAGATTCTTCGTATTTTTACAAAAAAACAAACAAAAACAACCATTATCAAGTTTCTGAAACGCATTTTAATGCAAACTTTATACAGTTAAAAATTTAACACTGAAACACACAATAATATAACTAAACTCTGCATACAAGCTCTTGGCTTTCGCTTGAATAGCACCTCCAGAGAGAGGCATGTGGTGTTGGTTGTGATGCTCAATCCAATCCATTCTTTCCATCGCTTCCGAGCGAGATTTGGTCACTCTAGTCACACGTAAGTTAGCAAAAGACTGAGCAGCTTTTTGAATTGAATCCACATTGTCATGACTAGTTCTCACACTGGAGTCACTAAGTCCTAAAGCATGCTGAATGTCAACAATATGCTCACCTTTCTGATAGCGATCAAAAACTAACTAACTAATACGATTTTGGTACACACTTCTTTCCTTCGACAGGCACACATTATTTCCTTTTACCCGGCGTTTTAAATACGAAATCTGTTAAGTGCAATTTCACCGCTCTGCTGATCGGAACTGACGATTCACGTCTCGACGGCAGAAGATGCGCGTAGATTGCGCTTGCCGCATTTAACCTTGGTGAGCAACGTAGTGTACGATACGTTCCAGAGTTCGGCACGCGTGGGTGTACCCACCTTATGGCATTACAGCTTATACGTACTGTTAACAGATAGAAGCAATATACTAAAAACCAAAATTGCGTATATGCGAAATCGCGGATAACGAATCCGCGTATAACGGGGTTTACCTGTATATATTTTTCTCAAGCTCTGAACATACTGCTTAGTTGAGCAGCTCACCTCCTTACTCTCAAGTCTTCACAGCCCAAAGTTTGTAACAGTTTTATAATGCTGCTCTTTTGTCAGAAATCAGCCAGAGCAAATCATGCTGCTTTTCTATGGATTATCCTATTTCTTGAATCAAGTTATCCTGATGAGGATCACATACACTGGAACCATACTCTAATTGGGGACTTACACACCCTCTCCTTTACATCCTTCCTATAACCCCTAAATACCCTCAGAACCATACAGAGAGATTTATTTACAACCTTATTAATGTGAGCACCCCTATTAATATCCTTACGTTAATACCTAGGTACTTCAGCGATTCCCATGAGGTACTTTCACCCCATCAATACAGTAATTAAAACTGAGATGACTTTCCCTGTTGGTGAAACTCACAACCTGACTTTTCACCCCGTTTACCATCTTACCATTGTCTGCTGTCCATCTCACAACATTCTTGAGAGCTTTTTGCAGTCAGTCACAATCCTATAACTTATTTATTACTCAGTATAATATAATTCGCAAAAAAAAAAACCTTATCTGTGGTTCCAGTTCTTTACTCATAATTTATTCACATGAGAAAATATAAATCTCCAATAACACTGCCCTGTGGGACCCCTCCCCCCCCCCCCCCCCCGCCTTAATTGTTACAGGAGCAGACAGACAATGCTCATCTCCTGCAGTGCTCTTAGTTCTATTTTTCAGAAATTTAGCCACCCACTGAGCTACTATTTGGCCTAGTCCATTATTCCTCTTGCGTAATCTACCGTATCAAAAGATTTGGATGGGTCAATTTACAGTCCATTTCACCTCCTGAAACTAAAATATCTGCTATATCTTGATGGAATCCTGCAAGGTGAGCCTCGTTGGAGTAACCTTTCTTAAACCTGAACTGCTTTCTATCAAACCAGTTAGTAATTTTGCAAAAGTGTGTAATCAGAAACAGTGTTTTCCAATAGTTTACATGCAACACATCTCAAGCTGACTGGCATGTAAGTTTTGAAAAGTTTCTAATACTTGGGAAGTGTAATGATAGAAGATGGAAAGATAATGGAGAAGATTAGAAAGAGAGTACAACAAGCAAATGGCTTTTACCATAGTGTGAGGGATATACTGCGGAACCAAGAAGTTCCACAAAAATGCAAAGAAGTTCTGTACTCGGTATGTCATGTACCAGTATTTACATATGCAGCCAGTACATGGAGAACAAAATGAGATGAGAGTGGAGTTCAGACGGCTGAGAGGTATTGTAGGGAAGATATGAAATGGTAGAATCAGAAATTAAGAGATTAGAGTTTCAAAACTTCAGGATGGTATAGAAACAAGCAAGCTGAAATGGTATGGGCATATGATGTGAATAGGAGAAGACCATATTCCAAAGAAAGTTTTTACAGAGAAACGAAAATGAAAGAGACCACAAGGAAGACCTCAAGAGAAGTGCATCAGTAAAGAGGAAAAGATAAGAGAAAAGATGGACAGAATACTGGAACAAGGTAAAGAGTGGTGGGGAGACGGGCCGTGATGCAGGTCCTTGATTCATTACCTGACCCAGGAGAGAATGGGAAACAGGAACCAAAGAAGAATATAATATCAGTTAGCTGTAGGATACCACATGAAAGTTTTTTTTTTTTTTTTTTTTTTTTTACCACAGGGAATGGAATCTACTGTGGGACAAACATATACCAATGAAAGTTCAAGAAATTATGTACCAAGCAGAATATGCTGAGACCTGACCACTGGTGAGGATGAACATGAAATACAGGCAGCAGAAGTGTTATCTCTGAAAGAGGAATGTTACAGAAGAAAAGGAAGGAAAATGTATGGAAAGAATTAAAGATTAAAGAATTTACTAAAAAGATGGATAAAATAGACTGAGATAGTTTGTATGTACTAAAGGAAAGAATGGTAAAACAAATTTTTGAATTACAGCTTAAAGGAAAGAGCAACCAAAGTGAAACTGTTTAAGAACAATATAAAGGAACGGAACATAAACTGGAACCTTGTGATAGACGAGGAGAGTAAAATAAAGAGGAAGCATATGCTGCAAGCTGGTTGTATCTAGAGAAGGGACTGCCAGTGTTGCAGTATATCATATTAATGGCTAGTGTTGGTTTATAGAGAAAGTCTATGAAGATTCTGCTATGCCTTAAATACACACTGGTGCTGTTGCTGCCAGCTGACTGCAAGCTGCTCAGAAATAAAACATTGTGTGTGTTCTAGAAGCGACTTCAACTTTCCAAACTAGCTTGAACATGAATAGGAACACATACTAGGATAAACATAATGACAGGTCAACATTGGAAAAGGGAGTAATAGAAAAGGACACAAGGACATTCTTAATATTTTCATACCGGTACAGTGTTGTTTTTCTAAACCCCTGATGAACTATCTTCTGCTTCAAACATCTGTCGTTCCCTCCATAATTGGGCGCTGAGAAGAAATGGGATTGATGGGGGAAAACCTATTTATTAGAACAGTATTTTGTGAATACGTAGAGATTGTCGTTATCCTTTTGTGTTTATATATTTGTCCATGTTTCCACTTCTATTACTCCCTTTTTTTGATGCTGACGTGTCATTGTATTTATCCTGTTATGCGTCCCTACTCATGTTACAATCTTTCTATATACAACTTGATTTCACTTGTGTGTTTCTTTCCATTATTTATCCGAACAGTGAGGCAACCTTGAGAACACCGGCTTACAGCTAGTAGTCAAACAATCTCTGCTGCGAATACTCAAAAGCACTGCTGAACGTTCATGTGTATCCATTTCCTGAATTTGCACTTAAACTGGAGATTCTTTATAGCATTCATAGATTTTGCTACTTCTTGGATTATCTCATGTTAGTTCTTTGTTTGTTCCTTTCTTCCTTATTTTCTTCCTACCTCAGTCCCCCTGCCCCTTCCTCCATGTCACTTAAACATATGTAATATAATGTATAAATTATTTTTCCTCTTGTCCCCTAGTTGCTGTATGTATGTTCTGGTGCGTCTGAGCCAGCATGTCTTGTCTGCTGAGGACACAGGCTCCTTCCTTAGCAAAACGTTTGGACTTGCTCTGGTTAAAGTGAAGAGAATATTTGATAATTTCATGAAGTCTCAGCTGAAGTCCATAGAAGAGACAAAAGTGAACCGCAAGAGTAAATGTGGAATTTTACCGTATGTTGAGAACTTCGAGGTATGTAGATACCATGCATGTACCATTTTGAACATTTTTATTTCTTCCATTTAATTCTAATATTTTAATATGTAACTCAGAGCTCTTGGTTTACCATTCTACCAAATTGCTGGTTTATAGGGACCTGAAATGACTGAATTTGTTTGAAAAGGTAACTTTCTAAGATCTTGCATTTTATTTCCCTGATGACTATATCAGAAATATAGCTGAAATTTTGCCAAGAAATGATGCAAACAAAACTCCTTTATATTAAATTAAGAAAGTCACTGCTGTAAATCTTAGGGGAAGAAAAAAAAAAATAATAATATTCTTCATTTTTGGTCTTGTAATATTATATGCTTTTATTTTTAAGTTCATGCTATGCTCCCAAACTGCAGTTTGAATCTCTTGTGGATTCCTTGACAGGATCTGAAAAAGAAACTTACAATACCAGTGTATTCTCTAGTCCATAGAATTGTCTAGAGTGAACTGCAAGAGTAAATGTGAAATCTCGCCTTATGTTGAGAACTCTGAAGTATGCAGATTGACATGTTCAATTTTGAAATTTTTATGTTTTCAAAGGTTTTCACTGTCTAAATGATATTTAAAAAGTTTTATGTGTAACTCAGAGCTGTTGTTGTTGTTGTTGTTGTTGTTGTTGTTGTTGTTGTCGTCAGTCCATTGACTGGTTTGATGCAGTTCTCTATCTCTTCTTCACATCAAATTTAGCCATATCGATCCTCTCACCAATTTAATGCAGTATATCTTCATTTGTGATTCGATCTACCCATCTCACCTTCAGAATTTTTCTATAACACCACATTACAAAAGCTTCTATTCTCTTCTTTCTTTCTTTCTTTCTTTCTTTCTTTCTTTCTGAGTTACTGTCCATGTTCCATACAATGCCACACTCACGATGAAAGTCTTCAGAAAGTCTAATTCCTATATAGAGTGAGCAAATTTCTTTTCTTAACAAATTCCTTCCTTGCTTCTGCCATTGTTAGTTATTTTACTACCCAAGTAACAATATTCTTCTACTTCCTAATCTAATACATCCTCACCTGACTTTGTTCGACTTCACTCCATTACTTTTATTTTGGACGTATTTTCATCTTGCGCTCCTTCCCCAAGACACTGTCCATACAATCCAGCAATTTCTCCCAATCTTCTGCATACTCAAATAAAATTACAATATCATAGCCAAATCTCAGGGTTTTGATTTCCTCTCCTTGAATTGTGATTCCCTTTCAAAATTCCTCTTTGATTTTCTTTCTGCATGCTCTGTATCAACATTGAAAAGGAGGAGGGGCCAAAGTACAGCCTTGCCTCACTCCTTTCTGCATTGCTGCTGCTTTTTCAAAGCCCTCCATTCTTATCACTGCTTGACATCATGTGGTAGCCAGATCTTTTCAGATAAACTGGCTGCCAGAATATTGTTACTCACTAATCACCACCCAGGGGTCACGTGTAGGGTACTTTAAGCTTACAGTATACCTATGGATGTGAGCAACATCAGTCCCATGTAGATTTTATGGCATACACTAAATAAATGAAATCTTATCACTGCAGACCGATTTTTATACAGATGGTGGACAATTCTTCTTTCTCGGTATCTAATCCCGGTCACCTTCAGAATCTCAAATAGCTTGCTCCAATCAACATTATCGAATGCCTTTTCTAGATTTACAAATGCCATATACGTGGGCTTGTCTTACTGATTCCGATCATCTAAGTTCATATGTAAAGTCAGGATTGCTTCACGTATTCCTACATTTCTTCTGAAGCCAAACTAATCTTCTCCCAACTCTATTTTAACTTCTCTTTCCATTCTTCTGAAAATAAGTGTTAAAATTTTGCAGGCATGAGATACTAAACTAATGGTGTGATAGTTTTCACACTTGTCAGCACTGGCTTTCTAGGGAATATGTATAACAACATTCTGCTGAAAATCGGATGGCACTCCTCCTGTATCATTCATCTTGCACACTAAATGGAATAACCTCACCATGCTGGTTTCTCTAAGGCAGTCAGTGATTATGAGAGTATGTCATCAATTTCTGGTGCCTAGTTCCTACTTAGATCTCTCAAAACTCTGTCGAATTCTGACATCAAAATTGATTCTCCCATATCATCAGCCTCTTCTTGTTCCAGAACACTATTACCTACTTCTTTACCTTCATATGACTGTTGGATATGTTCCTGCCATCTCTCTGCCTTGTCTTCTTTCTCTAGATGTGGTTTTCCATGTGAGCTCTTAATATTCATACACCTAGTTTTCCTTTCTACAAAGGTTTCTGTGATTTTACCTGTATGTAGCATCTACCTTTCATACAACCTTCAGCATCCTTGCAATTCTCTTTCAGCCATTCTTCCTTAGACGTCCTGCACTTTCTATCTTCTTTATTCTTTAATTGCCTGCATTCTTCTCTTCCCTCCTCATATTTTGCATTCTTATACGTTCGTCAATCAGGTCTAGTATCTCATGAATTATCCATTGATTCTTAGTTGATCTTCCCTTTCTTTCTAACCTTTCTTCAGCAGCCTTTCTGATATCATTATTTATGACTGTCCATTCTTCCTCTATTGTGTTTCCTTCAGCCTTTTCATTTAGTCCTTGAGCCAATATGTTCCTTGAAACAATCTCTCTCACTCTTTTCTTTCAACTTGTCTAAATCCCGTCTTGCATTCCTTCCTTTCTTCAGTTACTTCAACTTCAGATGACATTTCATGACCAACAGGTTGTTGTCAGAGTCTACGTATGCTCCTGGGAAAGTCTTGCAATACTTGTAGGATGCCTAATTAATTTATTATTTAACCACCTGTTCAATACATTATAGTCTTATAATTAGGATTTGATCCTTATTACCTTATGAAATGAGAGACATGTTTCGCCTTTCATAGAAAGCATCTTCAGTCGTACTTCCTCTAGGTTAAATCAGGCACCTGATTTATAATTAAAATATAATTATTAAGATTTAATATTAACATACTTAAAATAGGAGCAGTCTAAAAGAAAATTGAATAACAATTTTTGGTATTATAGTGAATAACATCCTATATGTCATATATCTATCATTTATTCAGGTTAACTTCATGGACACGGCAATGAATTGCGAATTTATACCAGCCACAAATTAAGAATGTGTCGGTTTTAACCATATCTTCATGTGCCATCCTGACAATATCCAACAGCGTTTCAGCATGTTTTTAACAAGCACTACGGGAACATTTCATTTTATTTACATTGGTCGATGTGGAAACATCATCTAGCAGTTTTGCATCAGCTGGTGGTTATTTACAGTGGCATCCAGTGGCTTGCATACTGCTAACACCAGTCAAGTAGATTTGGTGATTGATGATCTGACTACAGAATCAACATTTATCAGTACCCGTTTTGCAATTGAAATTGTAATGATTAGCAGTGATGGAACTAACAGTTCTATGAATAGCAATACAAGAAAGAGTCAGGGTGATGAGCATACTCCAGATGCTAAGAATTTAGAGCCTAATTTATTTTTCAGATTTTACACTTAGTTCATCCCAGATTTTAATGTTATTTGTGTTTATACATTAGTTTTCATGTCAATTGTGTGTTTTTACATTTGTTTAGTTATTAGATGTATTACACTAAGGCTGAAGATGGCCAGCTAAGGCTGAAACTAGTCCCTAGTTTAGTAATGTAATTCAATAATATTGCATAATAATAGTATTGAAAAAAAGGTGGACCATACAACATTAATTTAATAATTATTATAGCGATCACAATTCAATACGGATCAAAACCATGAAGTTTATATCCTATGGATCTGACGTAGTTTCCGCTTTGCATGGATTTCGATTTCTTGTCTGCGATGTACCTGCATAAACAAATGTAATACAGACTGGACAATAGTTGCCTACATTTTCCTGTCGCATCTTTGAGCACGGAAATTAAGTTTAGCTTTTTTCCATTCATTCATGTATTCATCTATTTTCATTTTTTTGTTAATTTGCTTTAGGACTTTGCTCGGACTGCAGAAGACATCTTTAAAAACACAGATCGTCGCACTGATTTGGATAAATCGTACCTGAAGTTGGTGAGTGCAATGTTCGAAGCTATCCCACGGAATGCTGCAGAGCATCAGAAAACTCCCCAAGAAGTCATCAAAATGGGTAATTATTTGGAGGTTATGAGCGAATTTTAAATTTTCAGGAAAAATAATCTTACATTATGCTGGAAGTAAAGAATTTAAAGCAGCAAAGTCACAAATAGGGCAACACTTTTTATGAAATATAAGTTACTATACCAAGTCCAAAGAATATATGCATTTGTCATCTAAAATTTTAAAAGTATCCTAAATTAATACTTTGGACCAACTCTTACGAATAATGTATTGGGATTTTCTCCAATCAGATACCGAAATTACAGGGAGAGCTTATGTCTCTTTTGATTTGTATCTGTGGATCAGGTGTTGTACGTGACCTGGTGTTATGAAAAATTTGTGTACGAAGAAGTTTTCCTTCCACCCTATGTATGCTTATGTGTAATCTCTTCCAATTAAGCTTATTTACATAACGTAGTGCCCTTGCTAGTTCCTCATCTGGTTTAGTAATGTAACCTCTTGTAATTCTGTTGCTTCTGGCTCTACCCTGCATATTTTTGCAAGTCTATATTGTTGCCTGGTTGTCATCTGACTGTTCTGGGTTCTATTCCAATGAGTATGGGATCATTTGGGATAGTTCCTGGCCAGTTGCTAAAATTCCTTGTCTGTCATTGGGGTATGGGACCCAATTGATTGATTGATTGATTGATTGATTGATTGATTGATTGATTGATTGATTGATTGATTGAATGTTCTTCTCCATCAACTCATGAGCTTCGTCATCTTGTAACCTATCATTTCTTCATCATTTATATTTTATTATATCCCGTGTATTCCGACTGGGTAGAAGGGTGTCTGCGTTGATTGGCATAATCGTACAGGGTGGACTATCGTTTTGCCACTATATTATTAGTCCTGGATTATCCAGAGGTTCTTTGAACACTTGATGGTCTTGGTAGAACACCTGTGCTCGTTATTTTCGAGGACTATTTATATGGAGATGAAATTGTCCTTGAATTTTGGCCCTTATTATGCTGCATTGAGCTGGTTCTGGTTGATTTTGTAATATCATTTTAATTTCTTGTCAGTTGTCCCCTATTGTCCTGATTGTAATCATTGGTTGTCATGTGGTTGTTGACCTGGGTAATTGTTGCATGGTAATCTCTTGTGGACACACTTTGAGTACTCCCCTTCACCTACTGTTATACCGGTTAAGTCTCCAGTTATTACCATTGCTTCCTTCTTATTCTTGGTGGAATTTTCATGTGGTCTCTGCGTTATGGTTATGGATGGTTGTGTTTACTGTAATTTTTCTGTCTCTGTGCTACCTGTTTTCCTAACTTTCATGTTCTGGCTTACCTGATTTCTGTAGATGGTTTGTCGTTATGTGTCCGAGTATTCATCTTCCTCTGGCAATCTTCTGCGAACTCAGTTCAATTTCTGGATATGCTTCCAAGAACAAACAGGTCGATTTTTAGCATGCAATCAGCATCCACATAAGTTGCACTGAATGGATGGTGAAGAACTTGATTGAGTTTGACGGAGCTTCGAGTTCATCATTCATTTAGGCTCTTCAGCATTCTTCAAATGTACTAAGGGCTGTAGAGGCAGTGTGATGCCAAGTTGAACAATTTTCAGCAAGCCCATCTCAGTATGCCAGGTCAGTACCTGTCAACTTTGTAGTACTTCAAAGGGGCTCCTTTAGCTGCGTACTGGAGCAAATTTCATCTTAAAATTGGTGGGGAAAGCTGGTATTATTAATGACATACTTGTTCTATCCTCTAAGCTGATGGCCATTGATGGTGGCACTTCAGATACTACAGTCGACCTCGATATCTTGAACCTCCAGTACTCAAATTTTCTGTATCTTGAAGCAACTTCAATTTTCCGGCTGTTGTCCTATTCTTCATATGTATTTATTTCTCTATTACTCAAAATTCTGTTGCACGAATTTCTCAATTTCTCGAAGCAAACATTTCCTCCCTTGAAGCAAAAAATACTCTGTACTCGAATTCTGTACCAACATTAATTGTGTAATATGGCATTTGTGGTTTGTGTGGAACAGTTAAGAAGTAAAGAAAAGTTTATAGTGGCGAGAGCTAATATGATGGAACCAAAAAACTAAAACGTGTAGTGATTGGAAAATCGATGAAGCCTTGCTGTTTCTCAGGTGTGAATCAATTACCGATCACGTACGAAAGCAACCCCCGAAGTAGCGGATGACAAGCTCCATTTACGAATCTCGGCTGCGTGGTATTGTTGAGAAGTTTCAATGTGAAGGGAGGAAAATCCTCCTTTTCGTAGATAGCTGCCCTGCTCATTCCAAGGTGCTCGTTCAGCAGTTAAAGGCAGTGCGCGTGGTCATCTTGCCACCAAAATTGACATCCAAACTACAGCCCATGTACCAAGGGGTGATTAAAACTTGAAGCATTTCCATAGGAAGAGGGCTGTTCAGAGAATTCTGTGAGGAATTGAATCCATGGAATCATTAATGGACATTAATCTACTACAGTCAGTAACACTGCTGAGTAAATCGTGGGCTGATGTGAAGCAGGAAACAATTGCACATTGCTTCCACAAAGCTGGATTTTTGAAATGTGACTTAGGAGCTTCAGAACATGGAGGGAGAAGACACTCCTACTCCTGAAGAATGGGTGGAGTATCAGCAGCTTATTAACTGCGAAGCTGATTTTGAGGCTTACAGAAGAAGAAGAAGAAGAAGAAGAAGAAGAAGAAGAAGAAGAAGAAGAAGAAGAAGAAGAAGAAGAAGAAGAAGAAGAAGAAGAAGAAGAAGAAGAAGAAGAAGAAGAAGAAGAAGAAGAAGAAGAAGAAGATGATGATGATGATGATGATGATGATGATGATGATGATGATGATGATGATGATGATGATGATGATGATGATGATGATGATGATTTGGAGCTGCTGTCTCCTATACAGTCAGTAGATCAGGCATTAAGTGCAGTGGCTATTCTTTGGTCCTAGGTTCAGTGTCAGTTGAATGTAAATGACAATGTTTTCATCGCAATAAATGTTCGTGAAAAGTGTGTGGAAGAAAAGTTCAACAGTTAAAAACAGAAGAGACTAACAGACTTTTTCCAAAGGTGTAACAGAGGTATATTTTTTATTCCACTACTGTATCCTGTCTTCTAAAAAGTCGCTATAATAACAGTTGCAATTAAAGTGATGCTGTAAAATAGTATGTATATTTTTAAATACTGTGAAAAATATTGTATTCAGTATAAGCCCATAGATACACATGATTCAATTATGTGCTATACATGCTCAAACGTGTCGGCCTCTCACCGCTGGATACCGTGGTTCAAATCCTGGTCGTTCCATGTGAGTTTTGTGCTGGACAAAGCGGAGGCGGGACAGGTTTTTCTCCAGGTACTCCAGCTTTCCCTGTCATCTTTCATTCCAGCAACATTCTCCATTATTTCATAGCTTCTATCAGTCATTAATAAATCACTTTGGGAGAAGAGACCCCATCGTACTAATAGCCTATATCTGCTTCATTCATTCCATCCCTGACCCGGTCAGTGACTGGAAAACAGGTTGTAGGTTTTCATTTTCACATGCTCAAAACCGGTATTCTCTATATCTCCAAATTTCGACAACTCTAAATAAAATTTAGCTCCCGAGGTGATTAGAGATATGAAGGTTCCACTATTACAATCAGTTAAGTTTTACGAGGGAGCTTCAGAATATCATCGCTGCCGGGACAAAACCTCCTTTGTGAAATATTTTAGCTTAGAACTTTGGCTGGTATGGTTCTGTCATCTAAGGTACAATATTGTGTGATTATTGTCAAGTCATTCTCGCTCTTCATAATGTATGTGCTGCAGGTCAGTATATCTCCAAAATTATTATCACATAGGAGATTTTGTCCCGGCAACGACAGTATATTACACATGTCACTTGAACCACAGAGCATTGCACAATAAGCATGCCACATTGTCTGAATAGACTACATGTCCATAGCCTCAGCAACAGTTGTACTGTAGTGCTCAAAAGAGATGCATTTTAGTGTGCAAGTGAAATAATGTATTGACTGGCAGTGTACTTAAAAGTTGAAGTACATGGAGTGATATCCTTTATGTGGACAGGTGCACTGGAACAAGATTTAACAACAATGAACAAGTTTATTATTATTATTATTATTATTATTATTATTATTATTATTATTATTATTATTATTATTATTATTATTATTATTATTATTATTATTATTATTATTATTATGTCAGAAAAATATTTTCACAGAGATATTTTCCATATTTCAAAAAGTACATCATCCAGCACATTAGATTATATTAAGAAGCTCCTTCATCTGATATGAAAGAAGCTTTAAGAAAAAGAGATAAGTCTTTATATTGTAATTCAGTTTCAGTGTCTTTAATTGAAAATACGTCAATACTATATGATAGTTTCTGGGTCGGATCCACCGATTGTTTTAAATTCATATCCGTCCGTCCATCCGTCCATCACATTTTTTATTCTGGTCAGTTGATGATTTTGAATTTTAAATTGTCATTACATTTCGTACCAGTAGTGGCCGATGACTTAGATGTTGGGCCCCTTTAAACAACAAGCATCACCATCATCAATTGAAAATACTTCTCCATACAACACACCACAGGTAAAATACATTGTTTTATATTCTGAATTTCTTCCCAGCACCTCGCCCATTTGTTTCTCTTTCTTACCTCCCATCTCTGCCTGGAACTGCCTCTAAGTTGGCTTGAAATTTTTCATAATTGTCGTCTGATCAACCAGTCATTACTCTACAGCAGGAGAGCTCAACTTAATTTGTGGGCAAGTTGGTTGGCAGATTACTTAACAAACGGCAGTCCACAATATTCCTGCATTTACCCCCACCCTCTCACTAACACACAAATACATCAAAACACCTCTCTGTCCCAAGGGGCTCATGAGTTAAGAGGCCAGGAGTGCGTCCCCAAGACGGTGTTTGATATTCTTCTCCTGCCTTTGTATGTGTGCCTCCTTGTCTGGTTTTCATCTCTGCCTTTTTTTATACCATTCTATTCTTTCACACCAAACCCTTGGCTTTGGCTTTCTAGACTATGTAGGAGGGGTATTTCTGTAAATCAGGGTTTTAAGACCACAGTCATATTCCCTATATTCCTATATTCCCTCACTTTCCCTTTCTTCAACCGACCGACCAATATGAACAGTAACCTGACACACAATACAAAACAAACTGAGAAAAGTAGATACTGTAGACTGTAGGTAATTCGATACTTTTCAAAGTAGCACTCGATGAATAATGCAGTGTATTATATCAGTTTTCCTGTTAGTGAGTTTGTTTCTTATTCTTCCATTTAATCCAGTTTTTGTACCACATATATTTCTTGCCCCATCTGTTGTTATACACTAGTGTCCAAAAGTTAAGCATAAGTTACGAGTAAGCAGGGCAACAGGAAATAGACTGCAAATTGTATGACATATGCACCTACCAATCTTACGTGTTTGCTCTGTATAGGAAAGGAGTGTTCCCTGCTTTGACGAGTGGCGTAACTGCAAGGTAAACACAGCCAGTGCCTGCACCTCATATTCCTTCAGTCGTGTTTGCCCTGTTATAGTGTGCGGAGTGTAGCCTTGTGGTGAACGTGACAAAATGGCACGACGACGCCATTTGCAGGGTAGAATACTCGGCCACCTGGAAGCAGGTCAAACACCGAAGTCGCCGTATCCTTGAATGTGGCACAAAGCGTCATTTCCAGGCTTTGGAGACGATTTCGAGGCACAGGAGATGTTAGTCGTAGGCCAGTACCAGGTCGACCAAGGGTAACCACTCTACAGCAGGACCGATATCTGGCCTTAACTGCCCGACGAAATTGGAGTGCACCTGCAAGACAATTGTCGGCGGAGCTTGCAGCCATCTCAGGGGTTGCTATTTCTCAGCAAATTGTGTACCGGAGGCTCAGAACAGCAGGACTGTTTGCCCGGCGCCAGCGGTGTGTGTCCTGCTCACTCCAGCACACACTTCAGTTTGCAGAACGATTCCCGTCGGACATCAATCTGGAGAGAACCGGGTAGGCGATACAACCACAGAAACATCGTGAGCGGGACCAGTATGGTGGTGGTGGCGTCATGGTGTGGGGCGGCATCATGTTGAATGGTTGTATGGACCTGCACATCTTCATGGGTGATCCAAGGAACACTGTTTACGCTTGGAGATACGGGGATGAGGTACTGAGACCACATGTTCGACTATTCAGAGGTGCAGTCGGTCCAGACGTCCTCTTAATAGACGATCATTCCCGACCGCACCGCACTGCTCTGGTGGATGAATTTCTGGCTGGGGAAGAGATTCATCGCATAGACTGGCCAGCGAGGTCTGCGGATCTGAATCCTATAGAATATGCCTGGGATGCATTCTTCTTCTTCATGTGCCATGTCCTCGCAGAACGTTGGCGATCAGTAGCATGATCTGTTGTTTGTTCATAGCTGTTCTGAACAGAGTAAGCTTTGTCACCCCAAACCACTGGCTCAAGTTGCCCAGCCATGATGTCCTACTTCTCCCCGGACCACGTTTTCCATTAATTTTCTCTTGGAATATTACTTGCAGAAGGTGGTATTTACAGTTCCGCATCATAAGACCAAATTATTCGAGCTTCCTTCTCTTGATGGTGGTGAGAATTTCTGGTTCTTTGTTCATACGGTGCAAAACATCTATATTGGTCATTTTAGCTGTCCAAGGTATCTGCAGCATCCTCCGGTACGTCCACATTTCAAATGCTTGCAACTTCTTGCACATGGTCTCGGTTAGTGTCCGTGCCTCAACGCCATATAACAGAATGCTGAAAACGTAGCACCGGAGTAGTCGTGTCTGTAGTGAAATGGAAAGGTCACGGCTTCTCAAAAGTTTTCTAAGTCTCTGAAAAGAAGTTCTGGCCTGCTCAATCCTGCATGAGATCTTGTGAGTAAGGTCCCAGTCATCATTGATGCGACATCCCAGGTATTTAAATGTTGCCACTCTCGCGATCTGTTCCTTTGCTGTTGTGAGATTACCTCGAATGCCATCTTCTTTCCTACTTATAACCATCCACTTGGTCTTCTTTACATTAAGCTTCAAGCCCGTTGCGCTGCTGGCTTCAGTGACAGCATTAAGTAGTTCCTGTAGATCCTGGAGATTGTTTGCAAGTAGCACAGTGTCATCGGCGTACCTGATGATGAAACCATTAACCACAATTCCTTGAGTCTTTCCATAAAGAGCATCTCGAAAAATCTTTTCTGAATAGATGTTGAAAAGTATGGGGGAAAGAATACAACCTTGGCGAACTCCTTTCATAATTGAGACTTCTTCCGAGACACAACCATCAACTCTTATGCCAGCACTCTGGTACCAGTAGAGATTACCAATAATACGAATGCCCCGTACATCAAGTCCTAATTCTCGAAGAATGTTCATAAGTTCATCATGGCGGACTGTATCGAAGGCCTTTTCGTAATTGATGAAACAAGCAAAAACATCGACATTGACATCTCGGCACCGTAGGACTAATACCTGCAGACTGAATAATGCCTCTCTAGTACCAAAACTATGTCTGAAGCCAAATTGCGAGGTTCCGATATTCTCCTCACATTTATGATAAATTCTCGCATGCAAGACTTTTAGGAATACTTTCAGACCATGGCTCATCAAACTAACTGTTCTATATTCATTGCAGAATTTTGCATTGGCTCTCTTAGGCAATAATACAAAAGTCGATTTTAGCCAGTCTCGAGGAATGGTTCCACTTTGGTGAATACCATTGAATAGGTCAATTAATAATGAAACGGATTTTTCTTTCTCAAGCAGTTTCAGTATCTCAGCATACATCTTATCAGGGCCTGGAGCCTTCCCATTCTTCGCTGTTCTTATGGCATATTCTACTTCTGCATGTGTGAAATCCACACCATTGTCTGCCCAAATACCATGATCCACATTTCTGCGATCCAAGAAGAGATTTTGTACGTATTCTATCCATTCCTTCAGTTTCTCTTCTATGCTCGCTAAGATGTCACCATTGTTATTAAGGAGGACTCCACTGCCCTTCTTGTTATATGCACTGGTTACTTATTTCACTTTCTTGTACATGTTGAAAAAATCATGTTTTGAATTCATTAATTTTATTTTGTTGCATTCCTCAGAGAGTTGTTGTTCTTTTGCATTCCTTATTCTTTGTCGTATTAAATTCTGCAAACTTTTGTACTTTACAGGATCTTTGTTTTTAAAAGACCTTCCCTGGTCCATCAGCTTCAGGATTTCTTCTGTCATCCACGGCTTGTTTTTCCTTCTTCCAGCATCCATTAATTTTATTTGACTTACGTCATTAATTGCACATTTGATGTGATTCCAAGTGCCTTCAACATCATTTATATAAACGCTGTTTTGAACTTCCACAAGTTTTACACGTAGGGCTGACTGAACTTCATCCTTCAGTGCTTGATCTTGAAGCTTCTGAATCTCAATCCGATTAAAACTCCCCTTTAAATGGCATTTCTTCAGATCCATGGCAGCAAACAGTAGGCTATGGTCTGAGTTGATATCAGCACCGGGGTATGTTTTCACACATTTGATAGAATTTCTGAACTGCTTATTAATTGTGATGTAATCAATCTGGTTCCTAATACAGCTGTCAGCATTAGAGGTCCACATATAGAGGCGATGTGGAGGTAGCTGGAAATACATGTTTGCTATAATAAGTCCCTCCTCCTGGCACATCTGGACCAGTCGATCACCTCGAGTTTTGCCTGCTCCTAATCCATAGTCACCGACTACATCAGCCCGTCAACCATGCCCGACTTTAGCATTGAAATCTCCCATCACAATGTTTATCTCGGATGGTTTGGTGTATGACAGGGCTGCTTTGATTTTCATGTAAAAACCTTCGACCTCAACGTCTGACGCATCACATGTTGGAGCATATACTTGGATGATATTTACTAAAATATGTCGTGCATTAAGCTGTAATAAACATACCCTATCTGATACTGGTATAAAATTTTTCACAGACTTACTGATATCTCGATGTACAATGAAACCCACGCCATTAAGATGGCGAGGATCGTCAATACCAGAATAGTGTACTTGATAACCACTGACTACACTCTTTCCTGAATGAGGCCACCGCATTTCGCTAATGCCAAGAACGTCGATCTTGAGTCTCTCCGTCTCTCTGATGGCGTTATGAGTCTTTCCACTTTGAAACAAGCTGCGAACATTCCATGTTGCTATCCTTCTCATGACTGGCCCAGAGATTCTTAACACCCCCTGCCCACTGAAGGGCTGCCGAGGACTGGGGGCCTTGGTTTCATGTTTTCCAGTCATGCTAAAGATTTTCCTGGGAATTAAATACGAGGTGGTTTCCCGTTGCCTTCTTCGTGCAGTTTTGAAACCGCTTACACCACTATGGTTACGCTCCCAAATGTGTGTCACATCACCGTATCAGCCGATACCTTGGCTGAAGCCAACGTGCACTAATGGCGAAGCTGTTGCCCTCCGTCATTATGGATTCCAGTGGCATTTCCTCCACTGAGGGACCATATCCCTCCCTAAAGGCTCAACCGCCCGAAGCGGTTGGCCTTTAAGGGTAGTCAGGTTATTTCCCGCCGCCCAACATTCGGCGTTGAGACACTAGCTGTACGGTCTACTCCATATATCATAACAGAGTCTGTGGTCTAGGTAACACTGGATATGTAGTGTGGAGTTCCTATATGAATCGTGGTGTCTATGGCAATTATATTGAATCGGACAAGATGGCTGACACTTAGGGCAAGAGACTATAGGTAGATATAATAAATTGCCCTTCTATCTAGTGTTATCTATGGAATGATTGTAGGAAATCCAATATGGCTGTCACTTGGGGCATAAAACTTTCACCAACATAACCCTAATAACAGCAAATAGAAATCGTAAAACTACTAAATAACACCAACACTAGGTCAGCACGTCAAAATAAGCCATAAACGTCCAACAGAAATCACAACAGAAGCATACTTCTTGCATTTAGTTTGATATATTATGCAGCACAACTTCACTATAACCTTTGCATCCCGTCAGCCTCCACCAAGGACCCTCCAAGTTCCTTCGCAATGCCCTTTCGGAGGAATGGGATAGACTGCCACAAGAGCTCTTGGACCATTCGATAGGAGAGCATGCCACGCTGCTGCAAAACATGTGTGGCTGTTAGGGGTAACCATACACACTATTAACAGCATATTATTTTGTTGTGGAAGACATTGCCAAGTTTTGTTAGTTGTTGTCAAAGGTGTACCTTAGTTATCAAAACTTTTCTGACGCAGGTTCTTTTTTGACAAGTTGTGTGACATATGGTGTGTGAGGCAGCTTCCATTTGTTCAGCGATCCGTCTGACTTTCCTATCAGGGGTTGACCTCGTTTAGTGATTATGCTTAACCTTTGGACACTAGTGTAGATGCCAATCCATCCTATTCTAAATCAAGATCCTTCAATGTTTCACTCAGTTATAGAAAAAATCCTCGCCTGTTGTAGTTGTATGGATAGTTCTTAAAAATGCCAGCTCCTCGTTAATTTCACATACTTTGTCAATGGCACAATTAAAAATTGAAATTTGTCTTGTATCACAGACATCATTACATTCATCCACAGCCAATAAAAGCACTTGAACGATTGTGATTTTTCAAGCAGTTTTGAGCAGAAAATTAGCCCATAGTTCATCTCGTGTTCTCATTATAATGCTCTGCGATAAGCTGACGGAATTTATCAGTTGTTTCTTTTCAAGACATTTCACCTGTTACAGAAAGCGTACCGTTTTCCACAAACTCCCCATCAGGAAACGGCTTCCCTTTTGTGACTAATAAATGTGCAGATCTATAACTAGTGTGAACTGCAGCTATATTTCCTTTGATATGTTTTTGTGAACATTCATTTTTTATCAGTGAGACTTTTCATTAAATTTTAAATCTTTTCCTTCCATAATACTCCATTGTATTTATTATTTACAGATTTGAGCTTAGTCATAATGATGCCTGATAAAAACTGAAACATTTTCTTTACATATCACACACATTACTGTTATAAATTTAAAAAAATAATCATTAGTCCATTTTCTTTAGAAACACGGCACTCGCTGTCCACTTTTCTATGTTTGGAAAGAGATGTTTTCACAAGGTATTAAAATGCATTCAAATATCAACAGTTGGGAAGAATGTTAATTTGCAGAAAACCACAGTCAGCCTCCCAGAACACTTTGGGTGTAAACTGGCCATTTCTTGTGAATGTCTCAAGATAGCTCAATAATCCCTAGTGGAAGGCAGCAGTCTTTTCACTGTCTGAATAAGCACTACAGTTGTAATTCTAAAAAACAAATTGGAAAGTATAATTCTTATCTGCTTTTAAAGTGGGAATATGCCTGTTGAATTTCCTGCTGCTAGAGTTGGCCAAAAAAAAAAAAAATATATATATATAAATAAAATAAAAAAATAAAAAAAAGGTTAAAAAAGTTTAAACCAGGTTTGATTTTGGATATTTATTTTAAATTAATTTAAACCAGATCATTTAGATCGTTACCTTGATACAACTGCTGGATATGTTCCTGCCATCTTTCTGCCTTGTCTTCTTTCCCTAGAAGTGGTTTCCCATCTCAGCTCTTAATATTCGTACACCTAGATTTCCTTTCCTCAAAGGTTTCCTTGATTTTCCCATATGCATCATCTACCTTTGTACGGCCATACAACCTTCAACAGCCTTACACTTCTCCTTCAGCCATTCTTCCTTAGCTGTCCTGCACTTTCTATCCACTCCTGTATTCTTTTCTGCCCTCTTAATTTTTTTCATTCTTGTACTTCTGTTGTTCATCAATCAGGTCCAATATATCCTGAGTTATCCATTGATTCTTTGTTGATATTTCCTTTCTTCCTAGCATTTCTTCAGCAGCCCTAGACACCTCATTCTTCACGACTGTCCATTCTTCTTCTATTGTGTTTCCTTCAGCCTTTTCATTTAGTTCTTGTGTAACATGTTCCTTGAAACTGTCCCTCACACTTTTCTTTCAACTTGTCTAGATCCCATCTTCTTGCATTCCTTCCTTTCTTCAAGTTATTCAACTTCAGATGGCATTTCATGACCAACAAGTTGTGGTCAGAGTCCACGTCTGCTCCTGGGAAAGTTTTGCAATCCAGCACCTGGTGTCTGAATCTCTGCCTAATCATAATGAAGTCTATTTGATACCTTCCAGTGTCTCCAGGTCTCATCCAGGTATACAGACATCCTTTGTGGTATTTGAACCAAGTATTAGCAAGGACTAAGTTATGATTGGTGCAGAATTCAACCAGCCGACTTCCTCTTTCATTCCTTTGTCCCAATCCGAACTCTACTGTATTACCTTCTCTTCCTTGGCCTACCACTGCATTCCAGTCTCCCATCACAATTAGATTCTCGCCACCTTTTACATAATGTATTAAATCTTCTTTCTCTTCATGTATTCTTTTGATTTCTTCATCATCTGCTGAAATAGTGGGCATATAGACCTGCACCATTGTGGTGGGCATTCGTTTTGGGTCTATCTTGACAATAATAATCCTTTCACTATGCTGGTCGTAGTAGCTTACCCGCTGCGCTATTTTCTTATTCATTATTAGGCCAACTCCTGCATTTCCCTTTGATTTTGTGTTGATAAATCTGTAATCGCCTGACCAAAAATCCTGCTCTTCCTGCCAACGTATTTCACTTATACCAACTATATCTAACTTTAATCTGTCCATCTCCCTTTTCAGATTCTCTAACCTACCACAACGATTCAAACTTCTAACATTCCACGTTCTGACCTCCAGAATATTTTACCTGGGAAGAAGCTGTCATCAGTACATCATTCATACAGAGAGAGCTGTATGTCCTCGGGGGTTAGTCATGTCTGTAGTTTCCCGTTGCTTTCAGCCGTGAAGCAGTATCGACACAGCTAAGCCATGTTGAGTATTATTACAAGACCATATCAGTTAATCGTCTAGACTGCCACCCTTGCAACTTCCGAAAGGCTGCTACCCCCCTTTCGATGAACCATTCGTTAGTCTTGTCTCCCGACAGATACCCATCCAATATGGTTGCACCTGCAGCTCGGCTATCTGCTTCATTGGGATACGCAAGCCTCCCCACCGCGGCAAGATCACATGGTTCGCAGGGGAGGAACTGAGCATTGATAAATGATTTACTCACCTCATATAGGTTCCCTCAATAAATGGAATTTCTTGGCTTCATACAGATTTTACAGTATACTTTTAATTCCTCTCTTTCACTTTTTAATACTCTCTTAAACTTTGCTAGCTTTGCTATTGTGTTCCTAAGAATGATGTAAATTCTTAACTTTGTAGGTGTCAAATCAGATGTTTTTACAACTGATCCTAAAACACCACACTTACTTTTCGTCTCTGCTATGAGAGAAGACAAAAGGTTAACTCACTTTCATCCATATCAGAGTGTGTGCTTTCTCCAACTTCAGTCTCTTCAACATCACTTAGTACTGAAAGATATGCATTAAAAATTACAAGTCGTGTTTGTTAAATTGTTGAAATTTACTTTACACTTCTATTCTCTGCAATATTATTACTTGACACAGGCATCACTATAAATTACAGGGATTATAGGGGTAAGTTCCAGATGTTTGGGAACATCATCATAAATTAATCGGTGTCTAGTGTGGTTAATTAAGTTCTTCTCAAGGAAATGATCTTCACAAACATAAAAACTGGTTCACTTTACACTAACACTCCTATGTCACACCCACTTCTACTGCTTCAAAGCATCCTTATTTGCTTTGGAAATTTATGAAAATGCTTATTCTTTGAGGTTGCCAGTCATATCAACATAATAGCCACTTGTACATGCTGGATACTTCCAGGAGCATTTTAACGTCAGGGTGTTTCCTCTCTGAAATAAAGAACACGAAATTTGAAAACAATGTTTCAAAACTGAAAACAAATTAAATGAATGAAAAAGTGTAAATTACTACGCTAGTTACAAGTATATTTCCATAACTTGCTTTTGCTGTGCTTAGCATCTTTTGGCAGAAAATAAAATCTCACAAAGTTTATGTTCTGATTACATGTAGTATACAGTGAAACCTCGATTCTCCGTTTTTCGAGGGACCGTGAAAATAAAACGTACAACACGGGAAAACGGAAAATCCGGGAATGAATGAAAACTATCAATTTGGCTAAACATCACAAAAATGAAATATGTATAATTATAATCTTACAAAAACTCCTAAACCAAACCAAACTACAGCCCCAGTGGAACTTTGCCTGCCAAGCGACCGCTGCTCAGCCCGAAGGCCTGCAGATTACGAGGTGCGCATGGTCAGTGCGACGAATCCTCTCGGCCGATATTCCTGGCTCTGTAGATCGGGGTCGCCATCTCACCATTAGATACGGTAGCTCCACAATTAAAGGTAATCACGTAGGCTAAGTGGACCTGGAACCAGACTTATATCCAGGTAAAATTGCCTGACCTGGTCGCAATCGAAACCGGGCCCTCTGGATGAGAGCCGGGCATGTTAGACCGCGAACCGCATTAATTACCGGTACGCGAGTTCAAAATCTCGATACTTTATATTCAATTTTACAGGGGAATCTTCGTCAGTTTCCCGTGAAAACTTCTTTCAGTTCAGCAACTTTGATTACGCTAGCCAAACTCTTCGAAAAATCTAACAACGCCAAGCCAAACGACAATCGACCACAAGTAGCTTTTAATTCTCTCATCTAATAAAATAAAGCATATTAGATACAAAAGCACCCAAAATTATGGCGAAATCCGTTCATTTCTTAATCTTTCATTGTAATATGGTCTCCGGTATACTGTTCGTAGTCAGTTTCTGGAAATCTCGTACCGCGCAAATTAGGCCTACATCGACTTTTAAAGGTTATGTTCGAACACGAAAACATGGTTTCGAATGTAAATATCGATTCTTAAAAGTTCTCGAATACATTATATTCAATTCTGCGCGTCACAAATCCAATCAAATTGGAAAGATAAAAGAAATATCAAAACTTCAGAAATTACGGTTATTCGTGACCTTGAAAGTGCGCTCGCTGCACATGTCAGTACGAGTTTGAAATGATACCAATCATTAAAAATGTAACGTGTGCAAGTAAAACGACTGCGGTTTTTGGTATTTTAACACGAAAACGTAAAATTCCCAGTCTTACATTAGTAACAGTAATAGGCAATCCCAAGACCTCCCATGGTTTTCTTTTTTTTTTAATGTAAGGTGCAACATCTGTTTTCGTCTCGCTAACATAATCATGTACGATAATATAAAAAATACTGAATTTGTGTTAAGGAGCAGTTTCGATTCCTGCCTGAAAGCCCACTTAGGTCTGCAGTGCCCTGAGCAAAGTGCCGAAAACCCCTTCGGCAGTACGATCGAAAAAATGTAAATAAAACATCTAACCCTGGACATAATATGGACGTTTTATAAGTGCGAACATTTGACGAAACTCGTTCAGTCTTCACGCAGAGCTGTAGAAATGCGCCGTGTCTTCTAGCAATTGCTGTGGCCACTCTCTGCCCTATGATTTTCCGAGATTCTCTAAACAATACCACCCGAATGCGATGCTAAGATGGTCCCTTATGCAAGTTTACCGCCGATCGCCGAACGCCAAGATCCATAAATATGCCAGAGCCGTCCTTTCGTGAGATACAGTTTATTAAAAAACGATTGATCGAGGATTTAGCGTTGATGGGACTGGAATTTCTGGACGGTTGATCCGGGAAATCGTTTCTTCGAGGAACGGATAATGCGGGACTTTTACAACGTGATTTAATTACGATGCTCTCGGGACCACGTAATTTGAACGCATATTCCGGGAAAACGCACTTTCCGGGAACGGATAATCGAGGTTCCACTGTACAATGAAATTACAAAGTACAGTACTCCAACGTATAACAAAACTTGGACATTAAGTGTATACAAAAACTTTTAACAGGCTCCTTCTTCCTTGCAACTTCTTCTCATAATTATATAGTATAAAATATTATAGAACTCATTCGCCATTTTGTGTTTTATGACTGATTACAAGCATACGCCATGATGCCAAGCCAGCCAATGAAGACGCCACACTCCCCCTTGCAGTGCTTCCAAATGGCATGGCACTTAAGTGCAGCTTGTTGTTCTTTTGTCGTATCTCACCTTAACCCCTCCCTGTGGATATTACCCTTGGAATGGAAATTTACATTCGGAAGGAAAATCATCATCATTATTTTAGATTTTGGTTTCCCGAGTACTGTTGGCTAGCCTCTTCCAGTCTGTGTTATTGAGATATGTTCTGTTGTTAATGATGTCCTTCTGTGTCCTTCCCGATCTGAATTGTCCATCTTTACAATGTCCATCCAGTGGGTTCTTGGCTTTTCCACCATCTGTTTTCCTGCCCCATGTCTCTCCAAGTTATCATAAGCTGTCCTTGTTGGCTCCATCCTCATTACATGCCCAAACCACCTCAATCTAACCATGCTGGCCTGATCTAACAATGATGTCTCAATCCCAACTCCCTTTCTAACCATGTCATTCATTAACTTGTCCAGTTTTTTAAAAAAAATTGTGGACCTCAGGAACTTCATCTTAGATGCCTGCAACCTCGATGAGGATTACCCATGAAATTTCCCATTTACAAGCAGATTTCCCAGGGTATCCTTCATTACTCGTTAAGTTCATATGAACAGATTGCGGAATAAAGTAATTGGGCTAATTTTACAGTATTGTAAATAAAATTCTAAAAATAACTACATGTTATGAAAATCAAGATTTTTAAATTTTTTAAATCACTTGATTTGAACCATTGCAGTTTAAACCAGTCAACCCTGCTTCCAGCCCAATAGAAGTATGAAAACATCACATCAAGAAGAAAACTAGAAATATTTCAGAAATTTTTTGCCCTGAGGATGGTTTCGCATTTTTATACCAGCCAAATGCTGGAGATGTACCTTAGTTCAGGCCACGGCTGCTACATTCCCAATCCTAGCCTTTCCCTTCCTTGTGTTGCTCAAATCCTTTAATTAATTAGTGTGATGTTAACCCCTAGTAAAAAGAAAAAGAAGCAGAAGAGATTTTTGTGAAGATGTCTCATTTCTTTGTAAATTTAAACAAAGTTCTTGTATGCTAGGTTGGCTGTACTTCACTTATACCAACTACATCTAACTTGAATCTGTCCATCTCCCTTTTCAGATTCTCTAACCTACCACAATGATTCAAACTGCTAACATTCCACGCTCCAACCTTAAGCTCAATATCTTATCAAACTTCAGTGACGGGGATACATAAAATGCTTTTGCAGGCCTTTGCTCTACAGTTAGGTGACTTTGTACTGTTTCTACAATAAGATGTAGCATATTTTGAAGAAGTGTCCTACTTTTCACCATGCTCATTGCTCTGCTTGTTACAATAAGGGCTTCTTCTCACTGTTGGATGCCATCTGGTCACAATAATTGTATTGAAAACTTTGCAAAGTATTGTATAATTCACTTATTTTAAGTTTAAAATTCACTAGATCAAAATAATACCATCATACCAGTGTCTACATATTTTTCTAAGTACTCTCCAGCTAAATCAGTACCTTCTTACATCGTTCAACATTCGTATTTCCTTTCCGTGAATTCTCTGCTGAGTTTGTCAATGCTTCCTGGTATTATGTGCTGATAAATTTCTTTCTTAAGGTAGTGTTAACTGAAATTTCTAAAACATAATTACAAACTTTCCAGCAGGTCAGAAGTTTGCTTCTGCCATGTGAAACAAATCCAAGATGATTTACATTCTATTCTAAATATAGAAATAACATTCAATCTCTCACTATTTCCTAACATTCTTCGTCTACCAAGACGTTCATACGTAATATTAGCTAGTGCAAACAAACCAGAACAACATAATCCATAATAAGGATTATTGAGTATTCAAGGTCAGCAGAAGATATTTGCTATGCATTTCTAGGAAGGCAAAAGATAAGCTTGGTCCTCTGGGAAAACCCTTAGCCCTCAAGACTAGCTCCAGACATTCTCACTGAAAATTTATCTGCCTTATACCTGTTGAAGAATTTTCTGGGAAATGACTTTCTTTTTCCATCCTGAGGGAAGACAGTCATGCCAATGCCAACCCACAAGTGACGACGAGGGACAATGGAAAGTTAACTTTCTTTTTAAGGAAGCTTGGCCCAGTAGGTTAAATATATGTAAGAGTTCAATATTTTAATAAGTGCTGTGGAATTAATTATTCAAACTGATTAACTGATCAGTTTTAAAATCTGATCAACTAATCAAATGTTTGTTAATTAGTTTGTTGAAACCATTAAATTTAACCTAAAGTGAAGACAATGTAACTAGTCTCTGAATCCTGTGTATTTCTGGTGCTCCGGCTGGTAACAGTTTGGTTCCCATTTTAGTATGCAGACTTATTACCACAAATAGGTTTTACCTACTCAAAATAAAACAGGAGATCCAAGTGATGCAATATAATTGAAAGGAATTGTTTCTGGTTTCTGCACCTGCAGTCCCTTTCGTAAGTAACATAGAAGGCTGTGAAAATTAAAGACATTGTAGGCCTCGCAAACCTAATACTGTCAGAATCAACGAGTTGACGCACAAGTGGAAGCAATATCAGACTTGGCTAGAGGCTCCATGGTTGCCAACCCACATTTCCAAGTTGGGAGGCCCGGAGGTGGGGGTAGGAGGGAAAATACCGTGGATGTTTTCTGCTGCTTCCCAGCAGCCCATAATTCTCAGTATTTCAGCATCCTGATATATTTGAAGTCATGATTTATTTAGATGCGACTAGGTAAGCGATCATTTGCTTCTTGAGTTTTAGCATGCCATTGAAATAATAATAATAATAATAATTGTACCAGGTAGTACACCCCTACGCCGCAGTTTTAAATCTTGCGCCAATGATCCTCCTCTACAGGAGAAACTATGAACTTTAAAAACTGGATCAATTCATAAGCTGCTCAGAAGATGTCACTACCGTAAATTTTGTGATTACGAAGTTGTCAATACTGTGTGGATTTCAGCTTGTTTTGTTTTCCATTGATGAAGAAGTTTGGACATTGTCTCATAGATGTCTCTACTAAAAAACTATGATTATGCACCCTGGTGCGAAGTGAGGGAACTTTCTTAAGATATTTTGTACTCATAAGTTTTCTTATTACTAAATTTCGTTCTTTCATTTGTGGGTTGGCAATATTAATCTTTTCTTTCCGCCAGTTTTGAAGTTAGCAAATCAATTATTTCTGTAATTAATTCTTGACCAATTGTGTCTTTCTTCTTCGATTTTGTGTGTAACTGTGTACTGTAGCCAATAAACGCCTGTGGGTGTGTCTTAATTATTCATGAAAGGTCTCAAATCTTCCCTGAGGGTATAAAAACTGCTGATTTTCTTGTCTCTGGGCCACTTCATTAACTTATAACCTAGTGTATGGACATGTAGCAGGAGGCGGGAAGCGCCTCTTTCATCAGGCAACAGCTCTTCAATAAGGTAATGGCCATTTAACATCTTTATTTCTTGTTAGCTCAGCAGTTTAACCCTCGGGAAAGGTCCGAATCCCTTTACAATGTAAACCATCATTCCGACATGTAATTTTTTTTTGCCGTTTGATGTAAACACTTCATTAAATCTGTAACTGCAATTTGGATATAGAGAGTGCTTCACCCTCTCGAGCTCCTCTTCATATTGATTTGAGGTGACTACGTTTGGTAACTGGCTTTCTTCCCTTCTGTAATACCTTAAAATTTTTCTTATACGAGTGACCTCCATAGTTTGGGAATAGCCCCTGTTTCATCAGCCTAGTGCCTCTTAGGTTTTAAGAAGTTTCATGTAGGAGTGCAAGTACACACCTCCATTCATCTTTGCTTTTTTGGGCCATTTACTTAACCTGTTCTTTTCTGCTAAGGCCCAGTAGGTTGGGTACGAGATACACCTGTTTCCTTGCAAGTTGTGCCTTGAGGGCAGTTAATAGTAAAGTCTGTTATGGCCTTTAATAGGCTCAGAAAATTGAGAGCGGGTCAGCTTTTTTATTTGAGGTAAACATGCCTCAGAGAGGCTTGATATTCAGAGTTGGGAGTAAGTGCTCCATGTATGGAGGGGTTTTCTGCCCTTTGGTAAATATGTGGTTGTGAGCTGAGAGCTCAGAAATTGTAAAAATTGGGGCTTGAATCCCAGATTGTTAATTTGTTTCTAAATCTTGGCTTTCCTGGTCTTGTACCTGATTGTCGGTTATTTGTTGACTTGTTGTTATTTGTTAAATTTTGAAATTCTATGTGAAAATTAAGTTTTGCTATTTTCGAAAATATAACCTTTAATGCAATTTTAATTCATATCTCGGCCTTGTAGTTAGACCTATTCACCCCGGCACCTTCTTTCACCTCTGCTGTTCCACAGATACCTCGGAACAATAATAATAGTAGTAATAATTCAGTAGTTAGTAGGATATATAGTTGGTTATTACAACTGAGTATGGTCAATTAATTGATTTAATGCATTTGATTAACTGATTAAATTTGTAGTCAATAGACAGCCCTAAATTGAATAAACCATTTCATCCCCAGATGTACTGTAAGGAGGTGACTAAAATATAATTGAAAATACCTAAATTTGCCTTACTTGACCAACAGTACCATCAAATGGAAATAAAGAATAAAAATCATATGGCATTGGAGACTGTGGTGTAGACCTTCTGAAGTGGTTTCACCTACTCAAAGAGAGAGATGCAAGTGATACAATATAACTGAAAGGAATTGTTTCTGGTTTCTGCTTCAGTCGTTTTGTTTTTGTTTTTTTAAGTAACAAAGAAGGATGTGAAAATTAACGAGACCGTAGGCCTCGTGAACCTTCCAATCAGTTTTGATCTACCACCTATCATCTGCCCATCAGTTTCAACAATCTGATTGTGCTGCTGTCTGGCAATGAAAGCAGAATTCTACTGGAGCAGATACTATGGCTGAGTTAATTTTAATGTTGTCAGATGACAGTGAGTGCACCATCAGAGGTCTTTAACATGCCAACAACACGGAATTTCGAGACTTTTTATTGTCGTGCAACAATCCGCTACCTCAGCCGGGATCAAACTGGTAAGGTTGGGGTCATGATTTGGACACACTACCACTGATCCACTGAGATAGCTATCAAATGTAAATGGAACTTAAAATCTTTTCCGTCTGTTGAACGCACAAGTTCAGTATAAATATTACACTCTAACATACCTTAAAATGAAAACACACTAGTAAGCAAGGATTAAAAATACATACTATACATTTCGGGCATCCCAGGAGGAACTCTCATGTTCATCAAAATTCTAACAAGAAAATAATAAAAAAAATTGGTTTATGACATTCGAATGATCAGGAAGAGCCGTAAACTGAGATAAAGAAGCCTCCACAGTTCTGTAAAACTATGTGGGTATTACTTGAAATTTTATCTGTATAGAGTTCTTGTTTGTCTGATAGTCTGAATGTGGTTGTGTTAGTTAATTGGGGATATACAGAACTATGGAAACCAGTTTTGTAGAAGTGGGATGTCTGTGGAGTTATTGCTCCATTGAGATGTTTTGGTTCCCTTTTTTTAAAATATATATTTCACTGATATGTCCTCTAAATTTATTTACGGTAAAGCCTTGGATTGAAAGCCCAGAATAACAGCTGAGAGGATGCGTCATGCTGACCACACGATCCCTCGTAATCTGAAGGCCTTTAGGCTGAGCAGCGGTCACTGGGCAGGCCAAGGGCGTTAAGTACCATGGGGGGGTTAAAGCCTTGCATTGTGAGCATAATTCATTCAATAAGTGTGCTTTTAATTCAAAGTGAATTTTCCCATTAAAAATAATTGAAACACAGATGATTCATTCTTGATATAAAATGATCCACACCAGAAGCAACTTTCCTACATCTTCTAGAACACGTAGCTGTTGGCTTGATACTCTCATGACTCCTTTCGGTGCATCCATTCCCTTTAGTTCTTATTTCTTCCTTAATGTTATGCAATTAGGTGATGTAGACTTTGTGCAAAATCTCGCTATAATGTCTTTTTCATACTTCTTGCTGATTTCCATCTTAACTTATACTGTAATCATCTCCTTCTTACTGCCTTCCTCTTCATCTTTTTCTTCACAGGGGCATTACTGTAGCAAAGTTAGGCTACTAAATAACAGTCACTGCACTCGGACACAAATAACTATACACTCGTATGGATGTTGACTATACGAGTGAGGCATGGTGACACTCAGCTGACATATCAGTACTACTTGCAGTGCAAAACCTTGCTCATTTATAAAGTTAGAATCCATTTTTAATTTTTGCTCATTTTGTTGAACATTCACAGACGAAGTTGCTCACAATCCAAGGCCTTATTGTTTAGAACATAAGTCCAAATGAAATTTCTCGTAGTGTCATTCTGTTTTGTTACTTTCTTGTAAACTATTTAACAGAAAATATTACTTGACACTAAATTGTCTGTATACTGTATTTCAGAGAATTTCCATCACCTTTATGCCTTGCTGTCACAGTTGAAGATTCCTGTCTTGGATGGCTTACGTAAAGATGCTAAAATCAAGTATAATGATGCTCTAAAAGCATATGTGACTCAGTACTTTGGACGGCCTTTGATTAAATTAAATGTAAGTATTCTAATTCATGTACAAAATTTGAATTTATTCCTGAATAATCACTTACTATACATAATTTCATTATTAGTATTTATATTTCAGTGTTTAAGCCATCGGCTTATACTCGTATCTGAGTATTAATTTCTCTCTTGCAATTCCTTCATTATCTGCATGCTGCATTCAGATGTTTTTTGATGGTATAGCAGACTAGTCCTGGCATGAAACTTGTAGCCACATTGATTGCACTTAACCCTTTGCACTCCATTTATTTCAGTATTGCTAACAATTCACTTTGATTGTTTCTGCACTTTCATCAGAAAATTATCTAATTTGTAACACTATAGATTTGTCCCAAACAATTCACAATATGCTCTTAATACTGTATGTTGAAATGAACATATAATTTAGTTAATAAAAGTGTGTTTGAACCATTTTGATCTCATTTATGAACTGTACTTTACTAGGGAATGGTCCACTCTTTGGCTGAATGATCAGCATTGAGGCCTTTGGTTCAGAGGGTCCCAGGTTCGATTCCCGGCTGGGACAAGGATTTTAATTGCGTATGGTTAGAATGAACATTGTACATTTCTGTATTTCTGCCCTCTTTGTCACTATTGGAGCCTTTATCTTCACTGTCGATATTATCTATATGCAGAAGGTTGGAGAGGTTAGAGTTATCAGTGAAAATCCACAGCCTGTTTCCAGTCATTTGACAGGGTCAGGAATGGAATGACTGAAGCCTGTCGCACTCCTCTGGGACAATGGACAGATGAAATGAAATTATATTGGAGAGTATTGCTGGAATGAATAATGACAGGGAAAACTGGAGTACCCGGCGAAAAACCTGTACCGCCTCCGCTTTGTCCAGCACAAATCTCACATGGAGTGACCCAGATTTGAACCACGGAATCCAGCGGTGAGAGGCCGCCTGAGCCACAGAGGCTCATTAGAGTTATCAGTGGTCGCCAAAATTCTGTTCACTGTATGTTTATAAGGACGCACAACACTGCTGCTGCTGCTGCTGTTGGAATCATTGTCATGTAATGTAGTTGGGCCTGGTATGGAATGTCTTTCCTTTTTTTGTTGTTGCTCGTTCTCTTACATTTCCTTTGCACTGTTGCTATAAAAATAGCGCAATTCATCATCGAGAGCAATGGACAGTCATCAGATGAATTCTTTTCATCCAAAAACTTGCTTATTTATTGTTCTTTTATCTCCATATCCATACTTACTGAGGTTAAAATGTAACTACAAGAATATATAATGTAAATCACACAGTGCACTTCAGTAATACACTGTAGAAGCTAACATGATGGTCAGTGTGAATGGCAAGTTCCATTGGTGAAAAAACAGCATGATTGGGTATAAAAACATGCTTTAAAAGGAAAGCAGGCCATTGATATCCAAGGAGAATAATATAGCAACCATCCACCAACGTGTTGTTCATAAATAATCCAACAGATGGCAGAGAATGTCAGAAGAACACAATGTCAATAATATGGCTACGTCAGAGCTGTTGCTACTACAATCCATAATGTTGACGTATTGTCAACATAGGACTTTTAAAGATTAATAGAAGATGGAGGACATAGCTGGACCTCACGTCTCTGAAGTTTCTCTTGTTCATTACTTTGAAGTTCATGTTCAGATTGTGCAACAGCAGCTGAAGTGGTTTCTGTGCTTGCGAGTATGATTTTCTGCAATGGCTCACCAGTTACACGGATCAGTGTTTGTGCTTTGAAATTTTTTAAAATCCTTATAGCGCTTTGGGAGGAGCACCATGAGGTCTCCTTCCTGTCCTAAGTTCACTATACAGGTCAAGGAAGTCTGTTGTCTCTTATATGGTGGAGATGCCCAGTCCATCTGAGTTGGTGACCAATGATGGTAGCCTCTAAACTGTTCACCTTTCCACTCTCAAGAACTGTTGTGTTTGGTATGTAGTTATCCTATTTGATGTTCATAATGGATCTGAGCTTCTGTTGATGGAAGCGTTCTATTTCTTGATATCACAGCAATATACTGTAGAGTCCAGGTTTCACACCCATAGAGCAAGGTGGAGATAACTACTTGATACACCATCAGTTTGATGTATATTTTTAGATCTTTATACAGGAAGACCCAATGTATGAGATGTCCAAAAGCTACATGGGCAGCTTGAATTCTATTCTCCATGTCCTCCTATGAGCAGTTGTTTGAAAGTATACTACCTAGAGAGAGGAAGTGATTTACTTGTTACATAGGCTTGTTGGAGATGGAAATATTGAAATTAGGGAAGGCAGTTCCAGGAGCTAGCTGTGCGAGTACCTTCATTTTTGTAATGTTAATGGTGAGGCCAAACCGTGCAGATGCCCTATTGAAGCAGTTAACTGACAGTTGCAGCCTGTCAGGTGTTTGAGCTGGAGAAGCATTGTCATTTGCATATTGCAGTTCAGTTACACATGTGAGACTTGTAAGCCTTTCTGTTCGGAGTCTGGTTGTACTTTGGTATCATATGATCAGAAGGCATGTGTAGAACTTCCTCTGTTATTACTCTGTTAATTTTACAGTGTCCTAGATTGGGTCGTGCCTGTGTACTGTTTTGTGTTCTGGAAGTTCATAGAGTATTGTGAGATCATTTTGGTTTTTTTAATGTCAAAAACCTGTATTTTCTCCATTTTAAATTTATTGATAAACAGTTTAATGTTCAGTTTGTCTTTTTCATTCCCCTCTATAATTTTTGCCGTGGTGTTCAAATCGAGGAAGACTAGTTTCTTTGAAGCTGTTGTTAACTACAGTTTGTATAATTATACATACTAAATTTACATCCAGTGAAAGTGATTTTAAGAATGAATCACCCTTAAGAACAAGGCATTCAGTGTCTTATTTCCCTATCACAATTTCAGACAAATGAGGGTTTTTTTTTGGCACCATCTACAGCCCTGAAGATGGTTTTCTGTGGTTTCCTATTTTCACACTAGGCAAATGCCGGTGCTGTAGCTGAAATAAGGCCATGGCTGCTACCTTCCCAGTCCTTGCCCTTTCCTATCCCTACATCACCAAAAACCTCCTATGTGCTAGCAAACGTAAAAATATTATATTAGAAATTACTTACAGGACAGTTATTAAACAGTAATCACTCCCAGGTAGAGGTGGAAATTCCTTGACCAGATAGACCCAGTTTCAAACCTCTTGGGTTAACAGTAAATCTACACTGTCAAGAATTTCTTGAAGTGAAACTGTGTCATGTGCTCATGTAGGCCTATACTTATTAAAATAGTTTCAGTTAAGAGTTTGTGCACATTAGTATAGGGCTAATGTTAAAATAATTGTACTGTATTTCTGTTGAGAGTTTCTTATACTGTATACTGTTGAAATTGTACTGTATTTTCCATTGTACAGAGTAAGACTGTTTTGTTACCACGTTGGAGAGGTTTTCCTAATGAGGGAATGGTATAAAGTCAGATGGCAAATTCCAAATTTATGTTTACATATTGATGAAGTTCTTTTTAAGCTGAAGCAAGTAGTGGGGGTCCAGATTTTCACTTGTCCTTTCTAAGTGGGGTTGGGAGCTTGAAATTCAAGGTGCATGCCCTCAGTTGTACTGTGCATGCCATTACAAGTCAACACTCACAGCTAGCAGCTGTCTTGCCTCGCCTTCCCTCTCTGCACGCTCTGTTCTCCTCTGTTCCCTAGCACATAATGGCTGCCTGCAGTTGTGTATGCAGGATGGCGAGTTAAGACTGACATCATTTGAAATATCTTATTTACAAAGATTATTTCATTGCGGACTGAAATAAATAATAATTTTAACAAAACACTACTTAACACAATAATAATGAATCATATATGATCTTCCTTACTATTACATTCAAATTGTTCAAGAAATTACTTTATTCTAACACAATCTGACATTAGTCAATTGTTCATGGCATGAGAATGAAAATGGGCTGATGACCTAGATGTTAGGCCCCTATAAACAACAAGCACATTGAAGACAGAGCTGTAAGAGCAACAAAATCAACTTTCGAGATAAAGAAACTGAATTTACTATCCATCACAACAGCCCTGAGACTATTCGGCATAAAGATTGCCCCCATTGCCTCATACGGCATACAGCTTATATGGAACTACCTCATATACTCGAATCTGAAGAGATTGGAGGGAATTAAAACAGCCTACCTAAAAAGAATGCTCTGTGTCTCAAAATACACGCAAAACAGAATAACGTATACCGTGGCAGACAAAACCTTCTTTATAGAAAACCTGATGAAAGCTCATAATCTGATACCAACACCACAATGCACCATATTCCTACAAGACAGGCAACAGAAAGCGAGGGACATCAATCCCGGACTCCTCACCACTCCAGCGATGACAAGCAATGAATAGAAAAAGGCCAACTACCAACTGCACCATTTATATACGAGAGTGGCAGCCCACGGACTACATCACCGAATATGTTCAACCAAGGGATACCACAGCCCCACCGACAGATGTCAGTGCACCATATGTGGAGGACCATGTAACACGTATCATATCATTGAGTGCAAAGACAGGACATTGACTTTGTCACACTGTGCAAATGATGCTAATTTTGTTTAATTAATTAATACCTTGTACACAATGTATTCAATAAATTATATTGCATTGAAAACCTAGCACTAAATGTGAATAGTAAAACACATGAGAATCTTATAAATGAGAAATTGGTACAATCATTTCCAGCATTCCTTTTATCAATCAAATCATGAAAATCATTTTGTGAAACAGTATCAGATTTTGGTATATTTTCAGTAATTGAATAACCAATTGCTTTGAAAGCATGTTTCAGCATTGGTTCAAAACAGCCGGCTTGTAATTGGTCAGTAATTGAGTAGTTACAGTGAAAGGTCCATTTTTGGATCTTAATTTCGATTGGCCGTGCAAATTCCTCACTCGACAAATGTTCTGCATTTGACAGACCAAATATTTTAGTTGTTTGAAGAGCCCAAGATCATACGGCTGGCAAATATACATAGTTTCTTTCAGTATGTAATCAGTTTGCATATGTTTATTACCCATTGTTTCAAGTTGTGCGTTTTTTCTCTGGCCACTGAATGAATACAACGGAAGTATTACTTGAGGATGAAAAACATTTTAGAACCCATCACGTACATGGATTTTCCCTGTCTGTCTGGAAGACGAAAAAATCAATGACAACGTATTTGAAGGCATCCTGCTATGTGTTGATATTTTCTTGACCCTACGTTCAAACTTTCCATTAATTTATTGGAAAACAATTGGGAACAAAGATCCCATTTCACCAGCTTTAGAAATGTGATATTGCACTGTATAAGAGAGTGTAAAATTATTTTGGCACTCAAACATAGCAAGAATATGTTTCACACCATGGAAGTTGTAACTTCTCTGCATTGCCATTTCATATTTGAATCAGGACTGGTCTGAATTCTAGATATTGACATCCAGGATCTCTTTCTCTTCTTGGAATTCTTAATGAATTTAACACTATTTTTAGCCAATTTGCCGTATCGCATCATCTTCTTAAAAAGTGTTACTGACTAGTTTGGTGTGGAGTGTGTGTTTGCGCCAAACAAATCTCTAACCTCACCAATCACTCAAAATCCAATTTTTAACATATAAATATTTGAACATTTTCTAATTTTTTCAATGTGCCCAATGTGGTTGACAACTCCATAAATTTGTCAGAGTTTTTTTTCTGTACACCGTACATAGGTTCTCATTCCTCTTTTTGTAATACAAAAGGTTTCCATCACAAGATACACTGAAGAAAATGGAAATTGCAACACCGAGAAGGAGTGGTGCTACATTGCTGCAATTGAACATGCAGGACGAGCGTTCGGTTGTGATTCGATGATTACACTTTCAGGTACCTCTGACTGCAAGTTTGGATAACAATCAATACAGGATGTGCCCACCACGAGCTGCAATACATTGATGAATTCGTCGAGGCATGGAGTCAAGGCCCTGGATCGCTTCCTGAGGAATTGTGGCCCATGCTTGCTGCACTACACTGCACGGGTCAGTTGTTCCAGAGTTATGGGAGGTTGAGGACGGTTGGCCAGTTGTCGACCCATCATGTCCCACACATGCTCAATAGGACTGAGGTCCGGAGATCTGGCGGGCCATTCTAAGGTTGTGATGTCGTGGAGAGCTTCTCTGGAGATGCGTGCAGTGTGAACCCGGGCACTGTCCTGCTGAAACATCCCATTAGCAATGTTCGCCACCATAGGGACAACCACTGGATTGAGTACCCTATCAACGTACCGTCGAGCAGTCATAATGCCCTCAACAAGCACTAATTGTGATTTCACATTAAAGCCAATAGCTCCCCAGACCATAATGCTTGGTGTTGGCCCTGTGTGCCTCTCGACAATAAGATCTGGGCGGCCCCTCTCCCCGGTACATCAGCGCACATGATTCCGGCGATCACTGCGGGCAAGACAGAAGCGCGATTCATCACTAAAGACTACCCTATGTCATTCGCCGACCCACGTCGATCTTTCTCGACACCAGGCCAGCCTTACACGTCGCTGTTGTGGGGTCAATGGAACACCTTCTGCAGGGACACGGGCTCGTAAGCCAGCTGCACGCAGGCGATTACCAAGTGTTTATTGTGTAACGTGGGGTGCCACAACTGCTCGAATTTGCGCTGCTATTGCATGGGGTTCCATCTGGGCCATCTGAATGATGTGGCGATCCTCTCTCACAGTTGTCTGTCGGGCTGGTCCTGTGCCAGGTCTACGAGTGTGGGTACCTTCATTTGACCACTGCTGCCATACATGTTGTACCGTAGATGCCTGTTGGCCAACACGTGCAGCGACAGTCCTTAGCGATAATCCAGCCTCACACAGCCCAATTATCCGAGCCCTCTCCAACGGCGACAGTTGTTGATAGCGTGCTCTTCTCTGTCATCGAGGCATGTTTGATGGGGAACACTTCACTGCACAGACTGCAAGTCAACTACGCTACACCAGAGTCCATATTCTGGAGATGATTCCTCCGCGACCAATCACGTTGGGAGACCTGTAGCAACAATCCAATGGGTCTGAAACTTTGATCGTTTACATACCTACATGGCATCATTCCATATCTTGAAAATCAACACAAACAACCAGTGCCTTCATGGAGTTGCAATTTCCATTTTCTTGAGTGTATGTTATCTTCGTTAAACTTATCTTGATGTTTACATTTTTTTTGTGATGGTGTCCCCTCCCAGATTTCATTTTCTACTTCCGAATCAACAAAAATGACTTCTCCTGAACAAAATTACACTTCTCCTAAATTGCCTAAAACATTGTCTTTATGTGTGTGTACATTATTTACTTTTCATCAAAAAGGTCTATAGCTTCCTGAATATTAACTCCATAGGCAAGAGCTGCAAATGATCATAAAAAGCTACAAGTGCAGTGCGCTCACCTGCATGTGGAATAGCTGTCCGTCGTGAAGAACTTGACCATAGAGAATAGGACTTGCTGTCCTGTATACAACAGTGTGGTTGTGGGCAGAGGAGAATGGAATGTGCGTAGAGGGAAGGCTGGGCAAGACAGCCACTGGCTGTAAGCGTGGATGTGTACTGGCATGTATCATACTATTCAGGGCGTGTACCGCAAACTTGGAGATCTCAAATTCTCCCTTAAAAATGACTAGTGAAAAATTAGACCGCCACTACCTGTTTCAGCTTATAAAGACCTTGACGAACATGTAAAATTGAAATGGAAATTTGCTGCAGGCCTTCGGGCTGAGCAGCAGTCGCTTGGTAGGCCAAAGCCCTTCAAGGGCTGTAGTGCCATGGAGTTTGGTTTGTTTGACTTTGTACTGTTCCCTCGTAAGTAGTGTTTTTTAAGTTTATTTTAGAATAAAAATCACAGGACCCTGGAATTTTTCCAGTCAGTTTACCGGTGTGTTTAGGTTCCACTGTGTCAGGTTTCACTTTATTATAATTTTCATCCAGATGTGTGTCACTGTTAATTTTTTAACTTGAGTGTAAAATAGCTGTATTATTTTTTCTGAACTTTTAGAATTACTATCCTCCCTGGACAATTTGGTTTGGAAATTTACTACACAGATGACTGCAAATTATATGCTATTTGGAACTTCTTTTCATCAAATATCTCTTTTCTAGGTGTTCTTTGAGGGAGTCTTGGCAAAGGTGGCTCAAGGTGTGAAAGAATCTGAGATCAGTTACCAGTTGGCCTACAGTAAGCAAGAGCTGCGGAAAGTCATTCGAGAATATCCAGCTCGTGAAGTGAAGAAGGGACTAGATAATCTGTACCGGAAAGTGGAAAAGCATCTCTGTGAACAGGAGAGTCTCTTACAGGTGTGTTGGTAATTCAGGTGAAGGATTTTTAGAATGTACATTACTAAGATAAAACTGGTCGTTGGTACTCTAAAGTTCATGTTTTGCCATATACTTTTTTATCTTGAATTAAAAGTAGGTTCAGGTCAGTTGTATTTTGTCTGTCTTGGCATCACGAAGAAAGGCTTAACAGAATTTCTCAAAACTGGATATTTAAGTTCGGGGATAACCACAGTATTAAAGGAGCCAGTACAGAAAATGTCAAATTTCTTTGTTGATATTAGGTGTATCAAAAAACTGTATGTAGTGCAAGTTATGCAAAGTGTAATTTCCGATCTTTTATATTTCACACATTACTGTATGAGAAATAATACTGGGAGATATTTGCGATTATTGCATTTTTCACAAACTTCTACATATCTCCAGAAATATTAGTTCTATATAAAAAAATGTAAGTTGCAAGATGGTAGCCTCCGTGGCTCAGGAGGCAGCGCATCAGCCTCTCACTGCTGGGTTCCGTGGTCCTAATCCCGGTCACTCCATGTGAGATTTGTGCTGGACAAAGCGGAAGCGAGATGGATTTTTCTCCGGGTACTCTGGTTTTCCCTGTCTTTCATTCCAGCAACACTCTCCACTATCATTTCATTTCATCTGTCAGTCATTAATCATTGCCCCAGAGGAGTGCGACAGGCTTCGGCAGCTGGCACAATTCCTATCCTCGCCGCAAGATGGGGCCTTCATTATTTCCATCCCTGACCCGGTCAATGACTGGAAAACAGGTTGGAGGTTTTCATTCATATGTTGCAAAAATTAAAGGAAATCCAATAATAATCACTAGGGGGCACATGTTGAAATTTCATTTTTTTCCCTTTATGTTAGGACATTGCTCAGTAGTATAGAAATTCATTCTGTGAAATAAAAAATAACATGTTTTTATTGTGCATTATTTTGAATTTTTTGCAGATTTGAGATGATCACTCATTATTTCAACTTTCAATGAGGTTTTAGGTTAATATATAGCATTTAGAAGAATTCTTAGAAAATTTTAAAATGTTTTTTTTCTAATTTAAGCATGTATTCTTCGTCAGACTGATAGAAGTCCACAAATGGCAGCATAAAAAAATTACATATGGTTAAATTTGCTAAATATCTTTGATGACCAAGCAAACTGACCATCAATTGTAGGTAACTAAGAAAAGGTAAGGAAAGGATTTATACCTGTGAGTCTTGTGTTTTCAAGATATGTGCAGGAACACAATACAGAACTCAAGTACAAGGAACATACCACCCTTCGCATCCCCCCTGAAGCCAGTCATCTCCCACCACCGCTCCCACGTACTGTAGACTACTACTCACTTATTTACATAAAATATGAAATTAAATTAAAATGAAAAAAATATTAACATATTCATGAAATAAAATACTCAATCGTCAGACTATGTACTCATACTTAGTTCTTACTTATACATACAATATTTGATGGGTGCTAGCTACAACTCATTGCAGCAATAATAGAATGAGGGTCTAGAATATCTCTAGGGTGTGAGTTAATAAGCTTACTTAGACAGCATAACATATAGGTTCTAGGAAAAGTTTTTTTTTTGCTAGTTGCTTTACGTCGCACCGACACAGATAGGTCTTATGGCGACGATGGGACAGGGAAGGGCTAGGAGTGGGAAGGAATCGGCCGTGGCCTTAATTAAGGTACAGCCCCAGCATTTGCCTGGTGTGAAAATGGGAAACCATGGAAAACCATTTTCAGAGATGCCGACAGTGGGGTTCGAACCTACTATCTCCCGAATACTGGATACTGGCCGCACTTAAGCGACTACAGCTATCGAGCTCGGTTCTAGGAAAAGTAGATGGTTGTTTTGTTTCCCCATTAAATTTGAGATTATCTAATTCTACCATTGAAATAAAATGATAAATTAATTTGATATTGAACAAAATATATTCTTTAAATTTTGTCTTTAAATCGTAAGATTTGCTGCGATAAAACAGATGAGAATATAAAATTATGACATTACAACTGAAAGAAATAGGCATTAAATTTGAATTCCTCTTGACCGGACATTTAAAAGTTCTACAATACTTAGAGTGTAATTACGATGTATTCCTTATGAGTTGGTGTCATCTGTAGGTATCTCAAGCCTAATTTGGTGATGTATCCTTTTTGTTTAACTGACGACATATAGCTGAAATTAGATTCACACTCCAAACATTTAATCCATATGGTGACTGACTACTAAGTATCCATGTGATTGCTGCTTCTTCATCTCGCTGACTGACTACTACCATCTCAGTAGTACTCCGTATGACAAGGCTCTGTATCCAACTGACTTCATGGCAAGTCTCTCCATTCATCTCCTTCCAATCAGCTGCTTCCAATTAACCGAACTCTCCAACTGACTGACCGACTGAGGCCTCTCCATTCAAATGACTGACCATCTATGGCCTCACTCTCCAAATGACTGGCACTATAATATACAGCTCATATATATATAGCCATAAGTTGACACCCACATGTAATCTCCAAAAATAGCAACGATGTCACGCCCACCCAACTCAAAGTGTTGCAGGTTGTTATGAAAAAGCATACGGCAATCTATGTGTTTCCTAAAAATGATGTCACCACTAAAGGCATGCAATGACAGAGCGATGATCTGACAGTTACGTTAGCAGTATTGCAACATGTGTTGCAATGTCAAAAGTTATTTCACACAATACATCCATAGCTGATATTATACAGCAACTCCTACTTTACATTCTTTTAATGCTAACCTACACACACATACACAATATATTAAATACGATAAAGCAAGCGATAATTAATTAGTACATAGTGAAATCAGATTATAGAATTGAATCAAACTATAATAATAGAATAATAGTAGTAATAATAATACAAATGAATACTTGTAAGAGGATTTGAACTGTTACAGTACCTCAAGGCCAAGTACAAATGAAAACAAGAAGGGATTGGAAAAAACTATTATATAACTTTCCGCTTCAGTACAGAATTATCCCCCAAGTAATTCTGTGCAAGAAAAATGCCAAAATTGAAACCACCACAAATATATTTTTAATTCAGCTAGTGAATGAATTTGGAAAAGACATGTTTACACAGATGGGCATGTTTTATGTTGTAAGTTGTGCAATGTTAAAGTGAGTGAGGAATGGCTGTTTTTTGTACAGCAGCACATTGAACAAGAAAAACATCTGAAAGCTGTAACAAGTGCAAAGAACAAGTGTTCCCTGGTTCCTTAAGGGCATCCAGCAAACCATATTTATGTACACTTTTAAGTAAATCAGGAGATAATTATCTCTGTAAAAAAAACACCAGAATTCAGTTTGGTTAAATATTTTAGTCATTTTAAAATTAATTTATATCTTTTTCCCACAAATGTAAGGGGATTTTATCAATCATTTTCAGTGATTTAGTTTAGGTCATCAACATCTGCACTGTAATATTCACTCTTTTATATCTCGTATACAGTTTTATGATATGGACTATAAATGATGGTCATATCCACAACTTTAGATTTTTATTGCCAAGGTCATCAACAGCGATTATACTAGCTTGCGAATTTAAAATTTCTCATCATTGTATAAAGTTCAAATAGTGAACATTTATATTTCAGGCATGCTGAGTCCGGAATTGAAGTCAGTTTTCCTTTATCACATTAGATTTCTTTGCAGAATCAAAATTAATATATAAGATTCTCATGCATATTCAGGGTTAATATGCTCTACTATCACACGTAAGAAATACTGTTTTTCTTGTTATTTTTATTCATCTGTACACACTTATATTACACGGTTGTGTTTATGAGCATACGAATTGTATATATGGAGCTAAATGGTCCAAAATTTATCATTCATAAGCCTGGTAACATATATAATTGCAAGTCCACTGTTGCAATTGTATTTCTTGCCTTATTGTAAGATACTTGGTTTTTTTTTTTTTTTTTGCTTGTCTTTTGTGAGGTGGTGGTGATGATTTTTGTTTTAAGAGGAAGTACAACGAGGTAATCATCCTCTTTGAACAAATTAGTGGAAAAGAAATTTAAAATATAAAACAAAATTATTTTTCAACGAAGGAATTTTGAAACGTAGTACAAAATAAAACAAAATACAATTATAGAATTAGGCCGAAATGATTACTAGCGTATCAAAAGGGAACGTACGTTCCCTGAGTAAAAGTACACTTGTAATTTATATACCCTTGATAAGTCCACTGTCGCACATAAAGCGGATGACGAGATCAGCAGTAGTCGCGTCATCGGCTAGTATGTGTTCCAGTGTTTCCTGCAGGCCGAGGCTCCGTCTTAGGCCAGAGAGATCGGCACACTCTGTGAGGATGTGGGGCATGGTGAAGCCGGCACCACAAGAACACACTGGGGGGTCTTCCCTCTTCAGGAGATAAGAGTGCGTGGATCGTAAATGACCTATCCTCAGCCTGCACAGTACTATGGCCTCTCTCCGTGCAGGTCGGAAAGAGGACCACCACACAATAGTTGTCTTCTTAATTGCTCTCAGCTTGGGATTTCAGATATCTAGCTACTCCTATTCCCAAGACGCCAAGATGGTTCAACGTAGCTGAGAACAAATATCCTTAGCAGGTACATTGACTGGTCTTGGAGGTAAAATGAAATGGTGTATGGCTTTTAGTGCCGGGAGTGTCCGAGGACATGTTCGGCTCGCCGGATGCAGGTCTTTTGATTTGACACCCGTAGGTGACCTGCGCGTCGTGATGACGATGAAATGATGATGAAGACGACACATACACCCAGCCCCCGTGCCAGCGAAATTAACCAATTAAGGTTAAAATTCCCGACCCTGCCGGGAATCGAACCCGGGACCCCTGTGACCAAAGGCCAGCACGCTAACCATTTAGCCATGGAAAAAGTACAGCTGCCTTTGCAGCTTCATCCCCAAGTTCGTTTCCCGCAATCCCAACTTGGTAGCCATGCGAAAGTGATTCTGGTGCCAGCATCCATTAACCTGGCTAGAAGGTCATGTATCTGCTGTACCAGTGGGTGTTGCGAGAAACAGGTTTCAATAGACTGCAGAGAGCTTAACGAATCGGTACACATAAGAAAGTGGCTTCTTTCGTCACGCAGTGCAAACTGCAGAGCCTCTAAGATGGCGTAAAGCTCTGCACTATACACGCTACATACTTTAGGAAGCGAGATCTTCGTGTTCATATCATCAATGACGAAAGAGCAACCAACATTATCTCCGATTTTAGAACCATCCGTGAAGATCAGTCTCACAGCCGGATATTGGTGAACGAAGTCCTGGAAATACCTCCTATAAACGGAGGAATCCATGTTCATCTTGGGTCCACGAGCAGATCTAGTCGTATATCCAGTCGCGGAACCAACCACACAGGTACCTCGCTAAGAGTTTGTTCAAGACAACCAGCGATATTGATATTCAAATCATGACACAAGCTATCAATCCGAAACCCAACCGGCCGTGTGGCACCGCTGGTGGTATTGGGTACGATAGATGCATTGATAGCTTGGATGTAGCGGCATTTCACAAATTTTGGCAGCGTACGTGAGAAGTAACTGCTGCCTCCTTATCCGTAAAGGTGGAACTCCCGCTTCAGTGAGTAAGCTGGGAATGGGGCTAGTACGGAAAGCTCCCGTTGCCAGCCTTACTCCACTATGGTGAATACTGTCTAAAAGGCTCAGTGTAGTTGAATTCTCTCTCTTCAGTAAGCAGCAATAATCTGCCAACATGGTTTGGTTCCATTTCTTTTGACATCTGCATTCAATTTCCTTTAGATCCTTGTAGAATCTTACTCCTTAGTCTTTGCTCAGCATTCCTAGGTTCTCGGGGAAAAATAGTCCAGATGTGAATGTAACATGTGCACCTTTAAGCTTATATTACAGCCTAAATCTCGGAAAGAAACAAGCTTATGCCCACCATTTGTTTGTAGTCTAGATCCTTTGTTTTGTTGGGAAAGATTTTTACTATATCCCGAAATGCTTTCCATGCCGAAAGTTCGGCTGCACACATAGCGTGTTCAGAATCGGTAAGTTATCAGAACAAAGTTTTCTGGTATCTGGACTCGTGAAGATACCCTCTTTGATTTTGGCATTAATGATGCCTCGGAATCAATGACACAGATACTGAAAACATTCACCTTCATTTTTTATAGACTTAATAAATTGCTTCACAAGTCCTAGTTTGATAGGAAGCGGAGGTAACAGTATGTTGGTCTTGTCAACAAGACATTCTTGTTTTATGTTCTTCAAACCAGCAATCCACTGTCTATGTGGCTGCCAACCTTTCGAATCCAGTGTTGTGACCTGGCTCGATTGTCCCACTCACACAGGACACTGGGATGTTTTGTGGAACCTGCTTGTAAACCTGTCAGAATACCATTTACCTTTTGTGTTCCTGATACTTTACACAACACAATCTCAAGTTTTTCATATGTATCGTGTGTAAAAACTGAATGAGTAACGAGAACTGATGCAAGTTCATTTTAAAACTAATTTTGGCAGTATCAGCAAAACGTCCTCGGTGAGTGGTGTCGTCATGTGGCACTCCCAGTTTCAGCATAACCTCCGGAAGGTTGTTGCAGTAAACCAAATTTCCCTCATCAGAAAAGAAGGGTAGAAATTCTTCTTCACTTCGTCTCTACCAATAGTACATCATCGCTGGTGCCAACACGTTCCTTTCACAGAGTCTAGACCCAAGTATGTAAGAGAGGTAACTTAAAGGGTCCACCTTTTCAATACAAATGAATGTTATAATGGTTAAGTTACAACATATTTACTTGGGACTAGTTTCAACACTGTTTAGCATCATCTTCAGCCAAAATGTGAGAACAAGCATAGGTTCATATATACAAACATACACAATACACAAAATATTATAACATTATTCTTATATGTGATTAAAATGGGGAATAAAATGAGACAGTGAATAGATTTTCAAACACAAGTTCATACTTGACGGTCATTATTGAAACAACACATGGAAGGTAAATTAAAATGTCTATTCTCTTTCTTTTGAATGCTCATTTGTCACGATCGGTTACTTGTGAGTGCCGCAAAAGGGATCTATCCTACTGAAACAATATCTATGATGTGGGAAAAAAGTATGGAAAGGAATGTTATGGTAGCGGGTGATCTCAATTTCCCAAATGTCAATTGGGAAGGTAATATGAATGACAAGAAGCATGACCAGCAAATGGGAAATAAGTTAATATGGGAAGGTCAGCTGATTCAGAAAGCGATGGAACCAACTAGGGAAGAATATTCTGGACGTGGTGCTGGTAAAACCAGCTGAGCTCTATACAGAGGCTGAAGTAATAGATGGTATTAGTGATCACGAAGCTGTTCTTATCGTAGTTAAAAATAAATGTGATAGAAAGGAATGTCTTAAAAGTAGGGCTATAAGGCAGTACCATATGGCTGATAAGAGGAATGAGAGAGTTTAAAAAAAAAAAGTAACTTTGATTAGTGGAAAACAGTGAATAAAAATGTAAACAGACTCTGGGATGGGTATAAAGCAATTGTTGAGGAATGTGAAAATAAGTTTGTACCTTTAAAGGTGGTATAAGGAATGGTAAAAACCCACACAGAAGTAAAGAGAAGAAGAAGCTGCAGGGTGGAAAGAAAGTTAGACATGACTGTGGAAGTAAGGAGGAATTGAAGGAACTTACTAGGAAATTGAATCTAGCGAAGAAGTCAGCTAAGGATGACATGATAGCAAGCATAATTGGCAGTCATACAAATTTTAGTGAAAAATGGAAGAGTATGTATAGGTACTTTAAGAAAGAAACAGGTTCAAAGAAGGACATTGCAGAAATTATTTATGAACAAGGACCTTCAGAAGACAAGTATTCAGTCAGTGGTATGTAAAGTTTGTTGGTTACAAGGATAATGTCCAGATAGAGGAGGACCCCCTGTGGGTGGGGATGCAGATGAAGACTACATCCACTGTATCCCCTGCCTGTCATAAGAGGCGACTAAAAGGGGCAACCTTGGCACGGACATGAATTGCGGCTTGATATCATGTGTTGGGTGACCTGTCGATGGGAGAGTAATCCCTGCCTGTCGTGGAAGGCAACTAAAATGGTCATGTGGTCATCGGTCCCCTCTTAATTTTTTTAAATTTGTTTTTTGAAGGTTGGTTGTAGACTGATACAAAATTTTTGATGTGCGTGCTGCTCGGAGATTGGCCTCTTAGTGTGTGATTACGCCCAAAAGCCCGCATTTGTGACCACCCAGGGATCGGCAGGTGGGAGTGTCATGAACCCTTGCAGTAGTATCCGCCTGACAACACAGGTCCCCGCACAGCCAAATGCCAGAAGGACATATTATTATTGCTTGTTTTTTTTCTCTCTTTATTTAGTGCTCTGTACTCGCTGTGGGGTACATGTTATTGCGGGTGACTGGAGGAAGGGAGTCCTAGTGCTCGTTGCCTCAGTCATCCCATATTAGCCATCGTCCAACATCGGACCCCAGGCAGTACCGGTTATGACCAGGTGGGTATTGCCTTCGCTGCTTGGTTCGACTACAGAGACCCCTGTTCGGAGTGGGTGGCATTCAGGGAGGATGATTTTGGGCATGGCTTTGAAACGTCATCAACCTGCCCAAGGTGGTCCCCCACCAAGGTCTTTAACTTTTGATTCCTTGAGGGTTTAACTCCCTGGGAACATGCACAGCATGAAGGAATGGGATCCAGCCTCCCTAGGTTTCTGTTTGCTATCAGAACTGATGGGAACGATTTTAAGCTGGTAAAATCGATCCTTTTTAGTAGGCACATTGAATGCGTCTACGGCGAACTTGAGGATCTCAAGAAAATGTGCAATGGTAGTTTGCTTTTGAAGACTCGTACAGCATTGGAAGCCCATCAGTTGTTTAAGTGCGACCACTTTGGCGAAATCCCCGTCAAAGTGGAGGAGCACAAATCCTTGAATCTGGTTCGCAGAGTCATCTTCCACCGCGTCCTTATTTTGAACACTGAAGAAGAGTTGACATGAAGACCTATGGCGTAACACACATCTGCAGTGCAGACGTTTCCACTGGTGTCTTCATTGTCTCCTTCAAGTTGTCTGTGTTACCAGAAAAAGTCATGGTAACAACTTATCGTTGCGATTTGAGGCCATACATCTCGCCTCCTATGCGACGCTATCAATGCCAGAGATTCGGACATATGGTATCTCATTGTTTGAATCAGTCTGTGTGTGGTACATGTGGAAGAGCGACCCATGGCACGGAAGAATGCACAACTCCATACAGGTGAACTACTGTCCAATATATCTGAGTGAGAAGGAGATCCAGGTTCGTCATTCGGGAAATCTTTACCTGTAAAAATCGCTGCGCTCAAGGCGGCTGTTCCTCCTGCGAGCACAGCCGCAAAGAGTAAAAGCTCAAAGCTTGGGGAGGGGGGCACCCCACCTTCGACCATAAACAAGAGTCTGTGCGGGCTGGGACTTCTAAGCTGGCACAGTAGGGGGAGGAAGTCCAAGTCTTCCCACTCCAGGAGGTCGGCGAAAGCCGTGCCCAAGCCAGCAGAGGTGGCATCGTTGACTAGGTCTGGGAAATTATCTTCCAGTCCGTCTAAACTAGAAAAGAAGTGGAGAAGAGGAACGCTGTAACCGGGCACTCCCACACGTCTCCTGCAAAGGGGAAATCATGCCTTCCACCTGGAGGGTATAAGTCTGCGCCAGCAGGTATGCCTGCTCCAAAACCTGCATGCTCTCCTTGTAGGGGGACATCCTGCCCCCCCCCGAAAGCGTGGAAGTTCTGGGCGTCAGTCCCACCATCTGTCAATGACGAGATGGACGTCGAACTGTCATATACGTCTACAAATGTTGATGTTGATATCGATAGTGTTGAGGTTTAAGAGCATCATGTTGCTCATAACCTAACACTCTCTCTTTTAGTCCATACTATGCCACTGTTACAGTGGAATTGTAACCGGTATGACAGGCATCTTGCTGAGCTGTGCCAGCTCATTAGTGAGTTCGCGGCAAGTATAGTCTGTATTCAGGAGACAAACTTCAGACCAGGTCATCATACGGTCTTGAGAAATTTCAGACTACACTCGATAGAAAGATATTATGCTCAACGGGCGACCGGTGGCGTGGATATTTTTGTTTGTTCTGATACCTATAGCGAAGAGGTTCCTCTAAGAACCCCACTGGAAGCAGTTGCGGTGCGGGTACCGCTGGCTGTCGTAGCAACAGTGTGTAATGTTTATTTTCCAACAGGCCAGCCTCTTAATATAAATGATGTCACTGATCTTATAGATCAGCTTCCACCTCCCTTCCTCTTATTGGGTGATTTTAATGCCCATCACCTCATATGGGGCTCTGAGACGCCTTGCCTCAGGGGAAGAGAGTTGGAAACAATAGTAGGAAAGCTGGATTTATGTATTTTTAACACAGGTGAACCAACTCATTTCAGTGTACGTTATGGCACATACTCTTGCATAGTTGTAAGTCTATGCAGCCGAGCGCTGGTTCTGCTGTTTTGATGGAATACACACGATGATCTCCGTGACAGTGACCATTTTCCCATTATACTTACATTGTTGAAACAAAAATCCATCAAGGCTCCTCCTCATTGGATTCTTAAACATGCTGATCGGCCAAATTTCACATCACTAGCTGTCTTTAACGATGTGACTAGGCGCACCATAGACAGCAAATTAACTTACATAACACAAGTTATTCTTGCTACTGCTGAGGAGTCATTTCCATCCTTTTCAGGGACTCCTCACCGAAAACTCATTCCTGGGTGGAACGAGGAAATCGTAGCAGCTACTAAAGAACGCTGTTGTGCTTATAAATGATATTTTAGGCAGCCTACTGTGGCCAACCTGGTCATTTTTAAAAAACTCCGCACTGAGGCGCAAGCTCTTATTCGACATAGTAAGAAAGCTTCATGAGAGGGATATGTGTCTGTCTATGACATCGCATACCCCGCCATCTCAGGTGTGGACTAAACTTAGACATATTTCGGGTATCCAAGGATCATCTTCTGTACCGGGAATTTTCATTGCAGGCAGAATAGTCTCTGAACCACTCTCGACTGCTAACCACCTAGCCAGTCATTTCGCGGATGTGTCTGACTCTGGGAATTACCATCATGATTTCCTCGCTCTGAAATAGGAGGCAGAATGTCATCACCTTAGTTTTGCCTTTCAAGCTTCAAAGGACTACAACGTGCTGTTTACGGTGTGGGAACTCCACAGTGCCTTGACGCAATGCAAGGACACGTCTCCTGGACCTGACGATGTCCATAACTAAATGTTGAAACACCTTAGTGAGAATAGTCTGTTATATCTCCTTCGCGTGTTCAACCGAATCTGGATAGAGGGTGAGTTTCCATCTCATTGGTGAGAGGGCATAGTAATTCCTGTCCTAAAGCCTGACAAAAACTCTAAGTATGCAGGAAGTTATAGACCTATTTCCTATTTGTCTTACTGTTTGTGTAAGCTATTTGAGAGGCTGGTAAATCGCCGACTTGTGTGGTGTCTGGAGAAACACAGACTTTTTTTCCGAGTACCAGTGTGGTTTTCAAGCCGCTTGCTTGACCACTGACCACTTGGTACGCCTGGAGAGTTCTATCCAGGATTCATTTCTCTGCAAACAGTATTTGGTGACTGTTTTCTTTGACTTGGAAAAGGTCTATGACACCACATGGCGATGTGGTGTTCTTTCAGTCCTGCATCAATGGAGATTCGGAAGTAACTTGCCAGTATTTATTGTGAATTTTTGTCCCTCCATCTATTCCGTGTCCGAGTAGGGAGGGCATATTCGCAATACCACGTTCAAGAAAATGGAGTCCCATAGAGATCGGTTCTTAGTGTCACTTTGTTTGCAATCGCCATAAACGGTATTCACAACTGTTTTTTATTTTCCACCTTGTCGATACACTAAATTGCTTAAGGCAACTTATTGGTTAAAAGTGGTACATGTTTTGTATATTATCAACATCTTCAGCCACATACCACTGTTTAGATGAAACATTCATATGTTGACAAAGTATCAATGTTTTAGAGGAAGTGTCCTTAAGATGTTAAGACGCTGAAAGGCCATTAATTTTTCTTCATACGCCCCAGGCAGATGTTGTGAAATAGATGTACATCACCGAATGCACAATCCCTTTCTCCAATAAAAGTTTCGGATCCATCCGCGGCTTTGAGTAAAACCCTGTGTTTTGAGATCTCTAGTGCTTTCAATTGACACATTGCACTAGAAACACCATATCCTAACTCACGTTTTTCTATCGCAAATTTGTGGAGTCATTCTTCAATTTCCGGAAACACTGCACTCCGCCTGCGGAATGCTCTGCGATCGCCGTTACTTTTTAGAAGGTTTTCCTTCTTCTTCTGCCAATTGTGAATACATGATTCATTAATATCATACTTTCTGCCAACAGCGTGATTTCCATATATTTCAGCTTCGCTTACAACTAAGCATCTCACGCACAGTAAATGACCGCAGACGCCATTTTGAATCCATCACTTGCTATCTAGACAGCACTTTCACAGGACAGATATGGAACTCGAATACAAGTGAGGTAGATTTCCGTAACCAACAGTCTTGACTCTCGCAAAGTACGATATCCTGCGAGATCAGCTATTTGCACACCTAGCATGCCAGCAACACTTGTGAAACAAACGATGATCGATCATCCACAGCAGTGGATTGCATATTTATCCATATTCTTTGATTTACTGTATTTCATTACTTTACATTTCGCGCTTACATGACACTGTAACCGTATTGAGAAAAAATCAATCTTGTTTTCTAGAACGCAACTATAACACAATAAGACCTGAATGCCCGTTTACGTGTGGTATATTGAGTACGGTAACCGTATTGAAATCTATTTCAGTACTCCATGTAAACGTAGTAAATATTTACAAGAATGAACGGCTTGAATACGACCCACACACAAGATTTAGAACCAATATTTTTGGGGAAAAAGTGCTGGTGGTATTTGGGATTATACGGTAGATGTTGATTTCCATATATTGGTATGGTATAATATTGGTATTATAAGTGGTATGTTCCGAGCTGTCAGTGGAGAGATGGTGTGGAATGACATTAGTAGACGAATAAGTTTGAGTTGTATCTCTAAAAGTAAGTAAGATCACAATATGAAGATAAAGTTGGAATTCACTAGGACCAATTGGGGCAAATGTTCATTTATAGGAAGGGGAGTTAGGGATTGGAATAACTTACCAAGAGAGATGTTCAATAAATTTTCAATGTCCTTGCTATCATTTAAGAAAAGGCCAGGAAAACAACAGATAGGGAATCTGCCACCTAGACGAATGTCTTAAATGCAGATCAGGACTGACTGACTGACTGACTGACTGACTGACTGACTGACTGACTGACTTCTGCAATAGCCCAAGCAGCAAACTGTTTGTGCCATTCCTTGTCATGTGCCTTTAGTTTGTAAGCTTTTGTTAGTTTATATGGGGAAAGGTCAATATCATACTATGGCTGTTAACAGACCATTTTAGTGCAGGGTAATTTTCTCTCCAAATGCAATTGATTTCAGATTGGGTGGTTTCTCCATATACTGTATGTTAGTAGGAAGCCCACCACATACTAAAATGTACACTCAACTGCACAAAAATTAGCTGGCAAAGAAATATTTGATTTTGTACTTCTTCAAAACTCTTGGATATTTGTAAACTGTAGATAGTTGGTGGCCAAAGACATGATGCTTGGAAACTTACCACCTGCCCAATATGTTCTTCATGTTTCAGACAAGAGGATTTAGAAAGAGTCTTCTGTGATGGCCAATTTATTTTGCAGTTGAGTGTACATGAAAACATTCCAGAGTCCGAGCAACATTCTTTGTTCCTGCATAAAACAACACAATTTCCACCTTCTGTTCACACGTCAACCAACTCTTCTCCATCCTGAAGCGTAATTGGAAACCAGTGTGCATGCACATTATGTATCATCAAGTATTGGGCCATGCGTGAGGTATGATTCCTCATCACGAAATAAGATATTCCTGAACTGAGCATTACTAATTTTATAAACAATTTTTTGTATGAAATGCCAGGTACCATTCTGTAGTACTGAATATAAAATGGGATGGATACAATAGGTTCTTCTTTTCTTGTAGATTATTTTTGATTTCAGTTACAATAGAGTTTGCCCAGGTCAGAGTAAAGTGTAGCTTTCACTGAAGTCCCAGTCTCATCCATGGCTGTGACAATATGGAAACTGCTGGGGTATGGTTGGTGCTGAGTAATGACATTTGGAGCACGACTAGTGCATCTGAGTGTTATGAAAGGTGTTGCTCATAGGGTCAGTCGTGCTGCAATAGCACTTTCTGACCCAGTGAGGAAAGCAATGGCAAACTACCTCACTCTTCGTATTGCCTAATACGCCTCATTTTGGTGCTGCCATTGGTTTTTGTGGTTTCCTTGTAACCGCATAACCTTTGGTGGTGCTATTTGAGGATCCAACCAGCCTCTGGGCTGATGACCTAACAGACGGACGGACGGATGGACGGATGGAGTTGCCCAACACAAGTTGATTCTCTTCAGTTATTACATTTCTCTCTTTTAGTGCTATTGAGTGTCAACTTATTATAAAGCTTTGTTTGTATGTGTGCATGTACAAAAGTAAATTCTAATTCTTAGGTGGTGTGGAGAGCTATGCAAGAGGAATTCATTCAACAGTACAAAGCTATAGAAGACTTGATTCAACGCTGCTATCCTGGTTCCATGATATCACTGGAGTTCTCTATTCAAGACATCTTGACATTCTTTTCAGAAATTGCTAGATCTCATTAGATATTTAATTTGTTCATAATTTATATTAATTTGTTATTTATATTTTATAGTAGTTTGTAAACTATTTAGAGAATAGGGAGAATACGGTAGGAAAGTTATTAGGACTAAATTCTATTTTCGTTCTAAATTTGGACTTGGGAGTCCCTGGTTTACATAAGGCCATCTGATGAAATACGTAATTTGAGCGACATTCCTATGCGAATACCATATACAGTAGAGTCTCGCTCAACCGACCTTCGCTTATCCGACACTCCGTGTTATCCGACACTTGTAGGCTTAATTTGAACTTTAGGTGGCTGCAATTCTGGGACACGGAGTGTGGAGGGTGCGACTGTGGGACAAGCACTGGCAGTCATGCGGTAGGATTGTTCAATGTAGTATTGGTTGGGTGCGGATGTTATAGTTTTCATATCCTCTGTGAGTATGGCGAGTAAACGTAAGAAAGTGATTGTTTCTGTGGAAGACAAGTAGAGTGGGTTAAAGAGACTGGACAAAGGGGAAACTCTCCAAAAAATGGCTTCAGATTATGGTGTTGGACGTGTTACAGTGGGAGACTGGAAACATACGAGGGAATAAATTTCTTTGGTTCACTAAAAACCAGGAAAAGGGCTTGTCAATATCTGGCCCCATTCTGCGAGAAATGGCGGTGTATATCCAGAAGGAATTTAATAAAGGGACCCTAATTTTACTGCCAGTGCTGGGTGGCTTGATCGGTGGAAAAAAACGGTACGGCTTTGGGCAGCTTCATATCTGTGGAGAAAAACTGTCAGTTAAATCCGATGAGGTTGTGAAATTTAAAAGACAATTTCAAGAAATAATTCTTGCTGGAGGATTATCCGGTGATCAGATTTTTTATTGTGATGAAACTGGGTTGAATTTCAAGATGCTGACATCAAAACTCTTGCAGCCCAAGCCAGGACGTCTGCACCTGGCTACAGGCGTAGTAAGGAAAGAGTACTGCATCTACTGTACAACTAAATTAATAAGTCAATAAATAGAGTCCCGCAAAACATAGTACGTAATACAGTATAGCCTTCCTGTTTGTTTTAGTTCATTTTCAAAGTTATTCTGGATTATCCGACATTTTCGGTGATCCGACGTACTCCAGGTCCCGTTTAAGTCGGATAATCGAGACTTTACTGTATTGGTTTGAAATAATGAAGTCCATTTGAAATTGACCATATATTTATGAGAACATTAGTGACACATCTCCAAAATGGTAGTTTCGAGATAATCATGTTCAAAGTTATATCATTTCAATCTTAACTGGCACGTAAAAGAACTCCTGCGTAACTAAATTCCGGCATCTCTGCGTCTCCGAAGACCGAAAAAGTAGTTAGTGGGACGTAAAGCAAATAGCATTATTATTATAATTTCAATCATTAATTCCTTCTGAACTACTTGACTTATTAAATTAATTTTTCTGTGTAGCTAGAGTACTTTTCAGTAACAAAAGGCAGTGTCTGCAGATCTTTCACAGATACCTATAGTCTTTGTCAAATGAGAGGTGTTTTGGCCTTGAAAGACTACTCAGAATTGTCTAACCAAGTGGTTGCTATGTTGTTGCACTATCCCAGCTACTCAGTGCCTTGTATTCTGCAGAAAATTTCTCTGCCTTAAATATCACTTGCGGGTCAAAATGTTGTTACTTCCGAAAAACAACTGCAATGGAAACAGCTTCCCATTTGACACAGACTATAGGTATTTTAATTTATTTTTTGTCCCTAATGTATCATATGTATTCATGGTGTTTTGAAGGAGTACAGACATAACACATAGTATTTACCACAAAGAAGAAAACTTTTATGGATGGAAAGTATTACATATGTGCTGCAATCCACAATTTGATGAGTGAATCATTGAAGACAAGAAGAAAAAGGAACAGTGGAATAAAGTAGATACTCAGTAAAAGAACAGGAACTGAACACAGTGCAAAGAAAAATCAACTTGCTCTATCAACTCAAGGGAAAATCAAAATGTAAAAGAAAACACTCATGTTTTGAGTTTACACAATATTTTTGCTCGGTAGCAATGAAGGCAAGACTGTAATAGAAAGAAAAGGTTGTAATTATTTTTAAATACTTTTATGGTACATAATTTGGTCAATTTTGTGTTAGGACGTAAAGCACACCACATGCACTTAAGTGCGTGTTGTGTACTCCTCCGTGCCGACAATGACTGAAACTATGCTGTTATTGTTAATGCACAATGTTAAGGATTAGATTGGGCTACTTTAGATTCACGTAACTCAAAACTATTCATTTCGGAGTTGTGTCACTAATGTTCTCTGCAGGTGATATGTTGTTGACAATTTCTGTATAGACTGCATACATGATACTTCCGTCTCATTTGTTCTGTATGTGCCAGTCAGTATGGACCATATATAGTTCCAAGTAAATTTCTGTTTCAATTACTGTATTTGTGAAGTAATAAATTAGTGCTTACAGGTTTTTCCATATAAAACCTGACAGCTCGCGTGCAGATGAGCCAAGGCCGGCTGGCTGGGTTATCCCATACCTGTGGCTCACCTGGCTGTCTGGTTTGCTCCATGTCCTGCCAGCCGGCTGGCGTACCTCACACCTGTGGCACTCCTGGCTGTCTGGTTTGCTCCATGTCCTGCCAGCCGGCTGGCTTACCTCACACCTGTGGCACTCCTGGCTGTCTGGTTTGATCCATGTCCTGCCAGCCGGCTGGCGTACCTCACACCTGTGGCACTCCTGGCTGTCTGGTTAGCTCCATGTCCTGCCAGCCGGCTGGCGTACCTCACACCTGTGGCTCACTTGGCTGTCTGGTTTGCTCCATGTCCTGCCAGCCGGCTGGCTTACCTCACACCTGTGGCTCACCTGGCTGTCTGGTTTGCTCCATGCCCTGCCAGCCGGCTGGCTTACCTCACACCTGTGGCACTCCTGGCTGTCTGGTTTGCTCCATGTCCTGCCAGCCGGCTGGCTTACCTCACACCTGTGGCTCACCTGGCTGTCTGGTTTGCTCCATGTCCTGCCAGCCGGCTGGCTTACC